>NW_026261776.1:0-356277 GCF_024628925.1 Lodderomyces margitis
AAAAGTCTTCCAGTATTTTGCTTCATAAAACACAAAAGTTATCAGCGCATACAGTTTTAGTAAAGAATCTCCGTAGCTGGTGTTCTTTTCAGTACCAGGAGGTAAAAGGTCTGTAAAATATGTCTTTGTGAATTTTGATTTGCCGTATTCGACTATAGAAGACTTTCGTGACCGCAAATAGTTTCTTTCAAGGTAGCTAAACACTTGACTTAGTTTCACGATGGCCGTATTCCAAGTCTTCCAACCTTTGAGAACGTGTTCACAGACTTCCAAGGAGTGGAAGAGCTGTCCCCCCTCTGATTCCGTAATGCCTGCATCTTCGACATCTGCAATTGCGTTCTCGATCTTTTCTTTGAAAAATCCATCAAGCTTGTCAAGCAAGTAGTCAGCCAATCCTTTTTGCTCATTATGTTTGTATCGGCAAATTGCCTCGACTCGACTATAAAGAAATGGCACAGAATGGCCCATCGTTTGACCTGCAATTATTCGATCGATAACATTGTACAATATTTGCTTGCTTGCATCTAGTTGACGTTGCGTTGACTCTGGTACACTAGCAGTATCTCTTTCTTCATCTTGTATTATTGGTGTTCTTTTCCTTTTTCTCGGTCTATTCTGTATTAAGTGACTTGTTCTGATTCTCGACAATTGTGGCTCGCCAGCAAAGGAAAGGGACGAAGTAGATGCCATACGGGACGAGCCTTCTGTTGATTCCACAGAGTTTAATGATGTTGATGACGAGTCTAGGTCTAATATCTGTGGGATTGTTTTAGGCATTATTTGATAGAGCTTTTACTGGAATGAGGGGGAGCTTGAGAACGCACACATTGCAAATTGAAAAAACTCGCGATAATGTTTCTGAACAGACTCATTTACCAACGTTTGTTTTAACATTTGCATCACGACATGTCTAATGATAATAAACAGGATACATCTTCTAAGGTAACAGATCCCAAGCAACTAACCACAATCTACAAAAAGAATGGGACGTTCGATGCTAAGAGAAAGGAACTCCTATCTAACTTCAAAGAATCAGAAACATGCAACAACTTACTCCTCAAGCTACGAATAATGGTTGAGTCCAAGATAAAAGCCGACCCATTGATACTAATGAAAAACAAAGGGAAAATGGCAGCATTAATCCAAGGAGAAATCGTCAACCGATCAAATATTAACGATCCTGCATCATCGAGTCTGAGTGATAGCAAAAACGATACCGGGATACTAAGTATAGTTGATAAGGATATACAGGAAAAGATTATCGATTCATCTCAGTTTCATGAATTATTGAGAGAAGAGTTGATGGATGTACAACGTAAAATAATGGGGATAAGCGATGAAGAGTTTGAGAAAATGAAGACTGAATTGCGAATGAAAAAGGAACAACGGGAACAAGAGGTGTTGAAAAGAAATGCTCGATTGGAAAAGGAGAAACTTCAAATGGATTATAGGAATAACTTCAAGGTCAAAGATTTGACAAATGGTCATGCTGCGACAAATGGGCATCGTGTAAATAAAGCACCAAGGTTTAACTTAAAGAGTAGTACTGATGGAGACAGACCTGATGCCAAAAAAGTTGAGAAGAAAAAGGTTACCAAGATGATGTACTGAGAGAGGAGGCTTTTTCTTTCACTAGGTGTTGGGTCTACTACATGGAAACTTGTTTTACGCGACGGGTATTAATATTACTATTAGTCTATACGAATTAAAATTCTGTTTTGTTTGTTTTATTCTTCATCAACTTCAAAAATATCAGTAGCTATAGTCATCAACTCTTCAACGACTTTACTCTTAAAACTCAAGTCTTGTGCACTGGTCGAGTTATTGTTGAAAATAACAGGACCCCAAATTATAGCCAACGATTTAGCATTCATTCTATTCTTGGCTTCGTTAGCAGCAATCTTGTTCAAATGGAAAATCAAGGCCCGTAATGTAAAATATGAACCATCAGGTAAACTGAATACCAAATGGTGCAATTTTTTATGAATCAAATTCTCATCAGCCAACTTGACAGTCTCTATAAATGATTGCGAGGCGGCTGAAGTCACCAATGGCTCTGGCAAATTGGCAAAGTAGTACTTGAGCAATGATGCTACGCAAAATACATCTGAGTCAATTACGTTCGACTCATCAATATCTTTCCCAATCAATAAGTAGTTGGTGAAATTTGAATCAATGAACTCACGCAATTTCTGCACTTGGTTGACATTGGAGCTGGTTCGGTAAATTCCAACAAGATCAATTCCATAGGACTCAATCACCTCAATACATCGACGGACAACCAATGGTACGTTATCCACACCAGCAAACTTGATTACATCCTCAATTGAAACACCAAACGTGGGTTGTTTAAAAGAGGCACTTGAATTGAACGGTTTTGGCCCATTAAGATTTGGTGTAGATGGTTGGCTAGCTGGATCCAACGAAGAATAGCCCAGTGGAGGATTGTTGGTATAGGAATCAGAGGCCGAGGTGTCAAGTGCAGTACCCTTGTTCGATGTATTGTTGTTGCTTGGTTTTGGCGCCGAATATACTCCTGAATAAGGTGCCGAAACATTAGAATCACTTTTTGCATTGCTGCTACTGGTGCTACTTTCATAGATGTTTGTCTTTGGCTTGTCATTATTCCATTGATTTCCCGAAGCAGCAGCCTTTATATTACTAGCACTATTGGACTGCTTTCTATCCGTATTGTTCAAAAAAGGCTTGCCAATGTCCTTCGCTTTTACTAGTGAAGGATGGATGTGGTAGTCGATGGGGACAAGTGACTTGTTTGTAGTTTTTGACCCATTTTCTAACAAGTACTTGTACAAGTCCTTTTCATTGTCGATTGAGCTTGCCATTGACTTCATCGACAACTTTGTTGCTTGTAGTGGACTAATCAACACACCCGAATTCATTATTAAAGTTTCGTTATAAGTTGCATATTTTTGCAACTGTACATTTAAAGCAATGTCCATTTCCAAAATCAAATTTTTCAACTTCTTTGCATTGTTTGGACGATGCAAGACTAATATCTCATCTTTGAGCTTCTTACATGTGGCAACTTTCGATTTATATTCCTGATCAGCAAGATCAACTTTTCTTTGCAAATCATCTTCCTGTTGCTCAACCGTTTTATTCTTTAAACTAAAGGATTTCTTTGATGGATCAGAGTTTTTAAGTCTCTCCAAGTCTTCACACAAATGGTTGTACCTTGTTTTGGCCTTTTCTGCAGCAGATATAGAGTCAATGCATTCCTTATCTTTTCGTCTGTATTCGTCCTTGATTGTTTTCCTCGACCTGATAATAGTGTGTACCAACGACATCAATTCATCATACATCGTGCTCAATGCAGTAACATAGCTTGATCCAACACCTGACAAGCTTTCATCAAATCCTATAATTCTATCCATTTGAATTTGCAACGAGTCATTTTTCAAATTCTTACTATTATTCTTCATGCTCGTTCTAATTTGACTGGCAAACTTCTTCAATTGGTTATAATGATCATCTTCAATCTGGGCCTTCTTTTTAATAAACTTGCTAAACTCTTCAGCTGACGTCAAACTTTGTTTCAACCGTTCCAGAAGCACATCAAGCGCTGAATCACTGTTGAGTACCGCCTTTATTTTGTCGTCATTGAGTAGATGCGACGAATCGACTGCATGAGAGCCAGTAGATGTGCCATTATTATTGAGAGTGCTGCCTGTGTTTAGCGACGAGTTAGATAAGCTATGTGTTGGTGCTGGTGGTAAATTTGAGTTGGTATTGGCTGTAGTAGGATTTTGTGGAGGATTGACCTGGTCCTTTTTGTCATCCATCTTCGGCGGGCTTAGTGGTAATTCAGTTCTATGTGAATAATTGATTTGTTAGTGGTGGTGGTGTGGTACACGTATTATGAAACGATAGTGTGCAAAGTATGTGTCTCGTATAGACGATGGTGATGATGATTGATAGTTTTATGTGTGGTTCGTTTAACAAAAGAATGGGAAAGTTTTTTATTTTTTTTCGTTCTCTTAAATTACGTAGCTGTTTTTATTTTCTTATACACACACACATCAATGATTTTGCGTTTTTCATTTACAATAATTATAGCATTTGCATTGCAAGAGTATAGACTACTAGTAGATATAGGGGCCAGCTATACACGTATCATTTAACAGAGAGAAATCTCTACCCAACTTACAAGGCTTAACGAAAAAGATGCAATCTAAAAGGGGGGCTATGACATGTTTTTCAAAGTGTGATCAGAAAAAAACAAAAAGAAAGATCAAAAAGTGTCGCGTTTTAGTGTGAAATGTTTATTTGACACAAGTTATTATCGCTCATATTGTCCCCCAATTGAATGTGTATACAAAAAGAGGCTCGAAATAGGATGTCAGTGTCAAAGTCGGGCCGTCACCTGTGGCAAATGGTCATGTTGTTTTTGCATTAACTTCAGGAGATGAAGGTGACAAGGAAACAGGAAGCTATGGTGTATTCACTCTAAGATCAATATCGTTATTTCAGTTGTTTTACGCGTTGAGGCTTGTAATAATAGCATATATTTGACCTTATCTTAGGTGAGATAGGACTTCCACACTGGGCTCGTTGTGATGTAATACTTTAGGACCCCAATCTTTCAGAAGCAACATACGAAGATTTGCTAAAAGCGAGTCCTAGATCAATTTTACTCTCAAAGCTTTAGCTAAATCTGCTGTAGAAGCTTCAAAGACTACATAAGGCCAAACCCCCTTCAGTTCTATATCAACCTCACTATTATGCCTGCCCCACTTACATCAAACGATGCTACCATCTCCAGTCTTAAAAATAGAAGAAGTGGAGTAATAAAACAATCTGAAAAATTTACCCGTCCGAGACTTAGAGCGGAGCGGAATTATAAAGACTTTGCTAATCAGCGCATAATTATGCACAAACACAAAAAATACTGAAATACCCCCGCTTGAAATGGATAGGATATCTTAGAACTATAAATATAACAAGTGATTGTTATCCTTTAATTGGGTTTATTCACAACAACATCTTATTTTTCACAACAAAGAAAAAGCACCTTCTAAATTTATTCAATATGCCTACACAGATCGGTTACGGATACGTCAAGGGCGCCACGGAAATCACTAAATTCATCGACTTGCCAATCCCAGAACCAGGTCCAAATCAATTATTGTTAAAGATTGAGGCAGCAGGATTATGTTTATCTGACCCCCATACGATTATTGGTGGACCACTTGCTCCTAAACCACCCAAGCCAATGCCAACAAAGTTTGTCATGGGCCATGAAATTGCCGGAAGTGTTTACAGAATTGGCAAAGATTTGGAAGACAAGCCTCAATTCAAGCCGGGATCACGGTTTGCATTGCAAATAAATCAAGCTTGTGGGGCTTGTGAGTTTTGCAGAAGAGGTGATGATGGTAATTGCAGTGAGTCAAGCCAAGCGTATGGGTTGAATGAAGATGGTGGGTTTCAGCAATTCTTGTTGATTAAGAACTTGAGGACTCTTTTACCAATTCCTGATAATGTGAGCTTTGCCGAGGCTGCCGTATGTACTGACTCAGTATTGACGCCATTCCACGCAATTCAGAAAGTTAGAGACAGAATTAAACCTAGTTCAAAGGTGCTTGTGCAAGGATGTGGTGGTTTGGGATTAAATGCAATTCAAATTTTAAAGCAATACCAGTGTCATATCGTTGCTACTGATTTGAAACCGGATATTGAAAAAGTGGCTAAATCGTATGGTGCCCATGAATTTTACACAAACTTGAACGACTCCAAACATGAACCCATGTCATTTGATGTTATTTTTGATTTTGTTGGTATACAAGAAAGTATCGACATTTCAAACAAGTACATCAAGAGAAGAGGTACATTGTCCCAAACTGGATTAGGTAGGTACAAGTTTAAAATGCCAAATTTTACATTTGCATTTAGGGAAGTTGAGGTTTTCTACAACTTTGGTGGTAGTTCAGCCGAGCAACTTGAGTGTTTGCAATGGATTGCCAAGGGGTGGATTAAACCTAATGTGCAGCTTGTTGATTTTGAAAAGTTGCCTCAAGCAATGCAAGATTTGACTAATAACAAAATTAGAGGTAGAGTAGTCTTTAGACCAAATAAGTTATAAAGTAGTTAGAGACTAGTTAATGAAGTATGAGTTATGTGATGATTATTGAACTTCAACAATCTAAGATTCTTTAGTGTCTGTTTTGTAAGTGCACCGTGGAGGTGTAGTTTTGCACCCTTTTCCATACTCGCATTAGTTTCCGTGGAAATCGAGAAAAAAAAAATTGGCAAATTCTATTCACCAGTCAATCGCCATTCTACACTTTCTCCACTGTATAATATATAACAAATTACCAATTGGGCAAACAATGGCAAAGAAAACAGGAGAAAACTCGAAAAAGGCAGCAGGAAATGCTCGTAAAGCAGAACAAGCCAGCAAAAAGAAACAAGACTCACTCAACCAACTAGAGCAAGAGGAAACAGCAAAGTGGGATGAAGGATCGAAAAAGGGAAACAAAAAGAAAGAAGAGGAACAATTCAAGAAAGAAGAAGCAGCTCGTAAAAAGCAAGAGCGTGATCTTCTTCTAGCTGCCGAAGAAGCCAGCTTGCCTTCCAAACCAGTCAAATCAAAGCAACGTGGTGCCGATAAAGTTGCTTCCAAACGTACTGGTAAGATTGATGATTTTCTCGACTTTAATAAGGATACACCGGAACTTAGTGCTTCAGGGTTGGATAATGCATTGGCTGCATTAGCTTTGACTGGAAAAGATTCTGGTGTTTCAAACAAGGATATTGATCGTCACCCAGAGAGAAGAGTTAAAGCTGCTTATAATGCATATGAAGAAAGGAGATTACCTGAAATTCGTAAAGAAAATCCAGGATTAAGGTTGCAACAAATCAAGAATCTTGTGTTTAAAGAGTTTCAAAAACTGAGTGAGAATCCAATGAATCAAGAAACAAATGTACATTATAATGCCAGTAGGGACGAGTTGGAGAGCAAGAAGTCAGAAGTTAGACAATCAAGGGAAAAGAAGTTTAATTAGGTTTATATGAGGTGGTTGTAGATGCTCACTAGTGTGTAGATAATGAAAGATGTATGTGTAGTAAAATCAGAGCTGATAGTTGTAGATATGAATCTTTATACCATTCTGGAACATTCAAACGTTTCTGCTGCTTGTGAACAGCTGTTATAGCTACGACAACTGGTGATGGCAATTTGTGTTGCCAGTTTCACAGAAAGCTTAATTTGAACAGCACAATAGAAAAATGAATACGTGTCAAAGTTGATTGTTAAAACGGACTAGCAAGTGTAGCCCAATTATGGTCCTTGTGAAAAAGCATACAGCTTAAAAGCTGAGACCGATGCTTTGCCCACTACACTCCTCCCCGATTTTAGTAAGCCCAAGTTTGCTCTAGAGGGTGATACCGCGTATGCGAAAACGTTCTTTTATTGTTTTTCTTTGTGTAGAGTAATCACGTGAACAAAATAAAAGAAATAGTTTTCTCTTTCTTCGCGTCTTTTTTTTTATTTTTTTTAGGAATGCATATTGATGATGTAAGTGTTGCGATTACAAGGTGAAATTACAAAAAACAAAAGCGTTATTCAATACACACACTCTCTCTATTCACGTAGTTGCTTAGAAACATGCTGCCGATACTATATAAGTGACAGAAGTGGGAACAGTTGTCGTATATAGGAGTACAAAGAATAAACAAATATTGTATATACGTGGTAAATGATGGTAACAAAATTAACAAAATTAACAAAATAAAAAAAAAAAAAAAATAAAGAAAATAAAAATTGATGAATTTGTTGATGATTGATGACTTCTTTTAATATAAATATAGAAATAGAAAAAGAATTAAAATCAACACAATTCGCACAAATTTTTCAAATTGTTTTTTTTTTTTATTTTTTTATTTTGTTAAATAAATAAATAAATAAAATAAAATAGCTTGTCAGACGTACACGACCTTATATACTACTTTTGCAGTCAAAAACAAATCAACCATTATATATATATATATATATATATAAGGCAAAACAAACAAACACGTTCACACAGGAGGGTATCAATTCACTTCCACAGAGAAGCCCTATTATTGCCATCATTAGCTTCTAATTAGTTACACTTTTTTTTTATTGCCTCATATAAATGATACACACAACAGACCACTATTATGTCGAGATTAGATAGATTGGTTGTATTACTAGAGACAGGATCAACCTCATTTATCCGAAACACAGCTGCTGATCAGCTATCAGACTTGGCTAAAGCTCATCCAGAGGATATTTTAAACTTGCTTGCTCGTGTATATCCTTTCCTTAAATCACCCAAATGGGAAACAAGAGTCGCAGCTGCACGAGCGTTTGGAGGTATAGCAAATAATGCACCACTATGGGACCCAAATTCACAAGAGCAAATCAAGCAGGAAAACCTGGAGGAGACATTAGTTAAAAAGGAAGTAGAGGACAGTCTATCATATGAGACCAAGGACTTTATAAAACAAGAAGCACATGAAGAAGTCAAGATCAAGATTGAGCAAGATCAAGAATTGGATAAAATTGACGACTCCATATCAAATTTGTTACTGTTTAGCAATTTTGACTTGAATGAATTGATCAAAAGCGGAACGACGCTATTGGCGTCAAAATCAGACAACACTTTAAACTGTGATGACGAAGTTGATGAAGATGATAGGACTTTAATTGGCAGGATAAAAAGACATCGGGCTAGCATCCTACCCAAGCAAGAGGCACCAGAGGTAGAAGTTGGCAAAACCATGGATGCTGGAGATCAGAAGCGGAGTAAAATCAGTTCCGACCCAGTGATCAAACAAGAACCATTGTATGGAGATGAAGTTGTATCATCAGATGCATCTACAACAGTACAGTCACCAAGCGCTATTAGACCGCTGCTTGATAATCCATCAAAGCCAGTATCTAGCGCTAGACTTAAAGCCATGCAAAAAAGGAGAGCTAAATTTAGTGCCAAAGCTGGTGGCAACAAGATGAAATCAATTGATATCTCGCAAAGCTCTATTTCAAGACAAATGGTGGAAAATGGTGATGGAATGGACCTTGACTCCGATAACGATGGCAATAACAGTCACCAGCAATATGACGTTACTTCACAACAGGGAGGAGAAAAGTTGGTTGTCGAAGCTAAAGTGGAAGAGATTTCGCCTTTACTTGCTTTGCATAATAAGGTGACTGGATTAATATGGCTTTTTCAAGGAGTTTATGAATTGCTATTAGCCGACTTGTTTGACGACAAATGGGAAATCAGACATGGTGCTGCATTGGGGTTGAGAGAATTGATTAGGAAACATGGTAAAGGCACAGGGAGAATTATGAATAAAACCAAGGAGGAGAATGACCGCAATAATAAAATGACTTTGGAAGATTTAGCCGTAAGGTTGTGCATTTTATTTGTGCTTGACCGATTTGGTGACTATGTTTCTGATACTGTTGTTGCCCCAGTGAGAGAATCAAGTGCACAGACATTGGCTGCGCTATTGATACATTTAGACGATGAGACAGTGATCAAGACTTTTAGTTGTTTGTATACCATGACGTTGCAAAACGATTTGCCGCCTCCGAAATGTTGGGAAGCTAAGCATGGAGGGATGTTGGGTGTTCGTTATCTCGTTAGTGTACGAACTGATGTGTTGCTTAAGAAACCCGATATGTTTGACCAAGTGTTGAACATGGTTCTTCATGGACTCCAAGAAAGTGACGATGACGTTCAGTCAGTGGCAGCATTGACATTGACACCAATTGCATCAGAAGTTGTATCTACTCGAAAGTCCATCATTCAGTCGTTATTAGCGGTAATATGGGACTGTTTGGTAAATTTAAGAGATGATTTATCTGCCTCCATTGGGTCAGTCATGGACTTGTTGGCAAAGTTGTGTAGCCATAGAGAGGTGATTGATATAATTCAGCATGATGCAGCTAAAGATGACAGGTATTCATTCAAACACTTAGTGCCTAGACTATATCCATTTTTGAGACATTCAATCACAAATGTCAGAAAAGCAGTTTTACGGACTATTTTGGAATTTTTATCAATACAAGAGGACAACATCACAAATACTTGGATTGATGCCAAAGCAATAAGACTCATTTTTCAAAATTTATTGGTCGAGCAAAACTCTGATGTGTTGCAATTGTCAATCACAGTTTATGACAAATTGTTAGAAGAAGTTGACAAATACAAGATGAATTGGGGGGACCTTTTTGTATCGCAGTCTCTGGATTTGTTATCTTTGACAATGACACCAATTGGAATAGCAAGACAAACTTACCAGATGAATACTCGATTGATTATGAGACCCTCGGGCCAAATGGTGGGGCCGTTGGATGACGAAGACAGTCGTCGTTCTAAGAAGCGTAATAGACAACAAACAGAAACACCAGAATCAGATGCGATTGAAGGTAATGGCATACCCATTGAAGATTTGAAGATCAATATTGATGCACCGGTGTACAAGGGTGACGTCATGCTCATTGGGTTTGAAAAGATGATTGCTACTCGTTCGGCAGCTGCAAGTGCTTTTGGTAAGGCACTAGCGCTAATCAAAGATCAAACAACATTGAACCAAGTTTTCCAAAATTTGTTATCCTTTTTAGATTCACCATTTGAAACATCTAGATTATTAGGAGCATTCATTATTGAAGAGTATGCTACGTCAGTAAAGGAGCAGCACCGGGAACCAAATGAGGAAACTGTTGCCATTTTTGCCAACACATTGATGGCCGTACTTCAAGCTCCATCTTCGCTTCCATACTTCCGTGAGTTGATACCTTCCCTCAAATCTGTACGGACTACGTGTCTACAACTATTTGACTGCTTTGTATCGACTGCTCGGTTATCACCATCAAAAATACCCCAAATTCCTATCCTTGTGCAAGGTGAAGCCGAAGCAGGCCCAAATGCTTTTACTTTGGAATGTGCAGAAAAGGTAAGTGGCGAAGTGTTTGACAAATTAAAGAAAAGTTTATCGAGCAGTCACCGTTTGGCTGCAAACCAGGCTCTAGAAGATGCCAAGCATAGAATCACGCTTGCGGTGGATGAGTGTCGAAGTTTGGTAAATTCGAAAATTACCGCCATTTTAGCGTCTTTTGCTGGTGCTGCGTTGGCATTATCAGGTATTCCCAAAAAATTGAATCCGATCATCAAGTCATTAATGGAAAGCATCAAACTGGAAGATTCCCTTGTATTGCAAAAAAAGACTGTGTTTTCAATTGCTAGTTTGATTCGTCAATTGAATGAAACGGGAAAACGGAATGTGGCTGATAAAATCATCAAGAATTTGTGTGCATTTTTGTGTGTTGACACTGCTGAAGTACCCGAGTTCTATCATAACGTTGGCTTCAAGACGAACATTTTATCCTTGAAAAAGGAAGAGAGTGCTAGTGACCATGCTGATGCTGCAGCACATGAAAGAGCAGTTCACGAAGCAAGAATTAAACGTCGTGGGGCTTTGCTACTGCTTGAGGAGATAATTCTGATGTACAAGCAAGATTTGTTTACCGAAGTGCCGAAGTTGAAAGAATTGATGGTTGGTCCATTAAAAGAATTGGCTACAGTAAGTGGTGAAGCAATAGCCAAAGACGAGTTTAAAGGGCAAAGTATAATCGACGCTTTGGGTATATTGAAGGCATTATTACCACAGATAGATAAGTCATTACACCCGGAGATTACCGATCATTTGGATCTTTTATTACCTGGATTGAAATCAGAATATTCAGCTTTCCGATACTCGACTGCTAAATGTTTTGCCACGATATGTTCAGTTGCTCCTACTAAAGCATTTACATTCTTGGTTAATTCCGTATTGCCCATGTTGAAAAATGCTGGTAGCATAATTGAAAGGCAGGGAGCTATTGAAACTATATATCACATTTCCGCAGTGATGGGTGCCAGTATCTTGCCATATGTGATGTTTTTAATTGTGCCGGTATTGGGGAGAATGAGTGATTCAGATCACGATGTGCGAATATTGGCCACTACTACCTTTGCTTCGATCATCAAGTTGGTTCCATTAGAAGCTGGTATACCCGATCCTGATGACATGCCGCAAGGGTTGTTGGAAGGTAGAGAAAGAGAACGAGATTTCATATCGCAGATGATGGATCCAACAAAGATCAAGCCTTTTGACTTGCCGGTATCGATCAAAGCAACCTTGCGTAAGTATCAACAAGAAGGTGTCAATTGGTTGGCATTTTTGAACAAGTATCACTTACACGGGATCTTATGTGATGATATGGGTTTGGGTAAGACATTGCAAACTATCTGCATCATCTCCTCAGATCACCATATTAGAGCTGAGAAGTACACAGAAACCGGTGCTGTTGAATATAGAAGGTTGCCGTCGTTGGTGATTTGCCCACCCTCTTTGACCGGGCACTGGGAACAAGAGATTAACCAGTACGCTCCATTCATGAAGGTGTTGGTCTATGCTGGAAATCCAAGTATTAGAACTCCCTTGAGAAGTCAATTACCCCATGTCGATGTTGTTGTGACATCTTATGATGTTTCGAGAAATGATGTCGATTTCTTGAGCTCATTAGATTACAATTATTGTGTGTTGGACGAAGGGCATATTATAAAGAACGCCAATTCCAAGCTCTCAAAGTCCGTGAAGCAAATTAGAGCTGAGCATAGGTTGATCTTGTCCGGTACACCTATTCAAAACAATGTGTTGGAGTTGTGGTCGTTATTTGACTTTTTGATGCCTGGATTTTTAGGTACGGAAAAGGTTTTCCATGAGAAATTTGCCAAACCAATTGCAGCCAGTAGAAATAGCAAGACGTCGTCTAAGGAACAAGAAGCTGGGGCATTGGCACTTGAGTCCTTACATAAACAAGTGTTGCCGTTTATGTTACGTCGTCTTAAAGAAGATGTTCTTTCTGATTTGCCACCCAAAATCATCCAAGATTATTATTGTGAATTGAGTGACTTGCAAAAGAAGTTGTACAAGGACTTTGCCAAGAATGAAAAAGAGAGTATCAAGAATGATGTATCATCGGCTGAAAAAGAGGGCAAGACACACGTTTTCCAAGCATTGCAGTATATGAGAAAATTGTGCAACCATCCAGCTTTGGTTGTATCTCCTAGCCACCCTAAATATGTTGAAGTGGAACGATTCCTTGCTTCAAGGCATTCAGACTTGAAAAATATAGAACACTCGCCAAAATTGCAGTCTTTGAGGACGTTATTGCTCGAGTGTGGTATTGGGACACAAGATTCTGACTATGGTAGAGTAAGACAAAAGAAGACCAACGACGCGCTTATGCCTCTTGAAGGAGTCATTTCGGAACATCGTGCTTTGATATTTTGCCAATTGAAAGATATGTTGGATATTGTTGAAAATGACTTGTTGAAAAAGTATCTTCCATCGGTGACTTATATGAGACTAGATGGTAGTACTGATCCAAGAAATCGTCAAGCTATTGTACGCAAGTTTAATGATGATCCATCGATCGATGTCCTTCTCTTGACTACGAAAGTTGGGGGATTGGGGTTGAACTTAACTGGTGCTGATACTGTCATTTTCGTTGAACACGATTGGAATCCAATGAATGATTTACAAGCGATGGATAGAGCTCATAGGTTAGGGCAAAAGAAGGTGGTGAATGTGTACCGTTTAATCACAAAGGATACATTGGAAGAAAAGATTATGGGATTGCAGAAATTTAAAATGAATATTGCATCAACCATTGTTAACCAGCAGAATACAGGGTTACAATCAATGGATACTAACCAATTGTTGGATTTGTTTGACGTTGAGGACAACGGAGTTAAAATGGAAGAAAGCAATAATTATGATGACGACAAGAGAGTAAGTGGAAATGGAAATGGCACGAACATAGGAAGCGGAAGTAACGTGACAGAGGAACTTACTGGTGGTTTGACTGGTAAAGCTGCAGGTGCTGTTGGTGAATTGGCTGAGTTGTGGGATGAGCAACAATATGAAGATGAATATAATCTTGACAATTTTATCAAGACATTAAAGTAACGGTGTGATTTGAAGATGATGTTTGTAAATATATAGATGATAATGAATACTTGCATGTTATAGACTGGAAAGATGAACATTTGAGGAAGTAGCATTGGTTTACTAATTCCAGGAACTCTATTTGTGGATGTGTCACGCTACCAGCTCATGCGATGGGGTCGATGAGCTACTGTAGTAGTTGCAATATCAAGTAGGTTATTCTAGAGCTAAATGATGGGGCTAAGCTTTCGTCCTAAGTAACAAATTATACATTGACTAAATGGAATTGACACATGTTTGAAACAAAATACCACACCTATTCTCAAGCAGTTCTTGACATACGGAGTTTAAATTTTTCACTTGCACTCGTTACTTTTTTTTTCGTATTACCAAATGAGGCATTGAAAGGAACCCTTTGATCACACATAATTCACACACGCATTCGATCAACCACTGATAGATACAAATTTACTGAGATATATATATATAGCTTGTTTTGTTATCCGTTAAATTTCGCTTACCCATCCATCTGTGCATAGTCTAGTATCTTGTTTTCCAACAACTAGCTGTTCCCTAAATTTAGCAATCACACGATGGCCATATCACCCAAGGAGCAAGATAAACTAAAAAGTTTAGAAAAAGATGCAGAAGTAGCATACCGCTATATGGCTTCTGATGAGCAGTCATCTACTTTCAAAGATAAAGAACTAATATATGAGCTCGAAGCAGCAGCTCCACAACATCAAGGCAGCACAGCAGCGACGAGAATATCAAAATCAGAAATAAAAGAGACAAAACCTTGGGTACATTTCGTAGCTGGTGGGGTTGGTGGTACTGTTGGTGCAGTTGTCACATGTCCACTTGATGTTGTCAAGACAAGACTACAATCTGATGTATATCACAATGTTTACAACACAAGTGTAAAGTCGGGCAATCCAATAAGACAAGCATTTCAACATTTAGCAGAAACCGGTGGTGCATTAAGAGGCATGTACGTGAATGAAGGAGTAAGATCGTTGTTTAAAGGTTTGGGCCCAAATTTAGTTGGTGTAATACCGGCAAGATCAATCAATTTCTTCACCTATGGTGCCACTAAAGATTTCTTGATACGAAATTTCGGAACCAAAAACAACGAAAAAACTGAACAAACGTGGATGCATTTGGTTTCAGGAATAAATGCTGGGTTTGTAACTTCGACAGCAACGAATCCCATTTGGTTGATTAAAACACGATTGCAATTGGATAAATCAAAACTGAAAATTTACAAAAACTCATGGGATTGTTTAAAACATATTATGAAAAATGAAGGGTTTTTTAGTTTATACCGTGGTTTAAGTGCATCTTATCTTGGTGGAATTGAAAGTACAATACAATGGGTGCTATACGAACAAATGAGAATGTTTATTAATAGAAGATCACTACAAATCCATGGAACCAACCCCACAAATAAAACAACAAGAGACCATGTTATGGAATGGTCTGCTCGATCAGGTGCTGCCGGTTTAGCAAAATTCTTGGCTAGTTTAATAACGTATCCCCATGAAGTTGTGCGAACTAGATTGAGACAAGCACCATTGGAAAGTACTGGTAAACCAAAATATACAGGATTGATTCAGTGTTTTAAATTGGTGTTTAAGGAAGAAGGTTTTGCTAGTATGTATGGTGGTTTAACGCCTCATTTGCTTAGAACTGTGCCTAATTCAATCATCATGTTTGGAACCTGGGAGTTGGTTGTGAGATTGTTGTCGTAATAACCAATGCTTTTGGCTTGCTTTGTGTGTCTGTATATATATTGGGGTTGCTTGTAAATAGACGAATTTAATAGATTATCCGTATTTAACCTTTTTCAAGTCGGGCTCATATGGCTCTTGTTCGCTTAGGTCCAGCTCTTCTGAGGATATTTTATCTCGAATAGAATGTGAGGATTCCTTCTCTTGATTTAAATAGAAATTTTTCTTTGGGTGTAGATGGTCCTCATTATTGGAGTTACTTTCTTTTGATCTTTTTGGCTTTTCTGTATTTTGAATGAGTTTATAAAACCTTGGTGGCTCACCCTTGGGCAATGTAACACTCAACTCGTTAATTAGTGGATCTGACTGGTAACGAATCTTATCTCGTAGTGGAACTGTCAAGTTCTCTAGCGGACTCGCAATTTCTTCATTGAGATGGGTGACATTTGGAACCTTCCCCAATGGGTTCAATTCTGGATTGAAGTAGATTGATTTGTCACCCCATAATTTACTCTTTTTTTTGAGATTCAATCGTTCTTGTTTCCGTTTCTCCTCTAAGAACTTCTTTATCTTACCTTGATGCAAGTTATTTTTCTCGATAAATGACCAATCTTCTTTTAATGACTTCAAATAATCCTCATCTCGATCTGTTTTGGATTCTTTTGACTCGAGATTTTCAATTCTATGGTATAGCTTTATCGGATCAGTATTCTTTAGTTTTTCTAGTTTATGTTTGTGTTTCTGTCGCTGTTGTACTTTGGATTGTTGCTTCCTCTCATTTTGTTTAAACTCCTGTGCTAGACTCCAATTGCCTCTGATCATTATTTGGTTGTGGATGCAAAGAAATGGGTGTTTCAAATGAACCAAAAAAAAAAACCCACAAACTTAGGACCTTTATTAAACACTTTTTATACCAAGTTACCCTACATGATGAACCACACTCCTGTACCTTCAACCCCTGCGGCTCCACCACAATTAGACTTTAACCAAATACCGGTGGATGCCCTCGAATCTATCCGTAATAGACTTAACCAAATTCATGTCTCCCTTCGAAAATTATCAGACCAAATAAACGCCCATAATAGACACCCAACAAAGATCAAGTTGCCAACATTTACCCATTTCCAAAATCAATTTCAAGTCCTCATAACACAGCTAACATCAATTGCCAATATATTGTATAATAACGAAGAGCTCCTTTTAAGAACAAATGTTTATCCTACAGTCAATTTTCCTACAAGTCAACATGAAGGGTTATTAACTACATTGTTAAGGAAGAAGGCACTTCCAGAAGTAGACGAATGGATCAACTCATCAATAACGACGATCGAAGAAATTCAAGAGAAGGGACCCGTGGATTTCGAAAAGGAAGACGAATACGTAGCATGGAGTCTTATGAAGATGCAAGAACTTCGTGATGAATTTCAATTTTATGGTTTCCACACCGTAGAAGAATTGGAGCACATGGAGACCCCAGAAGGAAAAGCAGAAGCCAAATTGAAAAAGGAGGAAGAAAATGCCAGAGAAGAAGCTGAAAGCAAGATAACACGCGGTGGAAAGAAGGGGTTGCATCCTAATCAAGTAATGAAGTTTCTATGTCAGGGACAATTGTAAAAGAAACTCCATTTGATGAATGAAAAAGAAATGAAATGAAAAGAATCTCTATATCTATATACTCTGTATAAACCTCAACTAACTCTCGACATTATAATAGGCGTCGTAAAAGTACAAGATTGAAAATACAAAAAATGCAATAGCACCGCCTAAGGTCACATTTCTCATGGAAATCTTTTTAGCCAAAAGCTTACCTCCAAGACATGCGGCAGCAGTACATAACCCATGACCTATTATTGCTCCGAATATAACATACCAGTATTCAGATCCGGCAGCCATAGCAATCGTGGCGATTTGAGATCTGTCTCCCCACTCTCCTAAGAAAGTCATGACGAAAACCTGGATCCAAATAGGTGTGAATATAAAAGAAGCCAAATTTTGTAACTGTTGCGTCACCTCATCAAGCCAGGAACGTTTTGTACTCTGTGCCGAACCAGCTCCGCCTTCCATGTCGTCTAACTGTGTATTAATCTTACTCGAAGCAATTTCCTCCTCTACTTCAGCCAACTCTTCCTCAACTCCCAAATCTTTTGACATGCTCAACCCTTCCCTTAGCAATTTTGCTCCAAATACAACAAACAAGACAGCGGCCAAGAATTGAGTGACGCGTTGAGATATCAAAGTCGGTAATGCATGTCCCACAATACCAGACAACACCGTCATGACCACTAATGAAGTAAATGCAGCAGTAAATACAATAACTCTTGAATTTCTCATAGCCATTAAAGCCGCTATAAGGAAAGTTTTGTCTCCGATTTCAGAGACAACAATCATTGATACCGACATAATAAAAGCATCATAATTCTTGGCTTCTGGAACTTCTGCGGCAATGTTGTCCTCAGCTGCAGTTGCTGATTTTTGGTACGGGTCCAACGGCTGTTTCATATGGTCAGGCGTTGGATGATTATCTTCCTCCTCTAATGGCTTGACACCTAATTTGTTAGTTGACTTGTCATGGCCTGTTTTTGTCTGATCGTTTGAAACTACCGCAGCACCAACTGCATAATCCTCATTAGCCACCGCAGCTAGGATAGTTGTGGCTATGTATGCAAGTGGCAAAATAAATTTTTGGTATTTCATTTTCGTGTTCTTCGGAGTTTTATCTTTGCAGAGTCGCGAGCTCTGTTGTTGGATTAAATTGGAAGTTGTTGATGGAAAGTGAAGCCTCAAAAGTTAAGTGTTGGACACAGTTCGGGATTATATTTGTCACGATATATTTGGGCAATGAAGGAAGTCAAATACTGGACAAATGTGTTGTATTTCTAATCAGGTAAAGTAGGCGTTGCTAAAAAATTTTGATATTTGTTAAACCCTCTCTCTCTCTTTCTCAATGAGAAAAAGATTCAGAAATCTTTTATAGTTTAGTTTTTGTGTTCACAATGAGGAGTCATAGAACAAACAACAAACATTTCATACTTGATGCTTATACGAATGGCATTTGACAGAGGATCACTACTAAAATCCTGGACTATTTACTGCAGTTTTTATTGACTAGATATAAATAGGAATCATTATACACTTTTGCTCAATGGCCATGTGGTATTGGGTTTTCAACAACAACACCATTCTTTACTTTACCTCCATCAACCCATCCACCATAATGAACGTGACCTAAATCTTCGTGCTTCTTTTGATACTCATTGATTCTGTCAACCATTACTGGTCTGAATGATTTGATTAAACCTTGCACTGGCCATGCGGCAGCATCACCAAGCGCACAGATGGTGTGACCTTCTATTTCCTTGGTTAATTCAAAAATCATATCAATTTCCCTTTCAGTTGCTTGACCACTTTGGAATCTGTCCATCATTCTTTGTAACCAAGTGGTTCCTTCACGACAAGGAGTACATTGACCACATGATTCGTGCTTGTAGAAATGGGCAAACCTTTGAATGGCTCTTATTACATCGGTCTGTTTGTTCATGACAATAACAGCTGCAGTACCCAAACCAGATCCTACATCTCTTAACGCGTCGTAGTCCATCAAGACTGTATCACAAGTTTCTTTTGGCATGATTGGGACAGATGATCCTCCAGGAATTACACCCAACAAGTTATCCCAGCCGCCTTTAATACCACCACAGTGCTTTTCTAGTAATTCTTTTAATGGTATGGACATTTCTTCTTCAACAGTACATGGTTCATTGATGTGACCTGATATACAAAACAACTTGGTACCTGAGTTTCTTTCACGACCCAAAGAGTCAAACCATGCTCCTCCCCTTCTTAAAATAGTTGGGGCAACTGACACCGTTTCAACGTTGGCAACAGTGGTTGGTCTTCCGAACAAACCAACACCGGCTGGGAATGGTGGCTTCAATCTTGGCTTTCCTGCTTTACCTTCTATGGACTCAATTAATGCAGTCTCTTCACCACAAACATATGCACCCATACCTCTGTGGACATATATATCAAAGTCATAGCCTGATCCACATGCATTTTTACCTATCAATCCGGCTTTGTAAGCTTCATTTATGGCATTTTGTAGTATAACAGTTTCGTTGTAAAATTCTCCTCTGATATAAATATATGCTGCAGTGGCATTCATTGCTCTACCTGCCAACAAACAACCCTCAACCAACTTGTGAGGATCTTTTCTAATAATTTCTCTATCTTTACAAGTACCGGGTTCACCTTCATCGGCATTAACAACCAAGTATCTAGGACCAACGTTCTTCTCCCATCCAGGTGGGTTCATAAAGGACCATTTCAATCCTGATGGGAAACCTGCACCACCTCTTCCTCTTAATCCGGACTTTTTCATTTCATCAATAATCCATTTGTCTCCTTTCAAGATGATTTCTTTGGTCTTGTACCAATCTCCCATCTTTTGTGCTGATTTCAAATCATGTCCATAATTTCCATAAAGATTTTGAAAAATACGATCTTGGTCCTTCAATCCACCATGGTGTCTGTTTGGGTTTGCTGCTGGGTCTGCAGTTGTGGCCAATCCACGAAGTGAAGCCAACTGGCGTGGCCTTATTTTAAAGTTACGAAGCATTTAGTATATTTGGGGTTGGTGTACTCTATTGGATCAGTGTAGTTCTATAATAATCGATGATTATGATGATGATATGTGTGATGATTTCAACAACTAATGATACTCAACTTAGAGGTACAATAAAACACCTTTTTGACTATAGCAGTGACTTCCAATGTGTTTTTTTTTTATTTTCCTTTTTATGAAGAAGAAAAAAAAATGCATACTTTTAACTATGCGAATGGATTTATGTCATTTTTGTTTCCCTTTTTTTTTAGTAAAAGGGATTTCACCGCATTTTATTGGGTGAAAAAAAATTATTATGCACACCAAAATTGGTAGCTTTCAGCGATCAAATCAATCAATCAATGAGTTTGATCCATACAAAGCTTTGCTATTTCGATGATTACATCATGTATGTATATTGGAGTAGCATTATTTTGCTCTTCTGACAAGTTACCAACTGCTATGCTGGGTAACTTGCTGACTCGTCGGCAACTCAATTGGTTCGCCTACAATAGTTAGTACAAGGCGAGGGACTTCAAACGGGAGAAACGTTTACGTACGTGACAGAAGTTGGCAAGTTGTTGCAACAGGGATGAAATTTCCAGCTCCGATAAATCCCCTTTGTCGGGGTTAATGGTATCGAGGTTAGTTCTTAATACTTGTTCTATTTCGGAGAAGCTGGGACTTCCAAATTTGAAAATTCTAACTGCCCTGTCCAACACAGCCGTATCGATGCTACTTAACATATTGGTAGTAGCAATAATCACCAAATTTGGAAACACTTTTAAGCGATCCAAATATGTGATAAGAATATTGACGATTCTCAAGCCGTCGGAGACTTCATTATTGCCCATTAAACTTGTTCTACTTGTAGCAATCGTTTCTAACTCATCCACAAGTAGAAATACTATAGACGTTGGGTGTCGAAGTAGTAGCTGTTCGATAAATAAAAGGAGTGCCAGGAGCTTCTTTGGTGACTCGCCGAAATACTTTGAAAATATTTCGCCGGTGGAAAATTCCATCATAACGCTGGGTTCATATCTACCGATCCCCTGCTTTGCAATAGATAATTTTTGAAAGACCGCTTTAGCAAGTGATGTTTTCCCAGTACCAGGCATTCCTTCGAAGATTACAAAGTTCCCTGTCTTAAGGTGTAGCTTGGTTGAGTTCAACATGGTTTTGCAACAGTTTAAAATTGATCGCTTGAATTTTGCACCCAATATTATAGTTTCCCAGCTCAACAACAAGTCCTCGTGGGGGAGCTTGAAAATCGTGAACGCTAGATTTGTGGACGACATTATTTCCTCCGACAAGGCGTTCACCTCCTCAAATACCTGCAAAGTAGGTTCACTTTCTATTAACACGTTGCGTCCCGACTCCGGCTTCGGGATTCCAATAAAAGATGCATCTTCAAACTGTTGCGTAATATCATCAACACTAAGATCCAACCGCGGATTTGTTGAATTGTACACTCTTTCAACTTGAGTCGGAACAGAATAAAAGTTAAATTGGAACTTTGTTGACTGCTCTATCGTAATGGTATCTGATATGGCTCTTCTTTTCCGCATTTCATCGATTAGTTTATTGGCTGGTGAGTTTGGTGTCAACATTTTCTGAGTTGTTGCAAATATTGACGTGACTGCAAATTTTGATTTGAGAATGTGCTCGACTTCTGATACGAGGGGAAGACTCTTGTGTAAGATGGATGCTCTGTGCTCTTTGAATTGCTGGGACAAAACTAGATTCATCAAGCAGCCATTAACTAGGGCTTTCAGTATGGGAATAGATACCTTATCACAACGTCTTTCAAAATAGATCTGAGAAAACTGCTCCGAAGAAATCATTGGACCTTCTTTATCATCTTCATACAACAAAGAGCTCTCCACCGCTTCATAACCTGTGCTCAATGATTTGTCGATTTGCATGGGTTGGTTGCAATTTCGTATATAGTTAATCAAGTGCACCGTCAATACCTCTTCAAAGCTTATACCATCTAGTGAAACTGGGTAAGTATGATTACCCTCTTTTTTCTCGTAACCCTTTAGTGCCAACCATGGTCGAAGACAGCATTCAAAAACTAATGTAGTCATTTGCTGAAAATGGTGGTGTAGTAAAGTGGTTGCCAATTTTTCTTTCACCAAATTTTCCAACCCACAGAGTATCAAATCATTTTCATCAAGACTTCATTGAAGTGTATAAAAGTACTATTTCGTTTTTGTTCAGCTTTTCGTTCGTTATCTGCTAAGCACCTTTGATATATCTTTCCCGTATCCAGAGCCGCATCAACTCGATTGAAACGAAACACACACAAAATTGTCGATGTAAAATCATCAACTTCTTATGATCCCACCAAAACACATATGACCAGGATAGTCACATTATCAGCGACGCTCTTAGTAGTAGCAGTTGCTATAAACTATTACCTTGCACTGACATATATACTGCATGGACGAATACAGAAAGAGTCCACGTACACTTACAACCCCCTTGCAAAAGGACAACCAAAACTAGCGTCCAATTCGTATCTTCGAAAACAGTTTCCACCTCGAAATTTAGAGCAGATTGGAAAGGAAAATGCTACTATGATTATGCTTGTCCGAAATGGCGAGCTCGAGGGAGCACTTTCCTCGATGCGATCTTTGGAAGATAGGTTCAATCGAGAGTACAAATATCCGTGGGTCTTTATGAACGATGTACCCTTCGACGAGGAATTTATTGAAAAGACAAGCCTTATGGCAAGTGGTAAGACGTATTATGAGCTCGTTCCCGAGGAGCACTGGCACCCACCTTCATACATAAACAAGACCAAATTGGATGAAAACTTAAACACGTCAACTAGCGTACTTTACGGATTTCTGAGATCCTATAGGAACATGTGCCACTTTTATTCTGGCTTCTTTTACAAGCAAGAGCGATTATTGAATTATGAATGGTATTTTAGAGTCGACCCTGACGTTGAGTATATGTGCGACTTCCAATACGATCCATTTCAATTACTACGAGAGAATAATAAAATCTATGGGTTTGTTATTGCCCTTACGGAATTCGAAAATACCATTCCAACGCTTTGGCAGAATGTTGAAGCATTTATAGAAAAGTATCCGGACCTACTCCATTCCAACAATGCCCTCGATTTTTTAACAACGCACGAAACTTCAATCACTCATTACATGCCTTTTACAGAATCAACAACAAGATACAACTTGTGCCATTTCTGGTCAAATTTTGAAATTGCAAACCTAAACTTCTTCCGGAGTGAGGCGTATGAGACGTATTTTAGGCATTTGAGTGAAGCTGGAGGGTTTCATTACGAAAGATGGGGCGACGCTCCTGTGCACACTATCGGTTTATCCCTTTTAGCTGACAAGAACCAAATTTATCATTTCGAAGATATTGGGTATTACCAT
Source organism: Lodderomyces margitis (assembly GCF_024628925.1). Taxonomy (NCBI): domain Eukaryota; kingdom Fungi; phylum Ascomycota; class Pichiomycetes; order Serinales; family Debaryomycetaceae; genus Lodderomyces; species Lodderomyces margitis. Next base: position 23,724 of record NW_026261776.1, read on the forward strand.
GTACCCTTTTTAGCATGTCCTCATTCAGAAGATGTTATTGCATCAAAGAGATGTATATGCAGGCCAAGAGATGCATTTGAAAAGATGAATCGTACTATTGATGTAAATGCCCACAGTTGTTTATCGCGATGGTGGAAGTACGGTGCAGGGAAATCGTTCTTGAACGAAGCTGATTATCGTAGGTGGTGATTCCAGATGTGGTGTATATCTCAATAATCTAATAGGCATTTAGAACTACACTTTTGCCTATTCAATTGTAACGTGGGCTGGTTTGTATGTCTTTGATATTTGTTATAGTGATTCGTTCCTGCATATAACTATCTTCCTATCCAATGACAGTGTTGAAATTTGGTATTATATTTTTGTAAGAAGAGAGAAAATTTAACTCAATAACAATTTCATCAACCACCCTTAGGACATAAACACAACCAAAAACTAGTCAAATATGGCAGGTCCACCACATCCACATGCATACATGGGCTGGTGGGGAGCTATTGGTTCCCCCAAGCAAAAGTACATTACTCAATACACTATCTCACCATTTGCTGCTAAGCCATTGAAAGGTGCAGCTTACAATGCTGTCTTCAACACATTTAGAAGAGTCAAAAACCAATTCTTGTACATTGCCATCCCAGCCGCTATTGTATACACTATCTTCGACAAGGCAGAAAGTTACAACGAGTACTTGTACACCAAGGAAGGAAGAGAAGAATTGGAAAAGGTCAATGTATAGGCGTTGAACAATTTTTACATAGTAATAACACGATGTTCATTTTATAAAGGTCAATGAGTTTGACAGTGCAACTTTTGTATATGATGCGCTTATTTAGATCTCTTATACACTTTGTTCAAAAATGTAGTCAAGACATCCTTTTTCAAGCCTCTTGACTCGTCAATTTGATCAATTTGTTGTCTCAATTTTTGGACTGTGGATTCTTCATAATCGTGATATATCTTTTCAATACCCATATCCTTAAACAACTGCTTGCATTGAGCTTCTGATGTGTCATCTTTTTTCCCGTAGTTGTCGTCTAACACCTTACGTTGTTCCGGAGATGCGTGTAATAATGCTTGATTAACAACCCACGAACACTTATTATCCTTAATATCTGTTCCAATCTTTCCAATCTGTTCAGGGGTTCCAAAACAATCTAAATAATCATCTTGGATTTGGAAATACTCACCAAGAGGAATCAAAACGTCCTTGACCTGTTTCAAGTCCTTTTCGTCGCTGATTCCAGACATATACATTGCTAAAGCGACAGGCAAGTAAAATGAGTAGTATGCAGTTTTGAAAATAACAATGAATGAATGCTTTTCCAAAGAAAACTTGTCTAAATCAACATGTTCTTCATCAGCGGTTACCAAGTCTAACAATTGACCCAATTCAGTCTGGAAAGTAACCTCATGGAACAAATCCAACAAGTCGATATAGTATGAGTCCTTGCGGAAATGCTTTCTTAAAATCTCATAGATAGCGCCATCTAGCATGAATGAATCATTAATGGCTATATTTCCCACACCCTCTTTCAAATACCAGCATGGTTGTCCTCTTCTGGTTTTCGATTGATCCATCATGTCATCGGCAACTAAAAAGTATGCCTGCAACAATTCAATAGCCCATCCTAAAATGGCAACTTTCTTGTACGTCTCGTCATCTAATTTGTCGGAAGAAGTGTTGTTTAAAATAGCATACGTGTCAACTACTGACAATCCACGATTCAATTTTCCTCCAGGGGTATTGTAGTTTAAATTGTTCTGAAACCAAATAATAGCCTCTTGAGGCATCTTGTAGGAAACAAGAATGCCCGTCAATTCTTCGACAATCCCGTCAAATACATTGACAAATCTAGATCTTGCTGCTTCCTTGGACATATCCGTGTGGGTGGGTAAGTGAATGCGTGTGTGTGTTAATCAACGATGTCAACAATTGACTGAAAAATTTATGATAAAATTTAAACGACGCGATTTTAATTTTACGAGAGATTTGTAGGCAGATGTAACAACTTCATTCCTATTCTCCCTATATAATTCTATACACATTTTTACCTCCTAGAACGTTTGCTCTTGCCTGGTCTCGAGGACTTTCCTTTCATCTTCTTACTCGAGAAACCACTTATATCCGCGGATGATGAAGCATCGTTCTTTCTTGATCCACTCTTTTTACCGCCTTGTCCGTACTTGGAATTTTTAGCCATTCTCTTACTGTTAACTTTTCTTCTCTTATTGTCACCACCATTGCTGCCCTGGCCTAAATATTCATCTTTGGTTGCCTCTTCCAAAGCAATTTGGAAATCGTCGTCATTACTAATCTCATTGGCTCCTCTCTTCTTTTTCAAGCTCTTGATCTTCTCCAATGTCTCTTTCTTTTGCTTTGCTCTTTGTTGCAAAGTTTCATGCTGCACTTGCTTACCAAATTTCTTCAACTGTCTTTGCTTCTTTGCATCTTCTGAAGCCTTCTTGTCAGCAGCTTCGCTCAACAACTTGGTCTTTAATTTGTCCATGTGCTCGTCATTCTTAACCATTTCAGCAAAGTAGTCAACAGGACGTGAAAACGGTACCTTTAGTTTGAGCAAAGTGGTCCTTGCTTGCTTGACAGCATCCAAACCTTGCTTGTAAAATGCTAATTCTCTCTCTGTATCGTCATATATATCTTTAATTTGAGTTTCAGCATTATCTGCACTAGTTACAGATTGATGCTCGGTGAACAGGTGTTTTTCCCATGGAAGCTGAATACGTGCCAATGATTCTCTTAAGGCTGCCATGTTGTTTATCGTAAGCTTAGTGTGTGGCACAATGTCAGCATCTGAATCATATTCCACATCCGACAAAGGCACATCATCTTGATGTTCAGCTTCTTCATCATCCTCTTGGTCATCTTCATCTTCATCTTCATCTTCATCATCCTCACCCTCCTCTGCGTCATCACTACCATCAATATCACTTTCACTCTCGCTAGCAGCTAATCTCTCCAAATCTAACGCATTGTCTCCTCTTTCTTCTTCTTCTTCTTCTTCTTCTTCTTCTTCTTCTTCTTCTTCTTCTGAGTCTGCCTCCTGTGCCAACTGAGCTTCAATCTTCTTCAATTTTCGAAGATCTTTCTTTGACAATGCGCTACTTTCGTACTCATCCGATTCTCCACCAATCTTTTTCAATATAGGTTTAGGTACAACAGCAGGTGTGATTCTCTCATCCTCAACGTTAGGCTTTGAGGTCTCTGATTTAACCACATTCTGCTTTTTGGATTTGCTCTTTGGATTCACTTCATCTTCTTTTTGGGCTCTGTGGTGCTTGAGCTGTTGCTTTAATGTACTTCTACCCATTGCTGATTAAACTCTAATATGGTGTGTGATAAAGTACAGTGTTTTTGTCTGTGAGATGCCATTAAAAGAAAAATTAATTTATTGGAGCGATGAGAAAGGATATAGACGCTACCGTTTCTGGTTTCTTACACCAAAATAAGTACCAAGCGTACCTCATTGTCAACCAATTGGCCTTTGAGTATGGATTCAGAGAACTGAGCTCTCCGCAGTCAATACGAATCTTCAAAAAAGGACATCCTGTTGTGCAATACAAGTAAAACAATAGAGAAACTGATACTGATTTTTCCAAGTTCTAAACGTAGATTAGACTCTAACTACACCTCCTTGTCTAAATAGAACTCATCCAAACGTTGTAGGTCTCGTATTAACCTTGTATTAAATGTACAAACTTTACCTAAAGAATTTTCATTTTTCCCTCATTTCGAACACCGCCTTACTTCAAACTTAAGCTGAAGCAGTCAATCTTCTTTGTGAAGCTAATCTTCCTCTTTGTCTAGCATTTAATCTGATGGCCTTCTTGTCGGTGGCCTTTTCAACAACATCATCTTCTTCAGTCAAGGTCAATTCAATGTGTGAAGGACTAGATTGGTAAGCGTTTATTCTACCGTGAGCTCTGTATGTTCTTCTTCTTTGTTTTGGGGCTTGGTTGACTTGGATGTGAGAGATGGTCAATTTTTCAGTGTCTAATCCTTTGGCTTCAGCATTGGCTTGAGCATTTCTCAACAAGTCCTTGATGAAGTTGACGGATTTGGCTGGCCATCTAGCTTTGGTAACACCAAATTCTTTACCTTGACCGGTTCTACCAATGGAGTGGTTGAATCTTCTGAATGGAATAGCTCTTTGGTGGTCCAAAACTTGGTCCAAGTATTGTTGAGCTCTGTTCAATTTCCAACCGTTGATGGCTTGTGCAGTTTCTCTGGTGTTCTTGAATGAAACTCTCAAGTAAGATCCACGAGCAGATGCTGATTTAGCTGGGTTGGATGGGGTGGCAGCGTAACGAACCATTGTTGATGTGTCTGATAAGTTGTTTGATTGGAACTACTATCGGTTGAAAATTTTAAACTTAATGGGATTTTTTTTTTCTCTTTCTTCTTACGTTCGCTCCACAGACAGTGTGTGTGTGTGTGTCTCGTGCGTAAATTAACTATGTAGTTGGTAGCTCTAAATTAAATAGTAGTCTATAGGGTTACAGCCCTGGAAAAAGGTGAGCCAATTATGTATAAGCAAATCCCAGGCAGCACATTTGGCTCCTTATTATTTAGGTGGTCAATTTAGCTTGTGTTATATTTAAGAACATACTCATGCCGACCAAAACGAAATCAAGCTAGAACAGGTATTGGTTTGGGTCCGTGTAGATGTACATGGTTTGTTGTTCTTTTCGGGTCTCTATACATTTATTTTCCCTAGTTAGAAAGGGTCTTAGATTACCACTTAAAAAAATGGCTATTCGAACCATAGCCGTGTATATAGTTCTGGGGATCATAGTTTTAAATTTTATGGACCTGTAAAGACTCGAGGATCTTGATTTGATATTTTTGTTATTGTTTTAAGTCTTTGCAGCTACATTTGCAGCGGAAACAGTTGACGCAAATTATGAAACACGTTGTTATTACTAAATGACCATTTGCTAATGTAGTTTGACAGAGTAATCGGTTTAGCAAATGTTAATACATTTTTAGTGTGCAGTTCCATTCAAGAATGGACGACATATGTCAATTGCACCATCGAACCATATATTGGTGTTAATTTCTAGATATATACGCTTAGTTAAGAGCATCTCGAAAAGATTAACAATTGTTAGAAGATCAACACGTATGTTTTGAACAATTGTTCGCCAACTACTTAATTTAGGCCGAATATTTTACACTTTTTGCAACCAAGTAAGGCAAAAAAAAATAATGTACAGCAAAAACTACTTTGGTATGAACGATAACCCTTAATACACAGAATTAACAAAAATTTCATTTTTCTTAATTCGATTTTAGATCAACAATAGCTCCTCAGGGGTCTTATACAGTTTCAACTCCTCTGCTATTGTTCAAAGCCTCTTAGTGGCCATTGGAAGTCAAATCGTGTTATATGTTTGACAAAACTTTGTATTGACAATTAGTCCTCAAACATGACCTCGCTGCCAAATGCTAACTTAAGTATTTTAAACTACTTCTATGCGAACTAGGTTATAGAGGTGGGATGCGTAGTGGTTGGAACATTAGCCTGTTTTGCAACTTTTGGCGGCCGCTATCCAACGGGCGTGTACTGTTGCCCAATTAAAATTAAACAACAACAACAACACAAGAGTAACTCCAAAGAGAACGAAAAACTAAAAACAAACGAAACTATCACTATACTTTAAATACAAAAACGCATAAATCATATAGGATCCTGCAATAGTGATTTTATGAAATTTACCATTCACTTTTGATAACTGCTGATTATTGAATTGATTTTGGAGGTTGATTATACGTATTTTTTCACACACAAAATTTTGTATATGCTTTAAAGGACATATACATTGAAACTATTAATACACAACAGCTAGACTAAGTAGAACATCATCGACATTTTCATTAGCTTGGGCCCACCGTTGTTCAGATTGGATTAACACTACTCATCAACATACGCAGATAATAGAATCCTCACTCAATCAACTGGGTTTATTTACGTAAAATATTAAAACCAGCATTCAAGCAGTTGACAAAATTCGGTTAGTTTGTTTTAACACATCCATCTTGACTTTCGTAAATTAAAATCCTTCCTGAGCTACACAATCATCGACATCCAAACACAATGAGTTCAGTACCAAATGATGAAATAAAACAAGTAGAGCAAATAAACGAAGAGGAGCAAAGTCAGGACTCGAGAGATGTTCCTGCACAAGCAATCACTGATGATGAGGAATATCAGGGAAACGATCACACGGAACCGCAACCTTTAACTGCAGAACGCTTAGACCAGAAGCAGGTGGATGAGATGCAAAATTTTCGCTCAAACAGTACTCAAGACGTGCCGCCCGATTTAGAACTGGAGTCATTGACGCACTTAAACGCGGAGGAAGAGAGCAGTAGAGGCAAACATGAAAACAATTTTGGGAATCGTACAAACAATTCAGCCAATATTGAGCAGGAAGACAAAGGAGATGACAACAATGCAACCGAACACCCAGCCCAAGACAGCAATTCTGAGAATGACAATAGCAAAGAGGAAAAGGAAATACACGAAGACAAACAGGAAGAGACTAGAAATCCCGGAATTACTGAGATAGAGAGGCAGGATAATGAGGATAACTTGAATCATTCAAAAGACCAAGAACTACAAGCGGATGCTATTGTGGATAGGCAACTACCTTCTATACCGGTGGAACAGACCCCTAGAGACGATCCATTCCAAGATAAAGAGCACTTTATAGAAGCGGTATCGAATGAAAGTGGCCACGACAATGCCAATGACGTCGACATTGAGGGACAAGAAGATAAAGTAGCGAAGGAGCTGAACCCAAATGTAAATATGGCAGAACAAGCAGAAACCGCAAGTGAAGGTAACAATACAGGCAACCATGAAAGTGCAGGAGATGCAGAAGAAACTGCTTCTCTGGAAGCCCCAGGTGCAAATGAAGAAGTAGAAAAAAGACCATCGACAAACTTGTCACCAACTGGCGGGAACGAAGAGAACGGGAATCAGCAAGTTGAAAATAACCAGAGCATTCAAGACAATGCAATGGAAGTTGATAATCTAAATGAATTTACCTCGGCAGAGGACAGAAAAGAGTACTACGATGAGGAGATAAATCAAGAGCTAGGAGAAGAAGTAAACTTGAAATACACCCAAACTGACGATCCTGCATTTGATGCCGACTTCAATGCCGACGAAGATATGAACGATAACTTCGATAGCTCTTTCCTAATCGAGGATGACGCTGATGATGCATCAAATGTTGAAGATACCGAAAGGAAAGACGTGCTGAATAGTGAAAACAGCCCTGTAAAACAAGAACCAATGGTTTCACTCGAAGGGAACCAGGGAAGTAAACCTGAAACCACAGATGCGCAAGTACAGCCTCCGCTGAAGGACGACAATTTGCAATTTGTCGGAGCAAGTGAACTGGACAGTAACAATACGCATATTGCACTAGAGCCAATAGTCAAATCTAAGACGACATCGTTGGCGGGTGATGAAGAGGAACCAGAACAAATTGTTGAAGAAGAGCTTGACGACGCGGAGAAGAGTGCACCAAAAGTAAAGCAAACACATTTAATCGTGATTCCGTCTTACGCAAGCTGGTTCAATATGAAAAAGATACACAGGATTGAGAAGGAGTCTTTGCCCGAATTTTTCGACTCTACCCATCCTTCTAAATCGCCAAAACTTTATGCCAATTACAGAAACTTTATGATCAACTCTTATAGGCTAAACCCCAATGAGTTTCTAACTTTGACGTCTTGTCGTCGAAATTTGGTCGGAGATGTGGGGACTTTGATGAGAGTGCATCGGTTTTTAAACAAGTGGGGATTGATAAATTACCAAGTTAAGCCGCAATTTAAGCCAGGGTATGCAATTGAAAAATTACCCAATGGACTGCTGGTCGACCTACCATATACTGGAGATTTCCATGTAAAGTTTGACACGCCAAGAGGTCTTTTTCCATTTGATACATCGAGGATCCCACCTGAAAGGGTTGACGTGGATAAATTAAAGAGTCTTCTTCAGACTGACGCATCATCGCATGCAAGCGTGGAAAAGAATGGTGTCAACAAAAAGCGTTCTTTGAGTGAAGACGATGACATAAAACCCAATGAGCTAGTAGCTAAGAAACAGAATGATGGTTGGAGCCAGGACGAGGTTAGCAAATTGGTGAATGCAGTGAAAACATACAAGAATGATTGGTACCAGATTGCAGCTACTGTTGGAAATAACAAGACCCCACAACAATGTGTTCTCAAACTTTTGAAAATACCACTTGAAGACAAATTCAACCCCATCAAAGATGATGAAGAGAGTGATATCCAACTCTTGAAATTTGCTTCAAGTTACCCTATTAACTCCGTCGAAAATCCTGTGTTGGCAAACTTGGTGTTCATGACCAGATTGGTAGATAGCGAAGTTGCTAAAGCAGCCAGTGAAGCAGCCATTAAGGCCATGGATGCTACAATCCGACAAAAGGTGATTGACGTTTATGGAGATAAAAAAGACCAAGCCGAAGAAGATAAAGGCAACACTGATCCGAGTGGCAGTGATCCTGAACTTCATCAAGATAGATATAAGGGCGAAGCAGTGCACTCAGATCAGAATGGACACAAGCAGCATAATTCTGCCGAGGGTGAAGCAATTGCAACCACATTCGGTATAGTTGGTGCGCGAAGCCACCTCTTTGCCAACTACGAGGAACGGGAGATGCACAAGATTAGTGCCAGCATAATTAATCATGAACTATCGAAAGTTGAAACAAAGTTGGCTAAAATTGAAGAATTGGAAAAGATATATGAACGCGAGAGACAAAATTTGGCAAGGCAACAAGAGGAAAATTTTGTTGATAGATTAGCCTTGACAAAGTCGACCCTCGAGGTGATCAAGAAACTTGAGGATGCTTCTCTGTACTTGGAGATGAAGGAATCTGGAGACAATAATGAGTTTGACAAGGACAAGTTCAAGGAGCTCCTTTCAGATGCAAGAAGCTTGATCTACAAGCCAACAAAGCAGCAGGTAGAAGAAGTAGACACACTGAGCAAAGACAAGCCAGATTTCAAGAAGAACGAGTCTGAAGAATCTGGAGCCGATGACTATAAGCCCTTGTCGTTGACATCTCCACAAAATTTTACTGTTTGGGCACCATAAACAAAAAGCCAAAATATCAATCCACACATTGGAGCTAATTAGCCAACTATGGTTGTGTTTAACTAGAAATTTTCTTCTTATATTGTATCTAAATTGTATTATTTCAGCAGAAGCATGTATTTTTATTTTAATCTCTAAGTTGTCAGGGTTCAAGACGATGCGGCTTTGCTTTCCATTACGCGTTTGTTCGTGTAAACATCGAAAATTATGAATGAGCAAAAGAAAAAGAAGAAGGGAAAGAAAAAAATAGAAAGAATGTCCTCCTGAAAAGAGCTTGACGGCCCACGGTGTATTTTGTTAACAATTACTTCAATCTTGCGACGTCCCTTTTCTATAATAACTACACGCCATTTACTACTCTGCAGAAGTACGTGCTACTAATTGATAACTCTAATTACTAACTTTCAGAATAGATTGATTAAGACACTTTATCCAGCAAATACAGAAAAAGGAATAACAAGAATAACAAACAATATGAATGAGGGGACAAATCCAAATAATGAAACTGGGGAGATTTTAGAGAGCAAGACATTGCAAAATGATCCTATTGTATCCGTAAATTCAGAAACTTCGTCTACAATTAATACAATAGATGTGAACACGATTGGTGGACCTGAGATAGTTGTCTCGGCGAGTGAAGAGGTCGCCAAACCATTAAATGGGGAAGACACGATTGGGCATGAGGACGAAACTATTACTCTGGATCAATTTGGGGCAAGTGTACCAGCAGAAGTGACACCTATTGCGAAACCGGAGGAAACAATGAATGAAGCAGGGGTTGGTATACTGAATGAAGCAACTATTAACGAATCAAATGAAGGCAAGATTCAAGAGATTGGACACGTTATTGATGCGCCTCCGAAGACAAGCCAAACAAGCACAACTGAGGACCACCTTGAGTACGATGATGATGAGGAGGAACAAGAAGATAGACAAAACGAGAATGTGCAACCGCAAACAACTCACGTGGCTGGAACGGAATCCGGTATTATATTGGAACCATCAACTGATGAAAAAGTAACAGACGTGCACAGAGAGAAATTACCAATAGATTTTGTCGCTGAAAATGATGCTAATAATGATGACACGACTAATAAAGTTGAACAAGAGGATGCGAATCAAGAAAGGAACGAGCCAACGAATATCGAAGATGATTTAAAAGTTGACGCAAAAACAGTCGTGCACGAAAATGCCAATAACACCGAAAATGGTACACATAACAGTGACCGTAAACAGGAAAATGATACTGAAGCCATCGAGGAGAAGATAGATGTTGTTATGGCTAATGGCCAAGAAGAAGAAATAGAGTTGGAAGATAAAGCTTCAAACCAAGAAGAGGATAAGCAGTATGCTGCATTAAAGTCCAACCCCAAGGAACACTTTGATGAAGGAATGGATGATATAAACACATTAGTCGAAGAACCAGCAAATTCAGATGATATTGATGCCAAAATTCCGATCTTCTTGAATCACAATAACGCGAAGTTTCTTTTATTTCGTACAGAGAGCGAAGATGCATCTAGCCCTGTATTTGAGGATGAAAAAAGTGAAGACATTACACTTGAAGAATTTTTTGGCATTTTGCGTACAATCCCAGAATTCGACTTTAGTTTGAGTGAAGAAATTATACTATCAATCCCCCAACTTGGCGGAATTACTGTGACCGAAGACAATGTATATTGCAAGGATCTCCAGCTTTCTGATTTTTTGGATGTTTACTACAAGTTGTGTGATTGTACAACCCAAAAAGAAAAGGTACCGACACATTTGGACTTTACATTGACTACTCAACCCCGCTTCATCATGAAGTACAATAGCCTAGTGGATACAGTGAAACAAAAGGGTGGGTTCGATAATATATCGAATGTGGATTATGTCGATAATGAGATTGAAGGATCAAGGAAGAAACGGAAACTATGAATTTACGGAACTTTGAATAGAATCATGCAAACTATATAGCTAACTAAAATATTACACTCCCATCTCCCCAGTTAAAGCGCAAAATTTTATTTTACATACTATTGTTTCACCCGTTAAAGAACCAAATCTCGCTCCTTCAATTTTTGATAAATTTCGGGGTCAATATACTTTTGTAATGTGGGTTCCCCAGTCAAGTCCTTTCTCTTTCTTGTCTTGAGAAGGAAATCTCGGGACAAAGACTGTTCAGGAACTGGTTCCAACGTCGGCAACGGACATGTTATATCGAATGGGTCCCCAGGTACAATTTCCCAATGCAGAAATACCAACGACAATGTCACTTTATTTTGGGCATGCAACTTTACGTCTGACAGCATACCAAAGCTATCAATCACCGGAACAAAACCTTCAACGTGATATAATGGTGTACCTTCAATTGGTTCGTGTCCACTAAAAGTCCCCCTTCTCAGTTTGAGAACCTCTTTAATAATACGTATAGCCTTGTACGGGCATACAGCATCAACTTTGTATACCGGTTCCATGACCCTTGGTTTTGCGGTTAGTAGCCCAGTGTAACAAGCACGGCGTACCAATGGGATGATTTGAGCAGCATTTAAAAAAGATTCTGCATCTTCACCAAAGTTAGCTTCAAGAATCTTGAATTTGACGTTTCTTATAGGTTCATTAAATAAAGGACCTTCATTAACGCACCATTTGAATCCTGACACTATCAAAGGCTTTAATTTGGAAAATTGCTCCTTGTCAGTTTCTCCATCCAATGTGTCGTCAAGCAAAATGTCTGGCCCAATTAAATCATCTGGTCCAAATGACCAAATAGACCTCGCTGCTAAAGTATCCCAGCCAAATCTTTCTTTAAGGATGGCTGACATCTCCCTTTTGCTTAAATTAATATCAATCAACCCTTTTTCGATTTCGTAACTTAATCTTACATCGTTCACTGGCTCGGCAATAACCGAAATGGAAACTTCGCCATCACGAGTAGCCACCGGAATTTGCGTAAACGATTGGGTTATGCACGTTTCAGAGAATATCGTCATTGGGTCACTTACTCGGATTTGCAAATCATTGTTGAAATAAACTCTCAAGTCGTGCAATAAGCAATCCATATAAAACTCACCTGGGGCAACAACGACAGTGTCTCCATTTTCTTCCACATGAATGACTGATGACAAGTATGACTTGGAAATTTTGTTTAGACCGTCAAGAAGCAATGGTCGTTCAGTAGGATTCACAGGCTCAACGGCAACTTTCAACACTGACGTAATAGCATAATTTGGAACTTTGAATACAGGGTCCTTTGTATTGTCATGAGATATAATAGTTGCACCCTTTTGAATACTGGAATCAACACATTCAATCAATACTAAAGTGTTTGATATAGAGTCTACTGGTACATTGTACCTACCACCGGGCAAATAAAGATGATCAACTACCACTTCAGTCTCTTTTAGTTCTTCACCATCATCATCTTCTATGCAAACTTTAATGGTATCTCCTTGGTTAAGTTGTCCCGAATATATATGGGTCAATGCTAGGAACGACGCACCGCTAGGAGATTCGACAAATTTGCTAATTTTACCAAGCAATGGCGCATCTTTTGGAGAAATGTGTGGAGGAGGAATAGAGCTTTCAGTACTGTCGACAAATCCCGTATCATGTTTAAAAACTGCTCGGAAAACCGAATTTAGAAGCACTTTAACATCTTTTTTGTATTCAGCTTTCGGGATCGACACGCCAAAATTTTCCCACAATATTTTGGCCAACTCTTTATAAGGAGGCTTTGTAGTTAGGGCGTAGATAGCAATTTGATAAATTACGTCCAACACAAATGTAACAAAAGTGTGAGAATACTTTCCATCATGTGAGTTGGTTATTATTTCACTGTTTTCGTAGTTGAAAAAGTAGTCACCCCATAGTCTCTCTTCAAACTTTGCTAGCTGCATCTCAGTCAGTTGGCTTTGTGAGTATAGTTTTGCGAAACTGCTCAATGTAAATGAAATTCCAAACACAGACGATGCAAACACCACGTTATTTGATGTCGGACATAGTTTTTGAAATTGAGTATAATCTCCATCGCTATTTTTGATAATGTACTGATTCACATCATCGATTATATTGAAAAGTTTCAAATATGCGTCTTTTGGTGGTAACCGCAACTCCAAAATAAGCCTGTCAATTTTATTCAAAACAAGCACTACGGGCATGTTTCGTTGTATAACTTCTCCTAGTACCAACTTGTCTTTAAATGTTAACCCCACAACTACATCCAAAACTAAAACCGCACCATCACTTAATTCAAGACCAGCCACTACTTCATCGCCAAAATCAGCGTGGCCAGGAGTGTCCAATAAGCTAAACACAAAAGATCGACCTTTTGAGTTTGGAAGCAATAGCGTAATTGGTGAGGATTTTATTGAAGCTTCTCGTTCAATTTCCAACTTGTGGTTATCCAAGTACCTCAATGGTTTGGAATATTTGGAATTGCTGTGCTTACTATCACTATCGGCATGAGTCCTTTGGACAAGATGGTCAATAAACGACGTCTTACCACATTGAAAGTTCCCTACAATGCAAACATTTCGTATCCTTTCGGGAACCTCGCGTATTGTGTTTACCATAAACTCCCTCGAATATGCCAACTTCGGTAAATTTTCTTCATTGATCACCATTTTCATCTTTTTCTCCACCTTCGGTACAATCACGGGCATATTATCTGAAAAGGAGCTGGGATTTATATACACAATCTCGGCATCTTCAGTTGAAACATTGTTCTTAACTAATGCTGTTTCTGAGGACTCGTCTTTTCCATTCTCTATGAGTTGTAATTCGTTCTCTCCTTGTCCGAGCTCATCTTCTCTTTGACTTTCAATGTCAGATTCAGACTCATCTGATCCACCGATATAGTTACCGAACTCATCGTATTTGTCGTCGCTCATGGGTAAGTATGGAGCTTACTTGAATGCTTTGTAAAGGGATTTTTTTTTTTTGTTCCTGTTTTTCGTTTTGGAGCACAAGAACTCATCTGGCGAAGCGATAGACTAGATGAGCCTAGGCATCATTTGATCCAAAAGGACGAATAAGAGAAGATAAGTAGAGAAGATAAGTAGAGAAGCTACCAAGGGGAAACACTACACCATACATTTAGAAAGAAAAGCTTCAACAGTATAATACAATTTTTATTTTTATTATTTCTTTTATCAAACACACTCATCATGACAATGTTTGATATTTTCTCAACTCTGTCAACAAGCTCTGTAATTGCACATCAGAGACTTTATTCTGTAAACTCGGTATCAAACTCTTTGCCTCTTCAGCATCTTCACATTCCAAAGTCCCCAACTGGGCTATTTCAAAAGGATGTAAATACTCGGTGCAATGCTCATTGAAATCATTAAGAAGCTTTTCAACAGTTTCACAGCTCAGTCTATTCTTGAATCTAGCAAAATTGGTCAAATAATTTAATGTCTTGTGTATAACTTCGTTCAGATTGGGTCCTGCTAATTCCATGTTTGAAATCTCATCCTCCTTTGTATTGTTCAAGTCCTCGTCCTCGTCCGAGTCTGAGTTCATTGCATCATCGTTGACAGCCAGAGACAGTTGAGTGGAATGCTTGTTGGGCTTTTTATTCTTCTTTCGTTCTTTCAAAGCCGCTCTAATCAACAACCTGGTCTCTGATAGATTAAGCGCAATCAACTGTTGTTCTTCCCCGGCATTTGTTATTTGAGTTAATTGAAATTCTGGTCCTAATTTTAAAACTGCTGCATTCTCTTCATCGTCAATATTCTGGGTAGCAACTTTCCTCCTTCTTACTCCTAAAGCACTAGTACTGACATTCATTGGAGAAATAAGAGTAGCGTATGTGGTTTATTTGATTATGAGGCTTTTGATCTAGAGCCAGCTGTAGTAATTGCACACTGTTTTGGGTTATTTTTATTTTTCAACGTCTGATGATTTATGATTGATTGAACTTTAAATTAATAAGTCAATACTACTGAAAAAAAAAACAAAGTAATTATACGCTTTGTTATATCCTTTAAATTAATGCTGCACAGAATATACAAGCATATATAAATATTCAATGATTGGAAGGGTGTCGTTGTTGATGCTGGCAAAAAAAAAGGAACTGTTGTGTGGAATCACGCTTCTCAACAATGCCTTTTTCATAGTTGAAGATTTTAATTCATTCCCTTTTTTTTCTTTTTTCTTTGAGATTTTCAATTTCTTCATTAAATTCTGAAATCTTCACACGACCAGAAAGCCACGCCATATAAGGCAAAAAAAATGAACAACTTCATTTGTAAACCCAACACAAACCCTACACCGCAGGCATTTCAATCGATCTCACATCCTGAACAAATGGATGCTTCAAAGCTTCCTGCGGAGTCAATCTTTCCAAAGGATTGAGATTGAGCACTTTAGTCAAAAAGTCAACCAACAACAATCGCTCTTGACATTCCTTCTCAATCATCAGACTTGTCATCTTTTTACTTGGTAGCTTGTAATTCAATATGATGTCCTTCAATAGCCTATGTTTAAAGTAATTCTTGTTTGGTTGCTCTTTTTTGTGCGCGTGACTTGACCCATTCTCCATCTTGGCCACTTCCAAGTCATGCGTATACTCTTCAAACGGCTTAATCTCATATGTAGGTTTCCCATCGGGATCCTTACTTGGCGCCTTTTTGAAAAAGTTTAATGAATTTCTTCCTACTTCGATCATGTGTCTTGGTGGAGGACCCAACATGTCGACAATCTTCCAAATTTGATTGTACTCTGAAGTACCGGGGAACATAGGGAGTCCAAGGAAAAACTCCCCAACTATGCACCCCAAAGACCACATATCAATCGATTCTGTATAAGGTAATCCAAGAATAACCTCCGGTGAACGATAAAATCTCGATTGTATATATGTATAAATAGTTTGTCTTGTAAAGCACGCTGATCCAAAATCAATCACTTTGATATTTGGTTTATCTGGCTGGCATAGCAAAATATTCTCTGGTTTCAAATCGCAATGAATCATTTGAAAGCTCTTCAATTGGGCCATGGCATCTAACAATTGCTTGGTAAGAAGCTTCACCAATTTCATACTCAATCCTTGAAACTGGTTCTGCTTTATCAACTCATAAAGATTTGATGCCAAGAGCTCAAACACCAAGCACAAATGCTCCTTGTGCATAAAAGTGTCCAAGAGCCTGATAAAACTCTTTCCGTCACTGTTGTTGTTTAAAAACTCTAATAAACGCACTTCCGTCAACGACTGATTCAAATATGCTGGTTTAGACTTTATCACCTTAACGGCACAGACACTCTGGTTGGTCAAGTTTTGGCATTTTACAACTTGACCAAATGTACCAGACCCTAGCAAATCAAGAACCATATACTTCCTACCCTCTTCACTTCCTAAAATATCATTGACATAGAGAATGTAATCACTTTCTTCGTTGTCAAATCCATTGTTGTATTTTGGGTCCAGGGGTTTTGTCAAGACTCTTTTCGGGTTGGTTGACTTGGAGTATTGAAACTTTCTTGGTTGGCAGATACTATATGACTCTGTTAGGTATACTGATAACGCGTTAATGGGGGATATATGTATAGAATTAACAGAGCAACGTCTGTATTTTGGTTGTTGGTGAATCTTGGGACAAAGTTCCAATTTGTTGCGAATCTTCCTAGCCTTCGGTGCAGGTTTCCTAAACTTAGACGTCTTTTGAGTCTGAAGTGCTTGCTGGTATTGTTGGTATTGTACTATTGAGCCTGATCTTCTGGCCGGCGAGGCATAATACTGACCACCCTTATTATCGTACGCTGTCATTGGCTGCTGGTAGTAGTGGTTTGGCATGACAGCTACTGACGATCTTCGATTTGCACCTCCAACCCCTTGCATCATAGAGGGCGGTAAGTTTGGATTGATAAATTGGGAGAGTCCTGGTGCTACTCCTTGTACCACAGACGCGTCAGTATTTCCTCCTTGTGATACCAATGCGGTTCTATTTTGCTGATTATATCCATACGGGTTGCTATATGTTCCATCTACTGCTGCTGACATTCGGCGATCATTGGGATTGTTAAGCGATACCTCCGGGTTGGAAAAGTATTGGGTAAAAGGGTTATCAGCACGAGTTGGTGGGTGTATATAAGGCGACGTTTGAGAATTTGTGGCATTGTTTTCATTTTCGTAAGTTGTCAGAAGCTGGTTTGTAAATGACAATCTCTTATTCAAAGGCGGCGGCTGATGTTGCTGTAATAATGGAATTTGGTGAGATTTGGTGGGAGATTGCGATAATGCAGACGATGCAGTGGAAGGAGATGAAATTGCAGGGGACGAATGATTCATGGAAAACCATGGATTACGAAATCCCGGGACCTGATTTGATTTGTATGCCTGTTGTGGGAGATAGATCAGCTCCTGCGCTATCATATCATTGTTAGCGGCTCTTCCATTTTGGTATTGCTGCTGTTGCTGCTGCTGCTGTTGTTGTTGTTGTTGTTGTTGAATTGGCGGTGGTAAATGCCAGTTACCACCTATCGAATTGTGCCTGTAATTGTAATTATTATACGACATTTAAGTTTATGATAGGGACCTGTTGTATGCTATTCCTTAATACTAAACCTGAACACTGTTTCAAGCGAGTGGTTCTATCTTGTTGGTAATTGTAAATTGATTAAAATCTAGTTGCTGTTTAGCTCAATGCAAATTGTAAAATGTTATTTTTGCTCACCTAATAAATTTTATTGTGATCTCTCTGTGTATATAAATTTAAAAATGTCGGCCAAACTGTGTAACAATATATATTTATATGCGTAAAATACGACCGTCAAGGGAGTAAAAACTATACTAATTCCTTCTTTTTATTTATTTGTTTTATTTGGTGCAGATAAAGCAGATATATGCTGTCAGGAGAAATATATGATGGTCTTGGTAGTTGTGAACTTGTAAAGCAAGTTTTGATTATTAAAAGAAGAAAGAATTGAGGAGTTAGTACTGGTGTTGGAGAAGGATAAGAAGAGGGGGTGGATTTTTTAACAAAGGAAAAGGAAAGTGCGAGAGTGTGCAATCACAAAACCAAACAAATTTTTATTGTTGAACATTTTTTGCGGTTTCACATTTTTGGAGACAGAGTCACACCACAACCACCACCACTGTAATCTCTTGAAGCGTTATACGTTTGGCTTTGGTGAAAAACACGTGGAATCAAGTGGGGCGATTATTAGTGGTAATGTCTTTCAGTATTGTTTTTTTCACTGTCTAATATTGAGGATTTAACATATTCCTAGGTGCTCCCAGCATGGTTCACATTGCATTCACAATCAACCGGGGTGCATCTCCAGCATTAGTGGTTTCGTTCTTATGCCACTCACAACATTGTATTCCCCAAACATAGAGTCCAAATTGTCAGTTCTGCGGTAATCTATCACCAACCGTATTGTATTTTTACATAGTATATACAAGTTTCTACTCAATAGCAGCATAAAAATGACTTACTTAAGCAGCAAGTTTAGCAGGCTCTTCTGGATACACAGGAGCCATAGTAGGCTGTGCCTGTAATCTTTGCATCATCATTCCAACACCTTCAAACACACCCAAAAGACAAGCACATGTAATAGCTGAGTTTCTTGTATGTTTCCAACCGCCTCTAATTGCCAAAGCACCACCAGTGAAGAACCCTGCAATGACGGCATTCCATGCATCTTCCCTCTTACGCACAGCTTTAACTGAACAATCAAATGTCGAAAATAAACCACCCCAAACACCGAAGTTACCTCCTACTACTGGTGCTCTGGCCTTGATTGCCGAGAGTGCTCCGTACCCTCTTTCTCCGTGTGGGGAATTTCTGAACCCCTTTATACCGTGCCATACGCAACCACCAATGACACCCATTGCAAACGCACCACCGAAATCATTAAGAATGACTATTGGACATGGATCTCTAGCGTGATCTGCAGACATTTTAGTTTTATGTGAATGTGGTTATATATATCTATTGATAGTATAAAGTGAAAAAAAAACGAAAAGTTTCTTGTGAAAAGGTACGTTGGTCCTGCCGATGATCTTTGTATCTGTCTTTGATGGCTAATCGTGCCGAAATTTTTTTTTTTTTAATTTTTTTTTTCTATTTTCCTTAAACTTACAGGTCGTGGATTGTCTAAGAGGTTGCAAAAAGACAGACAAATTCATCGGGCAGTAAATCAAATAAAAAATCTATAAGAAACCCATCTAAGACAATATATATATATATATGCACATACACACTTCAGTTCGTTGTTAAACCACATCCACGACTCACTTACCTATCTGCTCATGTGACCCATTCTCAGCTTTAAATAAAACTTCATTCTCACTTTCAGTAGAAACATCATTCAGATCCTCATTAGAATCGTATGTTGTCACCGTCTTTGGTAAATTGTTACTAACTCGACCTGCTGAGTTGGAATTTCCTTCTAGAAGATGATATTTCTTTTTCCGATGTACAGGAGCAGGAGGTGTAAAGTCATTTTCAAACTCTTTCAGAACGTCGTCATGAATGATGGCGTCATCATTTTCATCTTCACCCTCCTCATCTTCGTCTCCTACGATAAAGTTGTCCAAGTTTTTCCTTCCGTTGGCTTCTAAATTGTTTAATTCAAAATAATCATTCTCAATTTCAGGTCCAGTAAAAGTCTTCGAGCCCCAGGTAACATAGCCCAACGTAGCAAAGCCCAAAAAGAGCACCAATACAACACTGGCATAATTCATTTTACGCCATGTCAAATTTTTGATTACTGGAGGCACGCAAAGGATAAAGACGGATAAAATAATCCAAAACACTGATATTCCATTGACGAGCCAGCCGAAAATCCTCAACCTGAAAGCTGCTCCTTTTATCTTCTGTCTCTTGTTCAACATGAGCAAGAAAATTGGTATACCATTTGCAACAGCTAAAGACACCACTGCTGCGCCCATAAAAGCATTAAATGCTGACTTTGATATCAATGACAATAGCGACAACACTGCGCACACAATCATTGACAAAAATAATGCATTTCTTGGAATGATATACTCTTCAACCGAGTTGACTTCTGTCCATAAATGTGCCATGGGAAGGCCTCCATCACGAGCTAACGCAAAAGTGCTTCTAGATGCTGTTGTGAGGGAGCCTATACTTTGGAAAATTACGGTTCCAATCATTAAACACGCCATAAGGAAACTTATAATGTATGATTCAGTCGAAAGTTTAAAGATGATTTCAATGGGCATAATGTTGGTGTCCCCATCCAATAAAAGTTCTAGCTCGGGTAATATTGTCAATATGGGAATGATGAAAATGATTCCGGTTAGAGAAGCCATCAATATGGCACTAATCACACCCTTGGGCATGTTTCTTTCTGGATTCTTCACCTCATCAGTAATTGAAAATAGCATTCCGTACCCAGTCAAGGTAAACGACGAGCTCTGTAGCCCCACAATGAATGCGAGTGGGTCTGGCCACCCTGAACGTGAATTATCAAACGTTGTCAATATTTGTTTTATCGAATGTGTCCTCTTGGCGTAAAAAATAAGTAGTATATCGATTGCCAAAACGGTATAGATTGTCCATAATATGCAAGCCTTGTTGATCTTTTCCAAATGCTTGGAGAACTTGAAATTTATAAATCCAACAAATGCCAAGATTATGAAAAACACCCCTAGAACCAAAAACTTGTCCTCTTTGTATACAAAGTCCTTTAAACCAAATATCGACAAAATAAACTGAGAGCCTGAAAACATTATACTGATAGCATAAGTCCAGTTTCCTATAAGTAGCAACCACCCTGTAATCCACGAACTGATAAGTGAATACCTTTCATTACTTAAAAGCGCACTGAAATGATAAACTCCTCCTGCAGTGGGATACTTTGATATAATCTCACTCAAACTTAGAACTACAAATAGTGACATTAGACAGACAACAATCCATCCATACAAGACTGTCACATTTGCTCCATCCATTAATGAAATCCATAGCGTCGAAGAAAGTCCAAACGGAACTCCCATGACTGAAAATCCCAACCCAATAACCGACGTGACTGTCAATTTTCGTTCAAGATCTTGTTTGTACTTGAAATGCTCAATTTGTTCCATTTCATTGTCTCCTAAAAGCTCCGAGTCCATCAAAGACTCTATGAACCTTACTGGTGCCGAAGTTTGGATGTCATGGAAGATGTGGGATGCGTATGATGGTGGTGGTGGTGTCCCATCGGACGATGTGGGAGATGTTGTTGTCTGAGAAAGACTACCCTCTGTCAGTTCATTATTTGCCAGCACATCTGGTACCGTTGATGCAGGTAGCATCCCCGTCATACTTCGTCAGGTGTTATACCAACGTGACAGTGGTTACTATATTTATGGATTCTAATCTTTTGGTCATCTTCTCAACAAACGTGCGTGCGGCTCTGAAAAGTTTCCGTCCAACGCTCGGTTAAAACAAACACAGCCTAATCTATAAATAGGAAAAGAACCCTACACCGAACATGTCGGTTGCCACTAAATGTTTGCATTGATAAAAGCGGGTTGAGTGGAACCTATGTAACTACACTTCATTGATGAATACCATTTAAAAATCAAAATCACTGTCGTCTTCCTTGGTTTCGACTGTCTCTTTCGATCTCACCAAAACAGGCAAACTTATACTATCCTCCCCTCGGACATTCACATTCACCAAATTTTCCAAATTTATTGCAGCCCCTATGACAGCCCTATTCTCCTCGTCAGTTAGATACTTTACAATGTCATTTATATTATCTACCAAATGGGCAATTTCCCAATTTGCATAACCAATTTTGAGCGAGATCACGTCGCCGACGTTTGTTGTCGGCACAAACGACGCATTCCCCACAATTGACTTTATTTGTTTGTAAACGTACTCAACATCACACCTGTCGTCCTTGAGTTTGTTTTGTTGTGTCCTTCTTAGTTTTACCGATGGATCAGGCTTTGCCATTTGTAGCATAAACGGCACCTTCTTCTTCCTTATGTAAAATGTCGAGCCCAACACATCTGGAAGAAACTTGTGAACCCTATTGTCAGCTACTATTATGTCGTTCTCCTTGTATAATTTTACTAATGACTTTTGCGACTTCGATTTCAGTTTGAGTTTTTTAAAGGAAATAATCTCATTAAAAGCGTCTTCGGTTGGTGTTCCTTTCGCCGTCAAAATCTCTCTATAATAATTCGCTGGATCTTTTGAAATAAATAATATTGCCTTGTTGGAAATCTTATCAAGCTTATGTGTAAGTGGAATCACTCGTGGCCTGAAATCCTTGGATTTGGCCAATTTTATATTAACATTAATTGTGAGATAAACTGAAGCTGTAGAATTACTGTCAGACTTTTGATGGCTTATTAGCGCCTTAAGCGACGTACAAGCTTGATTATATGCGTCAGGACCTAATGCAAATGTGGCACTCATGGCTTTGTACGGTATACAATCTTTAGTTGAGATGAACCATCTTACATTGAAAAAAATAAATAAAAAAATAAAATAAAATGAAAAATTAAAAGCTGTCTCACTTTTGCAATCGATATATATTACATAATGCATTCTACTCACCTAATCTCCCCGCAAAGCTCTAATAACCGCTGGTCTCCGCATCATATACTTTGTCCACTTGTAAACCTCTGGAAACTCGACCTTAAGATTTATGCCTATTCTATCAACTACATTATTCCAAGGCACAAATGACAAATCGGCAACTGTAGCTCGATCTCCCACTAACCAAACAGGATAGTCAAAATATCTCGATTGTGACAAAGGTGTCGTACCTGCACTGTATGCAGCTGCATTTTCCACGTCTAAATCCATTATTAGAGCCTCGCGTCTCTCCGCCAATGCCATTTCCACGACACCATAAACTCGCCTTACTTCATCAGTGTATCTCTCCACAGCACTAGGAACAGGGCTCGAATGGAAGTACCTGAAATGCAAAGCTTGTCCAATCATTGGCGCATGCCCGCTTGTTTGAAAGAAGAGCCATGAATTTATCTGGCTCTGCTCAACTAGGTTATCACTCCATAAGCTGCACTCGTTATTCTCCTTCATGTATTTAGAAACAAGATATAATATAATCGCACCAGACTCCCAAATTGACACGTTTTCGTTATAATGGTCAATCAATGCAGGAACCCTTGCGTTGGGATTTATCGTGACAAATTCAGGAGCACGTTGTTCGCCACTGTTGAAGTCTAGGAAAATAGTATTAAATGGCAAGTTCAATTCCGACAAAATTATAGCCACTTTGAATCCGTTAGGTGCAGACCTATGCGAAAACAAAGTGTATCCTTCATGTGGCTGATTCTGAAAGAACTGTGTTATTCTTGTCTGCTGCTGTTGTTGTTGTTCTTGTGATGATGAACTATCTTGCATCTGCTGTAATAAATTGCGGTTCAATTCATTCTGTTGCTGGTCTGTAAGCGATACCGACTTAAGTCCAGCTGATAGGTTTGAAACAGTGTGGGTATTTTGATTACTTCCGTTATTATTATTCATTTTGTCTATGAAATGGTGGTTGTGGGGTGGTGAGGCTCAGTACAATAGCCACGGGAATAATGATGCTAAATAATAGTACTCTAAATCCCTCAAGCTTGAGTTATTAATAAAAATGATGGTATCTTCACTGTCCTGTGGGTGTAAGCACTTGTCGCTGAAATTGTTGATGTTGTATACAAACTATTCTACCAAAAGCCAACGCTTTCATCCAAAAAAATTTCGAACAACTTTTTTTTTTTCGTTTGTTCCTCTCACACTTTACAAGTGTCCCACTTTTAGTGCAAAGAGGAGGAGGAGGGGGAGGGAAGGAAGTATACATATTCAGAATTAGAGGAAAGTGTGGTATTTCATATCAATAGACGAGTATGGCTTGCCGCAGCATCTTCAAGGTTGTAGATGCTTAGCCAGCTTTGTTTTGAAGTAGTGGCAAAGTGCAAAATTAGCCCATGCTTTTGATGTATTGGTCTCTCCTCGTTTTGCGCTTCGAATTGTGCTTTGATGACAAATTTGTTACGCAGAACTACTAAGTCAGTAAATAGAGCGGAACTGTGGCGATCTCTCATTTCCTAGCATAACATCAAATTGAAGTCATTGTAAAACTGTTGTCACTAAAAGTGAATATATAGTTCACACAGTAAAGCACGTATTACCTTTATTAGTAAATTCAAAGCGCTTTGTTTTTTCTCTTATTGTTCCACCTTATTAAAATTGGCCAATACAAAAGATAACACATCAGAATTCCCAGCTTCAATTGGAACATCGTCTACACCATCACTTATGAGCATTCAAGAGCCACATATTGCTGTGCTCGTTCTAGATACACCAATTCCAGGCGTCACCGCGAAATACGGTGACTTTGGTGACAATGCAATTGATTTAATAAAAAACACTGGCACGGCATCATCCACATTTGTTAAATACCAATTGAATGCCGAAAACCCGGAACAGCTTGACAAAGTTTACGAGGAGCTACTTTCAGCAGTTCATCGTCACTTGATTGAAGGATATGTCCTAACTGGGTCACGTAGTGATGCGTTTAGTTCCCTTCCATGGTTAGTGAGGTTGAAAACGTTCTTGAAAAACACAATCCTAAAGCTCGACAAGCCTGTGGTTGGGTTGTGTTTTGGTCATCAGGTTATAGCATCAGTATTAGGTTGCAAGATTGATCGAAGCAATGAAGGGTGGGAAGTTGGCACAACTACGATTTCCATCAACGACGCCATATACAAATTGGAAAACTCGCCATTTACTGAACTCAATCAGAAGGAGAACATAGATGAATCTGGCCAAGATTTTGATGCTGCTGTGTTGTTTGACCGTTTGAATTTGATTGAATCGCATAGGGATGTTGTATATGGCGGACTTCCTGCGGATTTTATCAATTTTGGGTCCACCAGTAAATGCTCGATTCAGGGAATGGTGAGTGTCGATAATGGTGACGGCAACAAGCGAAACTGCAAAATCATTACATTCCAAGGCCATCCCGAGTTTACAACAGATTTAGCTTTAGATTTGTTAAAGTATAAATTTGATGCAGGCTTGTTGAGTGAAAATGAATACGAAAAAGCAAAGTACCACACTCTGACCTTAAACAATCAAGGGGACTTGATAGGAAAAGTTATCAACAAGTTCCTTTTTGAAGGGAGCGATTGAGAAGAAGAGAGACCTTAATGGGAGAAGCGTAGTCCCAGAACACAACTTAGCACAGGTTGCGAAAGTTACAAACCTTTACAATAGACATATAAAGTACTACCGCGGTTTAGAACTACTATATTGACTTAACCCTTTTTCTAAACTAATAAATTATCGAACAAAATGTCAAGCTCTGTATGATCTATACACTTTAACGGTCCTCTAAAAACCTCTCATTAGGAGAAACAATTGTAAAGCCATTAAGTTTACTCCGTGAGCCGAATCTATTAAATCCAAAGGATTGTTCGTGGGATGAGTTTCCGTTCCCTTCCCTATTGGTTAATTTATCATTCATGCCTTTTAAGTTCTGGCATTTCATTTCCAATGCTTTGATCTTGTCGTTGAGGAATTTCGAATCTTGGCTATTTTGAGAGGAGAGTTTTCCTATAACCTCTCTCAATTCATCTCTTTGACCCTCTAGTATTTTGATTTCTTCCTTTTGGGAGTAATTTTGGTTTATCAAGTCTTCGTTTTCTGCTTGGAGAATCTGTATCTTTTCGATCAAATTGCTATCCATTGCATTAATATCCACTTGCTCTTGTGACTCCAACTCTGAGATTCGATTTTGAAGTTGGTTAACGAGATCATTCTTTGCTACTAGTTGATTGTATATCTCCGTTTTCTCATATTCCAATTTCAATGCACTTGGTGATTGACCCTGTTCCAGAAGCAATGCGTGTTCTTCACTTATAAATCTAAGCCTCTTTTCCTTATTTAACTTTTCTTGCAAGTCCACAATGGCTCGAGATTTTTCAATGACGACCGACTCTAAATTCTCTGGCTCTCCATTAGGAGAACGTGAGTAGACCGTTTGATTCTTGAGACGGGTCTCTAAAGATAGTTCCCGCTTAATTGACGAGGCTAACTCCCTTGTGATTGACTCCAATTCATTGAGCAATTCCGTGTTACAATTCATAATATGCATTTCGTCTTTGGTAAAGGGCAACGGTTTTGCATAGGTTGATCTCTCGTTTAAAGACGAAGTAATTGTGTTGGAAGATAAAGTTCTTTGATGGGACGTAACATTCGGCTCTCTATCAGGTTCAACGACGCTCGATCGTTTTGATCTTGACAAGCGCTTCAAAAAGTTTCTTCCAGAAAATGAAGACCTTTTTTCTTTTTTACTCAGCTGACTAGAATGTGAAGCTGAAGAAAATGAGCGCGGAATTGAGTTCAGTGATCCTCCAGCTTGGTTGAACGGTGGCTTCTCTGTGTCATCAGTAAATGTCCTGCTCTTTATAGGAACCTCTGGTACATTATCACGCACAGGACTATATCTTCCTTTGTTTTCGCTCTCCGACACGTCCTGGATTGGTTCTGTGATATTGGAGTAATTATCAAATTTGCCATCGTATGCACCATCTGCCGAATGCGAGGCATGAGACGCTGGTGCAGTTGACGGAGTGATTTCACCATTATCATTTTGACGAGCTTTACCAAACTCGCTCTCGCTATCGAAATTATTAGCTACAGGCGACTCGCTCGCTTCGTAAAAAGAACTAGGTGACTGCGTCCTTGCTTCGAATAACTGCGGGTTGGAAAACTGGGGTGTACCACTTGATGCTGACCTGAAGTTGTTAAAAGCAGTATTGGCGACAATGCTGTGGAGTGATTGTGATTCCAGAGGTTTCCTGATATCCAGAATAATGGATCGAGAATCTGAACCTAGTGGTGCGTTGATATTCCTTGATTCGACCTCTTTTTCCGGAGGCGCGACTGAAGGTACTTCCTTATTTCCTGTAGTTGCCAATGATTCTTTAGAAGCAACAGGTTCCAATTGCTGGTGTGATGAGTTGGGCTGCACATCTTTCCCTTCCTGGTAGTCATTGGGCTCGCCATCGTTAAATAGGTTCAATTTACGAACCCTCATGGAATTGTGCTTTTTCAAAGTAGACTTCCGTGACAACTGTATGCCTTTACTGTCCTCTTCGCCAAACTTGTAGATAACATCTTCATCTGTATCTTCATTTTGAACAGGGTTCTGATTATCTTCTTCTTCTTCAATGACTTCACCTAAAGCCTCTGTCGAGTTCTGTTTAATAGAACCCTGGACGCTCGGGTCTTGTACAATCTGTTCTTGTTGATTAGGTTGAAGTTGTTCATTGCGGCTTAGGTTTGGAGGATTATTTGGGTGGTTTTGAAATTGGGAGGGTTGCTGTAACTGTTGGGAATATGGCTGGTTTCCTGCGCGTGTTTGGGGCAAGTACTGCGTTGTGTGCTCTGTATATGTTCTTGGTTGTGGTCCATTTGGTGCATAGTTTGACTCTGGGTTGTTAGTTGTAGCTGCACCTGCGTACCCAGGACCTGGTTGGTACTGACCGTTGCTTCTCAAATCTTGCTCTTGATAAAACTGCAGTTGCAGGTTTATCGGCATTTGATTTCTAAAAGGAGGACCCTGTGATATTTGTGGTTGCGGGTTTGACATAACCAAGTTCTTGCTTCTGAGAGGGGGGCCCTGGTAACCCTGAGGTCCCTGAGGGCCCTGACCCCCTTGTGGACCCATAAATGGTCTCGATCCTCCTAATGATTTCGTCCTGGGGTAGTTCTGGCCGTAGCCAGGCATTCCTCCGCCCATTAAAGACATTGAGCGAGCACCCTGATCAAATGGTTGTCCTTGCTGAGGTGGATATTGTTGCTGCGGTCTCATTGAAAATTGTTGCTGTTGTGACCTCATTAGATTTCCTCGTTGTGATGTCATTGACATAGACCGAGGGTCAGAACCCATTTGTTGTTGAGAGAACTGGTACCTCTGATCAGACATCATAGAATAGCTCCCAGCCATCGTGTTTGTTCTCATTCCATCATGCATCGGGTTCATTCCCGCGGCCATAGAGTTGGCTCGGGGACCCTCTTGCATCGGGTTTCCACCCGCGGCCAACGAATTTGCTCTGGCACCGTTGAGAAGGGCCATCTTCTTTTGTTGGTTCATTTGCTTCCTATACTGTACATTACTGAGCTTGCCATTAATGTTCACTGGAGCTACTCTTCCAAAAGTTCCTAAAGTGGGAATGATGGGTGCAGTGTCCAAATTGCTATTTGAATTATATATTCCTTCATTTCTAATGTGTTTTATGTCGTCAAACGATAGATTAGCGCTTCCCGTTAAATCGCCAATATCGGCTCCAGCATCATCATTAAACTCCTCGACCTTGTTTATGTTACGCAAGAAAGACATGGCGTACAGAACAGAACGAGCTTTGGCGTTAAAGTGGCTATACTTTTGGCTTATTTCTGAAATACCGGAATATAACAAACACACACACACAAAAAAAAACATTAAAAAAAAACTAAAAATAAAAATAAAAATAGTTTTGGTGAGTACAATTAGAGAGTATATGCAGGACATAGACATTATGTCGGCCTAAACTTCGAGATAAATTTCGGAGATAAACTTGAGGAAGGGGGGTTGTCTGATCAAGTATACAACCTAGCCCTGTAGAAAGTGTTACAAGAAGTTTTAGCATGTTATATATAATAAATAATTGGCACGGTATCATATCTAATCACCTATTGACTACGTTTCTTCAATTTTAGCCACAATTGGGTATCTCATTTTGAAAAAGACTATCCAATCATCGATAAAGCCCAATTGCTTCTCAGTCAAATCTGACAAATCCCAGGAGTCAGGCACTCGTCCGTTTTCTTCTTTCAACTGCAACTTGTTCAAACCTAAAAGCCGTCCGACATCTTTTCCCACAAGCTTGTTATACGCCTTTCCTGGTCCATAGCTTTTGCTGTTTGCTGTAACGTCGTACACGTAGCCTTTAATAGCTACATATAGTTTGGTATCATCGGTTCCGTTAAATTTCAGAAGCTGTTCTCTTGATAAACAAGGTAGTGAATCGACGTTTATCCTCTCATTCATGCGGAAAGTCTCAGTGGGCTCCTTGTTTTTATTGCCAAACATAATGTCTCTCTTTCTTGGGCGTATTCTTCCGTGGTGTGGTTATCGTTCTTCTTAAATGTTGATACCGATATTTTACTGTAGCAGGGGTCAGTTTCTGTGACATTCGATCAAATAAAAAGAGGGGCCATATAATTAATGGTAGCGCCGACCTTTGAAATATAAGAGTTGAATAGTAAAAGGGTGGAAGCCAGGTTGAACTAACCGGTATTCAAATTCACTAGGGGGTAGCAACCAATTCTTGACCTCGTTAGTAAATGAATGGCACAAATTGCTCCTACTGAATTTGTGGTAATTAAAACGAGCTTCAACTCATCTTATAGTGCTGCCTTCAATTGAGCGGACATCTCCTCTAATGAGAGATCTACATACGTTGAAATAAGATGTCGAAGTTTATTAATGGTATACCTAGGTACATGTTGTACTTCCAAATATCTTTCAAAAGTATTGGACTATTTTGCCGACCTCAAGCGGTTGCCACAACTAATAAAAGAAAGAAAAAAAGAGCACGAAGTGTAGAGAAAGATGAAAAAAATAAAACCAGCCAAGATACATATATCTTTACTAATTTAGTCAGATACTATGATATGGTAAGTAGTTGATTCTACTGGTATCCAAAGTGCACCTTTTACTAACAAAGTACTAGACTGATGACTCGCTGAAATATCCACCTGATATACAGAAATTATTCCAGCCGAAACCGCCTCTTGTATACATCCCACCAACAGATTACCCTCCCGAGGAGCGATCAACCTTATCAATTACACCAATATCCAACTACAAAAATTTCATAAAGAACTATGTGGAAAATGATCTACCTAAACGGGAAGCACGCATCTCCAAACCTGAACTATCGACCCACAAGAAGAAGTTACTAGATGCCCAGAATAAAAGGCAGCAGCTGAAAGACTCATTCAACCGGCAATTGCAAGATTGGAATGATCCCGAATTGCTTGCTAGAAATGAAAAAGAAGTCATGAAAGATCCATACAAGACTGTCTTCATTGCTCGGTTGGACTACAGTTTAACAGAAGTTGACATATCTCAAAGTTTTCGCAAATTTGGTGTCATAAACTCAATCCTGATAATTAGAGACCACGAGGGGAAAAGTAGAGGATATGGCTTCATTGTTTATGAGCAAGAGACAGATGCGCATGCATGTGTTTCCGAGCTATCAAGGACTGGTATTAAATTGAAGGATAGGAACATCTTGGTCGATATTGAAAGAAGTCGAGTGTGGCGAAATTGGAAGCCAAGACGTCTAGGTGGTGGATTAGGCGGAAGAGGTTATTTGAAAGAAGGAAGGGCGGCATCTGCAGCTGCAAGTGGCAGACGTATGCATATAGCCAACAATCCAACGACACATTACCAACCAAACAATGTTCACAGACAAGCTACATCTCAGTATAAAGTTCCCACTCATACCAATTCAACTCAAATCCAGTCGTCATCTAAGTACCAACCTATCAGTCAGCCAAGACCATATAACTATTCGTCGAGTCAACCATCGTCTGGTAGGTCCATCCGAAGCATTAGAGGAGGAGAATAAGGTGGTGACAACTTTCAGACGCACAAAATGTTAAATATGTGTCTTATTTAAGTAAACTCTCAATTTAGTAAATATATATTATTAGGGTAGACTCTGACAGGCTTATACTTGTAATGAATTTAACTACCCTTTGGATTCATTTTGTAGACGTAAACACATGGCTTGAATATCGCGCTCTAGGTTTTAAATCTAATGCGAACATCCAGAGCCAGTTTCAATTTTTCTTTTCTCCAAAAACACAGCGTCCTCTAAGCAATAAAAGACGACAACATGCCAGGCGAAAGTCCAGCAAAGAGAAAGATTGAAATGGATGAATCATCGAGCCTAAAACGAACGAAACTGATTGGGCATGATGATCTCAAGACAACGATTATCACCGAAGTCAAACAGATCTTTGAAGATCGCATTGCGCGATTGGAATCAAGAGTCAAGTTTTTAGAAGACGAATTGGATTTGAAAGAGGAAGTGTCTGACACAGATTATCAGAAGAAAATTGATAACAGGGTAGAGGAACCTACCGAAGATGGTCTGGCATCCATACAAAAGAATTCGCCACCTCCACTACCTCCCAGAGTTGCGTTTGGAACCAAGCCATTTCAATTCAACTCCAAAAATGGTAACGACGTGACTAGTAATGCCAAAGTTGAAGCCAAACCTATCCAATCAAGTCCAAAGCCCGTTTTTGGAGCTACTACATCTTTTGGAAATATGAATAAAACGCAGGACCAAAGCCATCAGAAGACGGAAAAGGCAGCAACGCCTACGCCCACTTTTGGCACTTTCGGATCCAAATCACGTTTTGGAAATGCGTTTCAAGAATCATTAAAACAAAAGTCATTTTTGGACACGTCGGATAAGTCTGCTGATAACAATGGAGCTAGACCTGAAAGCAAAGACGAAGTGCAAACAACTACCGCAACTCAGCAGTTTAAACAAGTTGATTTGAACCCTGTAGAGCAAGCTACTGGTGAAGAAGCCGAGAAGTCGATATTCATATGCGCAGCAAAGTTATTTGAGCTAAAATTGGCCAATATTGATGAAGGATGGAAAGAAAGAGGTTCGGGGACCTTACATTTGAACCAATCCGTTCACGACCAGAACCAAGTGAGGATAGTTATGAGATCTAACGGATTGTTGAAAGTGATTTTGAACTACAAGATCCAAAAAACAACCGAACTATTGGAAGGGTTAGAAGCAAGCTTGACATCTGAAAAATATCTTCGATTCAACTCTGTTTCGGACGGGAAACCAGTACAGTACTTGTTGAAATTTGCCAGTCAACAAATAAGGGATGATTTGATCAAAAATATCAATGAGTTAAAGTCAAAGATGTAGTCTATTTAATAAATGCTATACTTACAACAGTCGAACCTTGTACACCACCAAATTGAAAACTTGGATATTGAATCTGATCCCATTCTGTTAGTTCGGTTTCTGACGTGATGACCTTGATAAGCTCGTTCTCTGTAAAATTGCAAGAGGTAATCAAAAGAATTGAGCCCTTTTGCATCATTTTCGAGACCTGTTTAGCGTATATATCCATTCCTCTCTTTCCATTTATGAGGTCTTGATTCAACGCAATTGCATCGAGTGTTCCTTTATCCAATAACACGTCGAATTTATTTTCAAGAAACGGCGTATCAGTCAATAAATCAATTTGATCGAATTTGAATGAAAAGCCAGGGAACTTTTTATTGGCGATATCCTTAGCAAATGCAACTGACTCTGCCGAATAATCAATGCCGTGAAATGTAAAGTTTATGTCGTCAACCTCTTTCAACTCTTGCAGTAATTCAAAAAGTAGGTGTCCATTTCCAGTACCCAAATCGAGAAACAGAATGTCTTTCGCAAATTCTCCTTCCTCTAGCTTGTCCGCTATGAATTGTATCATTTTAGATTCTGCATCGGAGTCATCGAACCAGCATTCACCTGTATCATCGCTGTTGCTTTGAAAATTTTGCAACTCCCTTTCGTAAAACTCGTTCCAGCTATAAGGTTAGTAATGGTGCTTAAATTTATGGGATACATCTCCAACATACTACTCCTGAGTGCCTAACTTTGATGAGTTTAATTTAATTTCTTCAGCCATTGCTTGCAATGGGGAAAATGCTGTAAACATTCTTTGCGCGTCTGTTTTGAAAATTAAACTAATATCAGTCAACAACTAAAGTTTCCTGCAGTTCGACAATGGAAGAGAAGGTAGAGAAAGCAGAGGTATTGGAAGAAGAGCCTAAATCATCGTTGATCGGTGAGGATGCGGAGAACAATTATCGTGTATGGAAGAAGAATGCTCCATACCTTTACGATTATTTATCAACCAATTCACTACTATGGCCATCTTTGACTGTGCAATTTTTCCCGGACATAACATACCCTGAAAGTGAAATCGGAAGTGACTATATTCTTCAAAGATTACTTCACGGAACTTTTACATTGGGACAGTCTGCGGTTGACTCAATTTCGATTTTGCAGGTTTCCACCTATATAGATCTCAACAAACATATTCAAATAGACAAGTTGGACTACAACCCAGACAAAGAAGAATTTGAGATAAATGCACCATCCCTTCCCAAACAAAAGGTTCTCCAGAAGATAAATCAATATGGTGACGTGAATAAATTGAGCTATATGCCTCAAAACCCCAACGTGATTGCCAGTGCCAATAACTTTGGTGACATTTTAATTTTTGAGCGTACCAAACACAAGAGTTTTCAAAAGCTGATTATAGACGACATGGAGGCGAATAAACCTCAGCTACAATTAAATGCAAAGGCGGAAGTTTTTGCTATGGATTGGAATAAGAATCGAGAAGGCTACTTGGTTGCAGGTAACTCCAAAGGATGCGTAAGTTTATATGATTTGAAGGAGTATTCAAAAGCACAAGATTTGGACGACACCAAGTCATGGCAGAGCAGAGGTGATGTCAATGACATTGAGTGGTTTCCGACCCACGATTCTTTATTCGGGTCTGTTGATGAAGCAGGGGACTTAAGAGTGCAAGATATAAGAGGAGAAGTAATAAGCAAGCAATTATCCACTGCAGCTAATTCAATAGCAGTAAACCCAAACTTTTCAACAGTTTTAGCCACAGGAGACTCCGTTGGCTCAATCAAGGTTTGGGATTTGCGTAACTTCGATGAGCCTGTTCAGAGTTTCACGCCTCACTCAAAGTCAATTACACAACTAAAGTGGCACCCAAAATTTGCTCAAATAATTGCCTCTTCCTCAACGGACTGTCTGGTCAAACTCCACAACTTGTCTAATAAGGAAGAGCCCACAATCTTTCAACATCTTGGGCATATGCTAGGTGTCAATGATTTTGACTGGTCTTGCGCTGACGACTGGATGATTGCAAGTGTTGCTGATGACAATTCTCTACACGTTTGGAAGCCATCGCAACAAATTCAAAGCGCTATCTAATTCATTTTTATGTATAATAAAACCTATTTAGATTTGTTAAACAATTTCTCAACCTCAGCAATAGCCTCTTGCAATACCTTGTCTTGGAATTTTGGATTTTCAATT
This sequence comes from Lodderomyces margitis, assembly GCF_024628925.1. Classification (NCBI taxonomy): domain Eukaryota; kingdom Fungi; phylum Ascomycota; class Pichiomycetes; order Serinales; family Debaryomycetaceae; genus Lodderomyces; species Lodderomyces margitis. The sequence goes on from NW_026261776.1 coordinate 57,987, forward strand.
TCCTTGTTAACTTTTTCAATAACAGAGTTGGCCAATTGCTCTTGTTCAATTTGTCTTTGTTGTTGTTCAAATCTGACCCATGAGTCCAAAACGTTTCTTGCCTCTGATGCAACCTCTAATTTTTGCTTCAATTCGAATGCCTTAGCTTCGTATTGAGCAGTTTCTTTAGACAAGTTAAACAAATCTTTGGTTTGGGAAACAACATCTTTCAATTCTCCAACAGATTGGATTCTGTCTTCGACGGCTTGGATATGCTTGTTTCTGGCTCCGTTCAACAAATCGTTTACTTTCTTGACTTCTCCGTCGGCCCATTCGGTGTACAATGGGGCGATGAATTTAACAACCAAGGCTGAAAAGATTGTGAATGTCAAAACCAAGATAGATTCATCGTGTATAATAATCAAACCATTGGACAATCCGTAAACAGCTGCTGCTGCAGAGGTGGCCAAAATACCAGTTTTTGACAACAAATTTGTACCTGGAATGGCGTCAACAATGGATTGGGCCTTTTGTTTTGGATCAACTGGGGTGGAAAGGTATCTCAAACCAATTCTGAAAGTAGTTAGTATCAATACTGTAGAAATCAATAAAAAGGTCACTAGGCAAACGACACATACGGTGCTTGGCGAAAAGCCATTCCCATTGAAGGGCGGACAGATCTCAATGCAATTCTGTTGATCATCGACATTTGAATATTTATCTCTGGTAACTGAAAACTTTTTGCTGTCGTTGACTGTTTTTTTTCAAAGCTTTCAATTTTCTCATTTTGGCCAAGTGAATCCGAGACGAAAAAAGTATTTGATTGGAAGATGGTAGACTTCCTAATGAGGAAGGTTATTGTAAGAGAGTGAGAGAAAAACTTATTACACCTTTTACTTAAGTTTGTTATCATCCATTCGTCAAGCTCTATTCAATACACGTCTATGTAAGTTTCTCCTGAATTATTCTATTGAGGGCCCTATTTGTCCTTAAATTTGCCTTGTGGTAATAATGGGCTAAATCTTCCTTCATCGCGCTAGTAGTCGACCTCGTCCGTTGTTCCAGTAGTACAGTAGGTAAGGGCTCTGGAACAGTAGTGTCCTCAGATTCTGTCGGTAGTTCATAGTCTTCTTCTTTGTCTGTCTCTGGTACTGCTTTTGGTTCTAGCTCTGATTCTAGCTCTGGTGCTATTGGATCATTGGTTTTTACTGAATCACCAACTTCATTGGAACTGATATCTTTCGGCTCAGCCTTGCTGGCTCTATTCTTTCTTAAAGAAGCTAATCTTGACTTTCGATCCACTTCTGGCATGACCTTAGCTATTTAATATGGATGGGAGAGGATGATTGGTTGATGCTATTATGGCTGTTGACAATATAGCAGCCAAAATTCCTTTTATCTCGGAACCTCTAGAGAAAAAACCAAATTCGAATTGCAGCACACACACTTTGCAATAACTACATTATACAGATGTCATTCTTGAACAATCTAAATGCATTTCTTGAATCAGAGGACGGTGATGAAGGTAAATAAAGCCAAAATAGATATGATAGCAAAGTGTCTATACTAATCAACACAAGTTTTGGTGAATGAACCCAAGGCCAGGTATTACACTAGAATTGTTCCATCGTCACCCCCTCGAGGCGAAGAGAGTGCATCCTTAGTCCCAAAAGATTGGAGTCTGTTTAGGTATAATGGGGACCTTGGTGTTATTGCAGTGCCTGTACCGTCATCATCACTTAATCGAAGCTATGACTTGTCCAACTGCAATCAGGACTACTCTCATGTTAACGATTCTCGCTTAAGCTCAACATTCTCATCCGTGATTCCTAGGTTACGGGTTGATGTCTTGCCACGGGAGCAGAGATGCGTATTTCCATTTCACGAATTTAATGAAATGCAATCAAAATGTTTCAACACGGTGTATGGAACAATACGGAATTGTGTTCTCAGTTCTCCTACTGGCTCGGGTAAAACTGTTGTGTTTGAATTGGCGATCTTGCGTGCCAATGAAACTTTGTACGACTACAAAGTGCTTTATCTAGCCCCAACGAAAGCCTTGTGCAGCGAGCGGAAGGACGACTGGTCCAAAAAATTTGCCCCACTAGGTATAACAGTCGGCATGTTGACGGGTGACACGTCGTACAAAGAGGCAGAAAGTGTACGTGACTCGAACATCATTATCTCAACCCCGGAAAAGTGGGATATGATCACCCGAAAATGGAACGACTACAAAAAATTATTCAGCTTGATTAAATTGCTTCTTGTGGATGAGGTACATGTACTTAAAGAGCCTCGTGGTGCTACTTTGGAAGTTGTAATGACACGGATGAAGAGAATCTGTGTGGGGTTGAGAATTTTGGCTATATCAGCAACAGTCGCGAATGCTCATGACATTTCGACTTGGCTCGATGCCGAAACATTAGTTTTTGGTGAAGAATATCGAGCTGTCAAGTTACAAAAAGTTGTCTACGGCTACAAACCTAGTAACGAAAATGATTTCTCATTTGACAACCAACTAAATTCAAAGTTGATTGAAGTTATTGATAAACATTCTTTGGGCAAGCCTGTGTTGATTTTCTGTGCTACTAGAAACAGTTGCCAGTTCACAGCAAGGTGCTTGGGGGAAAAGGTTTGCGGAAAGGGTACAATTTTAAAGTTAAAGGATAGAGAATTAGCTGGTTTGGTCAAGAGTGGTGTAGGATATCATCATGCAGGGTTAACCTTTACCGACCGCAAACAAATTGAGGCTGCTTTTTTGAGTGGTGACTTGAGATACTTGTGCTGCACTTCGACGCTTGCCGTGGGGATCAATTTACCTGCGTATTTAGTAGTTATAAAGGGCACCAAGTGCTGGTGTGAAAGTACATTTCAAGAGTATTCAGAAACAGATATTTTGCAGATGATTGGGAGGGCTGGAAGACCACAATTTGAGAATGAAGGAGTATCAATTATTATGACAAACAATAAGCTTAAATCAAAATACGAAAGGCTTATTATGGGGACGGAAAAGGTTGAAAGTTCGTTACACTTGAACTTTGCCGAAAATCTTTTGGCAGAAACCGCTGTTGGTAATATCAGCTCAATTGAGGATGCACTTGGTTGGTTAAAAACGACATACTTTTACGTTCGGTTTCTTATTAATCCCCTGTATTATGACATTCCGAAACCAACCACTACCGAGGAGAACTTATTGAGGTTTTGCAAGAACGAAACAAATGCTTTGATCAAAGAAAATTTAATTTGTGACTTCAAGTGCACTGCATTTGGACTTTCGATGACTATGCATTACATCAAATTTGATACTATGAAAGTTATACTCCATTCAGGCGAACAGCTTACGATATCTGAGCTATTCAACGTTTTTGCGAGAGCAGCAGAATTTAGTGACCTCAAGATCAAGCACCAAGAGAAAAGATTGTACAAAGAGCTAAACAAATCCCCCTTAATGCGGTATCCGTCGGAGTCAAAAGTCAGTACCATTATCCAATATGAACTAGGCGGTTTAGAGTTTCCCAGCTACAATGGTGCGCAAAAACTACAATCAAGCTTCTTGGGTGACAAATTTTATGTTTTTAAGCACGTATCACGTATACTTAAAGCAATGATGGATGTGTTTGTCGCAAAAAAGGATGCAAAATCATTGATAAACCTGGGATACGCCATGCGTTCCATTGCGGCTAAAGGATGGGAAGGGTCGCCTAATGAGCTCAAGCAGCTAGACAATATTGGTGTCCAGAGTATCAAGAAGTTAGTGAATCATAATGTACTAACGTTGATGGATGTTAAAACTTTATCACAGACGCAAATTGAGCAGTTTTTAGGTCTCAAGGTTGGGGCTGGTGCAAAGCTAAGGAAAAGTTTGTCAGCAATACCTAGTATTAGTATTGACGCACACTTGAATGGGTCCCTAATCCAAGTACATATAAGGGTTGAGCCTACCACGAAAGCATTCAAAAACGATGCTCTCTATTTGCAGGTTATAAGCTCTAGTGGTGGCAGGCTTGTTGACTTTAGAAGAACACCTTTGAAGAACTATAATGATTCTGGGTTTGTTGTACCATATAGTAGTCTGAAGGTTGAAATTGAGGCCAGTATCATGTGTGGAGTATCTAGCAGATTCGTTATTGGAGAAGACAAGGGACCAATTGTGGATGTTGACCTTGATTTTGAGTTCTCTTCATCTTCCACGTCCTTGAGTGGCATATTTGCTGTTGAACGCGTAAAGAATGTTGTAGCTGGCGACCAAAGCAAAGAAACTTGTGCCGCTCTGGTGAATGGTGACACAGAGGAAGACAATACTGGAATATCTCACTCACTACCCAATCCTTGTTTCACCGTTGATGTAGCCCCCGCTAATACCAATCGTACTCGCCGCAAGAAAAAAGTTAAACGAAAGAAATCGATCTTTGACATTCATTCCGATGACTCCGATGACACAATTTCAAACGATATTGTAGAAAGGAAAAAGCCCAAGCTTGGTTTGAATGAAGCGCCAAAAATTACCAACCTTCTGTCGCGTGAATATAAACAACCCTTGTCGAGAAAAGATATAACACGCCAACCTGAAACAAGGGGAGAGCCAAATGAAGGAAAAAAAGTGGAGGCTAGTGATTTTGTAGGGCCAATCGGGGAAGCTTGTATAATTGGAAAGGTCGGTACAGTCCATCATATTAAAAAGATTGAAGACGAAGAAGTGACTAGTGCAACGACAGAGCTGCTCGCATTGGACAACCAGGTCTCGACCACTATGAGACACGTTTTTGATATTCAGCAGTGTGGTGGCAGTCAGGGAAATACTGAGGTTGAGGGCAGCGTCGTAGAGGAATTTCAGCAGTTTTTTGGTAGTGATATACTTATTGAATAATGTTGCTAGCAGCAGATTTGTTCTCATTTGTGATGTGAAACTGGTGAAGTCTATGAAATTTAATTGCAGTACTCTCTCTATTTATCACCTAAATACTTTAATGCTATTTCTTCTATAAATTCATCAGTGATCGACATATGTCCCGCATCTATTGAATGAAAATCAATTTTGCCTAGTTCGTGGAGACGTCGGATCCCAATGTAATCATTAGTATATAAATCGGTTTTATCAAACGGTATAGTTTGTCTCCAAGTTGTGTCAATGTCACAAAACATGGCACTTTCTTTTGGAACAACCGTTGTATCCTCTGTGAATGTAACCAATGCTAACTTGTTGAGTCTAGTCATGTTTTCAATATAAGTTGCATTTTTCTCCTCTCGTTCATTATTTATATCGGCCAAGTAGAGTGAGTGTTTCAAGTATTTTTCATATTCAAAAGGGTCCCTGAAATACTGAGCCGGTAGTATTGTCTTTTGCACCTTATCATTCCATACTTGTTTCTTTAATAGCTCATTTCTCCTCTTGCAAATCCAATCCTTTGGATCTTTACATAACGGCATCTCCATTACGCCCATATGAGGACTGCCAAAAGTAATTAGATTGTGAAATGATAAATCAGAACATCTCTCAATTAGACCTCTTAGTAATACCCCGCCTTGAGAGAACCCTATTGCATCAATACTTTTGGCCGTTGCCAACTCTGTAATGCTCCTCAACTGATCACATACCTGATCTACCTGCCTGTTTGCATCTCCAAATAATGATTTTTGCTGGTCTGTAGATGGGTCTTCGTCTATATAGATCGAATGAAAGAAGATACCGGGATACAACCCACTGATCAAATCATTGACACTGTGGATTCCTGTTCCATTGTAATTATCTCCAAGACCATGCCAAAGAACAACCGGGCGATACGTATCAGGAGGAGATACTCTGTCTAAAGCTGACAAGAACAATTGAAAGTTGAGTAGTGTGGATATATGCATTTAGTCTGGGGTAGTTTCTATGGCAGTGTGTTTAATCGCGAATTTCACAAACCAAAAAAAAAATATAGTTAATATACAATCGATAAAGCCAAAGCAACAACCATGTGTTTGTCTGCTTTCACAGTTATAAATAACCCAGTCAATGTATAATGCATGCACCCCCTTACTTTGCCTTAAAAAATAGAAACCTCAATTTGCAAAAAGTAAAAAGAATGTGCTTCTAGTGAGGTTCGAACTCACGATCTTCTGATGACTCACGTCGTTTTAACTATGATATGAGACAAATGTTCTAACCAACTAAACTACAGAAGCTGACAACCACTATGCTAAATAGTGAATTTAAAGTTTGGTGGATTTTAGGTTTGATTTCCGACTACAGGTTAAAGCATTTTTTGAATCACCAATCACCTTTTAATTACATTAAAGAGCCCCATATGTGAACGTTAGGTCTTGATATTGCTCCATAAAGGTAAGAAATAAAGAGGACATCCTTTTCTTTTTTACAAAACAGTGACTATCATCAAATTGTTGATAAAGAGGTAAAAGTTGAAAAACAAGGCTATAAAACCTAGGTGATTATCACATTGTATCCCTGAGTCGTTGTGTCAACCGTGTTGTCTCCAATTGAGTCTTTACCATCTGATCTATTGTTAACTCCCTTGGTCTTTTGGTTAAAATTAACACATCATTCACAATTTCATAGTTAAGCGACTGTTGGCCAGCAAAGATCGCCGTCACATCTTCCACTTGTAACATGCTTCTGATAGATGATACAGGAAACCTATTAACACCTGCGTTTTCAGAAAGATGTTTTATTGTTAAAAATGCATTTTGATTCTTGACTATGGCCCTAACCTCATTCGAAACCCGACTTGGAACCCTTTTGTCACTGCATAAATCTTCAACATTCTTTGCCAACAGTGCATAAAGCAATTCCTCATCTACTAACGTCTCATCTGTATTCAAGTTGTTGTATACAAGACCAAATAATTTAGTTTGTGATTTTATAGCTTCAGTGGGTTGTTCAATGAGAATATTCACCAAATTGAAAAATGTATACTTGTAATAACTAATCAACGTCTCCAATTGTAACTGTCTTTGACTTTTAGCATCTAGTGGCTTCTCTGCTTGATACAAATCAAGTGCTGGGATTAGCAATTGGGACTTCTTTGTTGTGTATAAGGATTTACTGAATTGAGCAAGTAGAACAATATTTGATTGATCCCTTGTTTCGAGTAATTTATCTCTGATCATTAAAAGTAGCTCTTCAGTGGAGTCGGGAGCTTCTTCTTGGACTTGCTTGAGAGCATCAAGAATAGCATCTTGAGGTAATGGCATGATGATAGTTGTTGGTAGAGAGAGAGGTAAGTGGACTCGATGAATTATTTTAGCGCGCAATTTATATTTTGAGGAAATTCTTATAAAACGAAGCGAAGTTTTGAGCCATTTCCACGTTTTACTAACTTTTGAGATAAGAGAAAAGCGATGAATGAATCGATACGGTTTCACCAATTGCTATATATATATTATGGCTTGGAACTTACTCTTTTGTCTTGGTAAGCTATTTGAAATTTTTTAATAATTTGTTACAATTTCAGAGAAAAGTGTTTCGCATCTAAATTTGCAACCTGCTACAAATGCACGTAAATTATTTAATCTATTATTCTATCGAGTTGGAAATGGAAATTTCACATGGCACCTAGAAACGATCTCTAAATAGTCTGGCTCATCCTCTGCAGTTATATACCCGTGTCTGATTAAAAAGTCGATTATAATCAATCCGCAATTTGGTTTAAATTCTCTATTCTTGACTCTTTGCAACACTTCATCTATAGCCATTAGTTGAAAATCTTCAGCTTCACCATCCTGTGGTTTAATCAAATGAGCTTCATCTTCTTTAATGACTAGATCATAAGTGTATTCCACTTCGGGTTGAGCACGTCCGTCTTTCAAGTAGATATAAGTGGCAACTCCAGTGTTTTTGATATTCTTGCGAACAAAATCTTCTTCTAACCCCGCTTCTTCGAAGCATTCTTTAATCACGGTAGTCTCTAACCCATGGGGATACCCTATTCCACCGGCTACAGTATTGTCCAACATACCCGGAAAAGTTGATTTCGTTTTAGATCTTCTTGGGATGTAGAGTTTTAATTTACCGTTTGAGGATAGTTCAGGTGGCACGTACCCATTTATGTGAACACCGTATGTAACAACACCTAAAAGTACCGAGAATGCCCTCTCTAATCGCATGTATTGTGTTTTAGAGGGGTTGTAAACGACATACAATTCATTTCTCCAACCTTTGTTGAGTATCTCATCTAATTCGGGAAGCTTTCTCCATCTATCTGCAACTTCAGCAAACATGTCATTTCTCTTTTCAATGGTATCGAATTTGGAGCCAATTGCAATTGTTTTAGCTTCATGATTGGTGTTGAAGGTTGGTTCCGATTGAAGTAATTTAACAATTGTGGGATCTATATACCCGAGTCCAGTTCTTCCTTCATGATCTAAAAAAGTATAAAAAGCATCAGTTTTCTTGAATGAGTCAACTTCTTCAATTATTCTCAAGAATGACATTTTTGTTCTTCTTGGTGCATTTGGTCAATGTGGGAAACAAATAAATTTTGTTGATTGATTTGTACAATCTCTCGGAAAATTTGAAATTTTCATTTCTCTTTAACATTTTATGTATTCATCTGCATATCGAGTTAATTGTTAATTTTCCCTGAGTCATCATCTTTCCAAAAAAAAAATTTAAAGTCCCACATTTCATTAAAGCCAGGAGAATAAAGACCAATCAGTCCATTTCAAACCACAACGATGCTGGGATCATCGAGGTTTCTTGTTCGAGCGTTGGAAGCTGTGTTTGCTGAGAAGGAGATATCTAAACATGCCGATTCTCATTTAAATACCACAATTAAGGACTATTTTGCCAAGCACAACAACTTCACTACAATAAAGCAAAGCAGTTACAATATCCATGAGGAACTTTACCGATTATACAACGGATATGTCAAACCATCTCATCAGTTGGAGCAGGAAAACAAATTTCTTGGAGTATTAACTCAACTCTGTGATGTTTTTAATGAATTGGAAATGAATTTGTGGATTCTGACGTATTTGAAATCAGCAATTGATAGTGCTGCCTACGATATAAATTTTGTCACCAATTCAAGGAAGTTTATTGAAAAAGCTTTAACGAGCTATTCATCGACAGAATGTGACCGTCTTAATGATTTACATGCACGGATTTCATCATCTTTAGCACAGCTATTAATGGATATCTACTTAAACGAAGAGACTCTAAGAGAGAAATTAAAGTTGAATATGACAAAGGAGCAAAACGAAAGTCAAGCATATCACGAAAGAATACGATTTATTCGGTCAAATTGTAGTAAATTACTATTGGATTACGGGTTAAAACATACAACTGAATACTGCAATCTTTTGAACCAGTATTTGCAAAATGTCGATTTTCGACTTGAGATTCTTGTATTGTTAGGATACTTTGTGGGTAAGGACATCAACGATGCATCTCGCATTGTTGAAAATGGATTATTTCAGAGTTTGTTGAAATGTATCCTTTTTGACTTGGACCCAACTATAATTCATTGTGCTTTGAATGATTTATTTATATTGATGCCAAAGGCTGCCACTGTATTGGGAAATCACTTGTCGGATCTCTTCTTGGTATATATCAGGATCACAAACTGGGATGAAACGCCACAAGCGTCACCTGCTGCAACAAGTCTTGCAGATATATTTGCCCTGGATTTGGGATCGTGGAAAGTTGCGTCACATAAATCCACCGAGACTGATATCGAAGTGGCATTCAATTATCAATATTTGTGCACTTTATTTTATGGTTTGTTTTATTTCAATTTTGCCGCTTTTATTTACGATCCCCTAGACTATGTGACTAATCATACGCCATTACTTATATCCCTTAAGTCGTTAAAGCAGTTAAACTCATCCTCATCAGGCAAAATATCTCCAATCCTGAGAGCTATGACAATTACAAAGTCCCTCATACGGGCATTTCTCGTACATCCTAAATACTGGATGACAAATGACCTAGCAGATGAGTTGATACACCCGGCTAATTGGCTACCGAGCAATGCACCTCTGGAAGAAATTGCCGTGGCTTGTTTAATCTTGAATCCAAGTATCTTTTCCATGAGAAATGACGAAGCAAACACATCTACACCTAGTTTCAATGCTGCCTCAACTGTTGGTGATGCCCTATCGAGATCATCGTCATTGGCTGGTCCAATGTATTTTCAAGCGAATGGCCCAACTAAACAGCTTTTAAAGTCTCGACTTTTACAGCATAGGAAATTGTCAATTACACCAGCGCATTTAGTTTCAGATAACAACACTGTCTCACATGGTCAAGAAGATGAGGTGAAGTTCAAAGAGTTTGGGTTTTCGGGTGGTCAGGATCAGCCGGTATCTGATACATCTGGTCCCACTAGTCCATCCTCCTCCAAACAAGAGCGTCATGAGCCTGCTGATGATTTGTTATATGACCACGAGAGACTCTTCACTACCGTGAAGCATAACAAATTGTATCATCAAAATAGTGCAGTTGGTGGGCATGGTGTTCTTGACCCCTTAACGACAGTTTCTGACCCATCAAATGAAAAGACGAAGCAGAAAATGAGATTAGGTAGACCAATGTCGTCGCCAACGACAAACTTGGAAACTTCAAGTGTGTTCAAAGACAATAGTACGGCGACAACGATAGGCTCAAGTGGTGACACCAATACTTTGCATAGCTCAACCAATGTTCCTTCGCAATTTAGTTTGAATGAATTGAATGGGAGTGGAACGATAATTGATTTTTATCAACGGGAACTATTATTGTTCAAGAATGAATTGGAATTTTCTAGTTATATGACAAATTTAAACAAGTTTCATTATTTAAAGACGAAAAACGAAATTAGTGAAGGTAGTGGTGGTGTGAGTGGTAATTCCTTACTTCAGGAAGAAGCAAGTGAACTTTCCAGGGCAATTAATGGTCTTAAAGATGAGTGGGGTGCCAAACAACAAGAGTATCATTGTCAATACGATTTTCTAACTACCAAAATTGAACAACTTGAAATGGAAAAGAACAAGCTCAGTGAGCAATTGTCAGAATTACGTCAGTCAACAGAATCAAGCAGTAAAGACTATGATGAGTTGGTTAAAAATACAATTCCTAATAAGAATTATGAGATTGAGCAGTTGAAGTTAAAATTAAACACTAGTGACCAGCAACTCCAAGAGCAACAAAGGAATACCATTGATAATGAAGCTGATACCAGCTTTTTCCCTAGTAAAGAATTAAAGTCAACTCAAAAGTCATTAGAAGACCAAATATATAATTACAAAATGGAGAATCAAGTGTTTAATCAACAAATTGGTCAATTAGAACAAGAAAATAAGGATTTACAAATACGTTATAACTCCATAATAGCACAATACGAAACTAAATTGGAAAAGGCAAAATTATCGCTTTCTGAAACTTTGACATCATTGACCGATCCGTATGAGAAGAAAATCACCGAATTGCAAGCAGTGATTCACAAATACCAAACATTACTAGAAGAGCAAACACGCAATAAGATGGTACCAGCACCTTCCAGTGGCACTGTACCTATTCCTATAATACGCCAAAACAGTTCAAGCAGTTCTGACAACTACTCCTATGGCCATGATGGGAACAATAATGGTAACACTATACCATCACGTTCAGTTGCGCCGATACAGCATATGGTACGAAATGGCAGCAGTAGTAATAGTGGTAAGGCTGGGAATGGCTCCAACAACCCTACTGGTGGTGACAGTTTACCATTAATGAGAGGTCGTGGTGGATTGCAAAAGAGAACCCGAAAGCTTATGTGAGAAATGAAATTGCAGCTGGTAGCATTTGGGTTGTTGCAAAAAAAGGAAATGGAACAAAAAACTGAAATGAGCTTAAAGGTTCTAGATCTATTTGTAGAATTCTTAATTCAATATTATTTCTTAGCGGCAAAATGGAGAAAATGCCGCACAATTCTATTTGTTTTCTTATTGTTTTAATTTAATTTTAGTTTCTTTTTCTCTGAAAAGGCGCTTTGGGCTAAACTGGTAGCGACAGACGATCTTTAATTTTCGGAGTTTTATTTTTTATATTTTTTCTTTGTCAATTTTAAAAAAAATAAAAAATTTCGGTTAAAGAGATAAACGTCAAGAGTGTTTTTTTTTTTTTTGATTTTTTTTCTAAAACGGTCATAATTGACGAGATACAATGTTCTACTGCACTATAAGAAAAGAAAAATATAAACTTTTAGACGAATGTGATCATCCCACTGCCCCACTTCCAAAGTAGTTTGTGACTAACTAAGTGGGAAGGTCATGCCTAAGATTAATTTGAGTGACTGTTGTTCATGTCGTACTTTTTACTATTACCCGTGTAAGCTGTGTATGTCATTCAACGGTATAATTTTCGGTGCTCAAATATTTGTTTTTTTTTTCATTTTGTGTACGATCTTTTAAACGCTAAAGTCAAAAGCTCCAACTTTACGAAAACTGTCTGTACCTATATGGCGTTTGGATCCCGTGAAATTTTGGTCATAGATGGAACGTTTACAGAAACTGTAGCCCAAGATATTCTTGTTCATGGCTTTTTCTTTAATTTCTATTTTCCAGGCACGTGACACACACTTCTTTAACCACTTACTTAAAACCCAAGAGAACATCGGAGATCAACCTCCGAGAGACCTCTTCAAACGTTCTACGGCATTAAAGCTCATTTTAATACTCCCCCCTCCCCCTCTCGTACTAAAGAACAATAAAATGACAGCGATCTTACCTTAATAGTCTTTTTGCGATACCGTTGAGAACGAATATGAAAGGTTTAGAAGTATTACCTGTGTAACAATTCCGGGGCACTAGCACCAGACAGGATCTTTGATTGTTATGGAGGGAGGAAGCCGGGAGTAAATACTTGTCCCGCTCCTCATGTCTTCCCATTTACCCCACCGTTTACTGTAAGCTCGACAAAGTATCTGATTCAAACAATAGGATATAGGTATACCTAATAGGTAATAACATGAAATCAGCATCTATAGCAAAAAAAAGGCGTTTTCTGTTCGGCATCTTTGTTTTTGTGGTCGATTTTGCCTTGGAACAGTTTGCGTCTTTCTCTTTCTCTCCACACTTTCTGTTTTCATACTGTTGTTTCTATTTTAAGAAAAGGCTGGGTCAAATATGGGGAAAGCAGGTAATAAGATGATTGAGATATACATAGCTTTGTTGTGTGGCGGAAGAAACCCACCGTTTAGACTGTCTGTACCTATGAAGTTCTAAATACGAAAAGAAAAGAAAAAGAACCTAGTTGTCAATAAAGGCAAAGAACAATAAAAGACACGTACAATAAGAGACATTTTCCTTTACTAATTGTCTTTCATAAATTTGTTTCAACCAAACAGTACCCACCTCCTGTTGCCTTTACATTTTTTACTTTACTTTACTTTACTTTCCTATCATTGCATAACTCAATATTAATATTAACACTTACAACTGCTACATCAGGCCTTTTCACCCGTTACACCTACATATCCCTACGCAATAATGCATTAATGCATTTGACACATATGACTGCTTCAGAAAGATTTGGCAGCAGACCACACTCTTTAAATTTTTTTTTTTGATTTATGATTACATATTGCTGCAGCTCTACTTTGTCAGACTAATACTTAATGGTTGTTCTTCTAGAGAGCAACAGCTGCTGATACTAATGCTGCTACTGCTGTTGGTGCTTCTGGTGGTGCTGTTGTTGATGCCGGCTATACGTTAGAAATGTAACCTTTTGGTTGTCAAAAATACAGTCAAACGGCAAAGAGCCCGAAATAAAAAAGAAATAAAAATAAAAATAAAAATATATTAACATTTCATGCGTTTTGTGCAATAGTACACTCCGCACTAAAGGCATAAACCTTTCTATATACACTACCCCTCCCTTATTGTCCACAGTTGAAAATGCCACACACCAACACACAGATACAACACAACACACTTTAAATTTTAATTTAATTTATTTATTATTTTTTTAACAACCCCAACAACAACAACAACAACAACGTCGGTTTCTGACATTATATAAATAGTGAAAAACTTCCCCAGATTTACATCCAATTTTAATTTCAATTTCATACTCAAATATTGTTACATCGAAAAGAGAAATCACTTTAGATAACAACAAAAACAAAAGATATATACATTTACAAAAATGGCTAGTGTTGAACAAGGTGTTGCTAATCTCAATATTTACAAATCAAACACAGCTTCCAACAATTCATCTGCTGTGAGTTTAAAACATGACTACATAGATACTCCATTCAGTGGTAAAAAGGCCCAATTTGATCAGGTCTTGGATGCGCTTGACTCCACTGGTTTTATCCCTGAATCGTTATTGGAATCAGAAGCCAAATGGTTTTATGAATCGTTGGGTATTGACGATGTTTTCTTCGCTAGACTGACTCCAGAAGAAATTGCCGGTCATATTCACGCCTTGTACTCGTGTAAAGTTCAAGCCTATGCCAATGCTGGTGAGCAACCATTGATTTCTTACAAGAGAGAAGCTGAGGATCACGCGGTTTTCTTCGATACGGTTGATGCATTGGATTATGCCAGAAACCCATTTGAAAGCTTGATTGACGATAAATATATCGATCCTAGCGATGCTTCTAACAAGAGTTATCGTGCTGAATATTTTTCTGCTCCATTGAATTATCAAACTGATCCTATTTTGAATGGTATTTACGCCCAAAATAAGAACCTCGGTGAACAAATTGTGAGATTGGCATTTGTTTACAAAAATCAATTTAAAAATGGTAAAGTTGCTGCTGATGAATTGGATTTGGACAGGATTGGTGATGAGACCTTTTTGAAAATTGCTTCTCAAAATACCAAATCTGTATATGAAAGTATTAACAAAGAGGTTATCAAGTCGACTGGTCCGATTATCAAGCATTTCCAAATTGAAAACACTGAAGAATACAGAGTTATTATTGGTTACAGACAAAGCACTGCTGCAAGATACAATTCAGCCTTGAGTGATTTGGCCAATTATTACAAGTTGCAAACTACCAGAAAATATGTTGAACAATTTGCTAATGGTGTAACAATTACCTCGTTGTATGTCACTTCAAGACTGAGATCAGCTGTTGATTTATCAATCTATCAAGTGATTAAGGAGGCATCGTTGTTGTATTGTATTCCTCACAATTTCTTCCACACAAGATTTATTCAAGGTGACTTGTCATTGCAAGAGTCTATTTATGCTCAATCAGGAGTCATTTTCGTTACTCATTTCTTGAACCGTTTGGGACCAGAGTATAAGAAATTGTCATCATTATTGGATCCTTCAAAGTCAACTGAACATGCTGAGGTGTTGAGCAGCTTAAAAAAGAGATTGAGATCGGAAACTTACACCCAAGATTATATCAAGGAGGTTTTTGATGTGAGGAGCGAAATTGTCCGTAAATTGTACCGTCAATTTGCTGACGTTCATTACATCAGATCATCGATGGAAAAGACTTTGTCTTACCAAAGATTGTCTCAGATTCAACCAGTTGGTTCTGAAGAAGAGTTTGAACAGTTGCTTAGTAGAGAATGTTCACAAAATGAACACCATGCCATTGTTTTAAGAGCTTTGTACACGTTTAACAAGGCTATTTTGAAGACGAATTTCTACACCTCAACTAAGGTGGCATTGTCGTTTAGATTGGACCCTTCATTTTTACCAGAATCTGAATATCCTGAACGTCCATACGGTATGTTTTTTGTTGTTGGTTCTGATTTTAGAGGATTCCATATCAGATTCAGAGATATTGCCAGAGGTGGTATTAGAATTGTGAGATCAAGAAATTTGGACGCCTACAATGTCAATGCCAGAAACCTTTTCGATGAGAATTACAATTTGGCAAACACTCAACAACGTAAGAATAAGGATATTCCAGAAGGTGGATCCAAGGGTGTGATTTTGTTGGATTCAGGTTCAGCCCAAGATCGTGCTCAAGCCAGTTTTGAAAAGTATATCGATGCATTGATTGATTTGCTTTTGAAGCAACACATTCCAGGAGTGAAAGACAGTTATGTTGACTTGTATAACAAGCCGGAAATTTTGTTCTTGGGCCCTGATGAAGGAACTGCAGGATATGTTGATTGGGCCACTTTACATGCCAGAGAAAGAGGTGCTCCTTGGTGGAAATCGTTCTTGACAGGTAAGTCGGAAGCAATTGGTGGTATTCCTCACGATGAATATGGTATGACTACATTATCAGTTCGTGCCTATGTCAATAAGATTTATGAGAAATTGAAAATTGACGACTCCAAGATTCGCAAGTTTCAAACTGGTGGTCCCGATGGTGATTTAGGATCTAATGAAATCTTGTTGTCAAGAAGAGAGGTTTACGTTGGAATTGTTGATGGATCCGGTGTTATTGCTGACCCAAATGGGTTGGACAAGGAAGAATTGATTCGTTTGGCTAAAGCAAGAAAGACTATTGAAAATTATGACAAATCAAAATTGTCATCTCAAGGTTACATTGTCCGTGTTGATGATTTTGATGTTACTTTACCAAGTGGGCAAGTTGTCACTAGTGGAGTTGCTTTTAGAAACACTTTCCACTTGAAATTGAAGGAACAATTTGGAACCAACGGAGTTGATCTCTTTGTTCCATGTGGTGGTAGACCAGCTGCTATTGATACCAACAATGTTCATGAATTGATTGATGAAAAGACGGGTAAATCCATCATTCCTTACTTTGTCGAAGGTGCTAACTTGTTTATCACTCAATCGGCCAAGTTGGTTTTGGAAAAAGCTGGCACGATTATTTTCAAAGATGCATCGACAAACAAGGGTGGTGTTACATCTTCGTCATTGGAAGTTTTGGCAGCATTGGCTTTTGATGATAAAGGATTTTTGGAAAATATGTGTGTTGATAAGCAAACTGGTGCTAAGCCACAATTTTATCAAAAATATGTCAAGGATGTCCAAGCTAAGATTGTTGCAAATGCCAATTCTGAATTTGAAGCATTGTGGAAATTGAAGAGTGAAACTGGTATTCCATTCACAATCTTGTCAGATAAGTTATCCCTTGCTATCAACAAATTGGGTGATGAATTGGCCAATTCGAAAGAACTTTGGGAGGATGATGTTGATTTCAGAAATGCGGTTTTGTTGGACTCATTGCCACCTTTGCTTTT
Source organism: Lodderomyces margitis (assembly GCF_024628925.1). Taxonomy (NCBI): domain Eukaryota; kingdom Fungi; phylum Ascomycota; class Pichiomycetes; order Serinales; family Debaryomycetaceae; genus Lodderomyces; species Lodderomyces margitis. Next base: position 75,054 of record NW_026261776.1, read on the forward strand.
GTCTACTGTTGGTATTGAAAATGTGTTGGCTAGAGTTCCACCAGCTTATTTGAAGGCTATTTTTGCAACTTATTTGGCATCCCATTTCGTTTACTCAAGAGGCATTGATTCAAACCCGGCTAAGTTTTTGGAATTTATTAGTAATATCAGAAAGGGATTTGTACAAAAGGGTTTGTTAAAGTATTGAGTTGATCGCAAAGACAGTGAAGGAAGAGAGAGATATGTATATTAGTTTAAGTTGAATAGATGTTTTAATTGAAGAAAAGTACACACTATATATCTAGGTGTATGTAGCAGTAGTAGTAGTTTGTTATTTTGGCCAGTTTCACATTTCTAGCTGAAGCGTGCGATTGGTCCGTTCGTGCCAATGCTAGAAATCGTGTGTTTGGGAATTGCTGAACCAGGCATGTCACTGTTTCTTTCCCATACGACAAATGGCTCTCATCGCTGTACATACATTCCATGTTCATTCCTATGTATATAATGAACAGGATCGAGTCGCGTCATCTCCTTCCTAATTCTTCTTCTGCTGAGCTTCGTACTCCATTTGAGCGACAATTGAATCACGCGCCTTCACTTCGTCATTGATTCTAGTGGTTACGTAGTCACCAACTAATGCCATAATGACGGTAGAAAACCCGACATAATACCTTGCCTTCACCGGTAAGCTCATCCATTTTTGGTATAACCCCATGGTTCTTTGGTTTGAGTGTGGATATCCAGCTGTGAATTTTTTCAGTCACTTATGAAAAAAACATAAAAATAGAAAAAAATTATGCACATGAGGCTGCTTTCACTAGAATGGTTGCAACAAGTGCTAGGTTAGCGAAAACCATCTCAAGTTTACCTCCATGTTGTTTGAGGATCCACCCAAGTGATACGACTAAGATATACATAGGTACTTATAAGTTGGAAGAAGATACTGGCACCAAACATGGATCATTAGACGTATACAAGTATGAAACGAATTCATTATCATTGATTGTCTCCGTCGCCACAAATTCAGCGATACTAGATATAAAATTCAATCCTCAGGATCCATCACAATTGATATCGGCCCACTCAGATGGACATTTAATTGTATGGAAAATTGGTCAGGACGATCAAGAAATCACCAAACTACAAGAAGTTACAATTGATGAAGAATGTAACTGTATTACTTCAGTTTTTTATAATCCAAATAATCCTCATCAAGTACTTGTCACGCTAACTAATGGATACCTGGCAATATACGACTTGAGCTCCAATTCAACAACGTACTTGGAAACGCAGCATACTTTGGAGTGTTGGACAGGATCATTTGGAGAATTGGGTCAATTAAATCATGTTGTATATACTGGAGGCGATGATTCTCAATTAATTGCTCATGACCTACGAACATCACTGCCGATATGGGCTCTATCACGTGGTCATGATGCTGGCGTAGTTAGTATCCTATCCCCATCCCTGCAATGTAATAACTCAAATTCAAATTTATTATGGACTGGGTCATATGATGATCATTTACGAGTATGGGATTTACGATGCATTGATAAATCGAATCCAAGTTTGATGGAAGGACTTTTACCGAAAAAGATACACGAAGAAAATCTTGGTGGAGGTGTTTGGCGATTGATACCTAGTCCCAGAGTAAATGATGACCGGATATTAAGTTGTTGCATGTATGATGGTGCAAGAATTATAGACACAAATGGTTCTGATTTCACAGTGGAAAAGTACTTTAAAAAAGATCATGAAAGTATGTGCTATGGTGGAGATTGGTCATCTGATGGGGATTATGTAGCAACTTGTTCATTCTATGATAAAGTTGTACAAATATGGTCACCGGATAAAATAGAGAAATAAACAACGTAGAACAAGTAAAGCAAATAGAAGAAAATACACTTGAATTGTTTTAGAATAAATCAGGTAGTAATGTTCTTATTTCTTAAGAATACAAACTCAAGTCCAATGGGATCGAAGAGCCCCTGCCACTAGGATACAACTTCTTTGCACCTTCGAATCTTCTTGGGTTAGGCAACGCATTGGCATTCACAAACTTGAACCTCTTGTCATCAATGACCACTTTTTGCCCTGAAGATGAATTTTTCCCATGCCCATTTATAGTATAAGCCAGTGCCGAAATTTTACGCAATGACGAGCCAGCATGTTGCTGTGAGTCGAGATCATCATTGTTGTGTTGCGATGATGAGGTTCTACTTCTTGAAATTGAAGATGATGGTGATTGAGACAATGGTGGTGGTGGCGGTGGAGCTGCTTTCTTGGATTTTGATATTGTCGGTGTTGATGGCGTAGGTGGTGGTGGTGGCAGCAGGGGTGGACCACCTGATGGTAACGGTGGGGCTCGTGAAGGAGAATCATGCTTACTAGAAACATCAGCATGTGATGGTAGATCGTTGGACGACGGTGGCACCAAAGGTTTGACTTTTTGCTGTGGTGGGGGTGGAGCTTTCGGAGTTGGAACGGCTGTAAGTGGTGCTGGTGGTGCTGGTGGTGCCGCTGGTACAGGAGGTGTTTGTGCTTGAGTTGACTTCCTTCGTGGTGGTAGCATACCAGGAATTGGGGGCACTGCAGAATTTGGTATGGGTGGTGCAGGCAGTTTAGATTCGTTAGAATTGCCAAACGAAATTTTCTGTGATCCATTTTCATTTGCTTTCACTGGGGAGGGTAATGTAGTAGAAGATTTGCTTCTTGTATTATACGACTTCAGGCTACCATCTACAACAAAAGAATCATCTCTCTTTGCATTGATTTGAGCCAAAAAAGGTAAGGCGCCACCGGGTGCTACTGGAGGTGCTGAAGAGTTAGTAGAAGACTTAGCAGTAGATGCCTTTGGTGCCAACGATGGAGGTGGGGGTGCAGGTGGTGCAGGCACTCCCGACGGAACTGGTGGAGCCTTTGGTGCTGAACTCTGTGGTAATGGAGGGGGCTTCGGAGCGGCGGTATTTGGCAATGGACGCGCTTTACTAGGTGCGGCCAGTTTATTCAGAGTGCCACTTGTTGGTGCTTTGTCAACCACGTTACTCTCATCCCTTCTTGCATTTATTTCACCCAAGAATGGTAAACCACCTGTTGGCAATGGAGGCGCTGACGGAGCTGATGTATTAGAAGGGGGTGCCATTGGTGGTGGAGGTGGTGGGGTTGGCGCTGGTGGCGCTGAACTTGCAGGTGCACTCGACTTGGTAGGTTTTGATGCTGTAGGGATTGGTGGGGCTGTTGTTGGGATTGGTGGAGGACCAGAAGGCAATGGTGGTGGCTTACTTGTTGATTCAATAGAGTTGATTGAACTGATAGAGCTATTTTTCACATGATTTGGCTTCTTGGGTCGAGTGGGGGGTACTTTAGGTGCTGGAGGCACGCTCGTAGGAACCGGTGGTGCGGTTGATGTAGGTGGATTACCTTGTGGGATTGGTGGTGTGGCTGTTGATGCTGCTGACTTTGTAGGCCTGATTGATGGCGGTGCTGGTGTCTTTGTTGGAATCTTTGGTGCCGATGGTGGTGTCATGCCAGCTCTGTTGTCAACATGCTTCAATTTGGGAATTCTGCCTGTAAAGATGTCTCCCAACTGAGGGGCACCTGTTGGGATGGAAGGAGCTGGTGCAGATGCAGAGCTGCTTCCATGTGCCAGAAGTGATGGTGCGCTGGTAGATACCGACACATTTCCCTCGATCATTGGCTTTGATTTATCAATCGTCACTGCTTTCTTTAACTTTGCTCCCTTTCTGATGTCACCGAATAAAGCATCTCTTCCAGCTGCCATGGCAGCAGGAGGAGGTCCCGAGTTTGATGTATTGAGATTTGGAGCACCCGATGGCGGAGGTGGTGGTGGTGGTGGTGGTGGCCCTGCCATTGTTTGTTGAATTAAATTGTAATGGTTGTTGGTGAACAAAAAAAAACGGCCGTCCCGTTCAAAATTTCAAATTTTGTGTCATGATAAAAAGAACTTCGCCCAGAAAAAGAATCTTTTTGCAATCATAAAGAGAAGAGGGAGAGATTACACACATACACCATCTGTAATGTCTATAAATCTATATATTTCTTGCAATTGAGTTCCTCACTTCACTCCCCATGACAAATTGTCATACCCAAATAGCCAAGGACCGACAGTGTGCCTAAATACGATCATGAAAAGACCAACAGCGAATTGAACCCCTAAAAGAAGTAAACACAACTTGTCTTCCCTCATTGGACCCAACCAGACTAAAGAAAGATTGATAATTGTCATATTGGAGAATCGCAATATTCTTCCCAGTTTGGGGTCCCTTTCTAATTTGATGAACTTGAAAATGTCTAAAAAATTCAAGATGGCAGTATTCAACTTCGTCGGTTTTTCTACCACTCCAAAGCTGGGGTACATAAGTCCATCATCGGGATTGAATTTAGGCAATCGGTGTCTTGGACATGGAATAATGTGAAAGAGCTGAGGGACTGAGTAGATGAAATTGATAACTTGGGGTATCAAAAATAGCATCAACGTTTTTGAAAAATGTCCTAAAATCCCCACAATGGCAAATACCATACCGCTGAAATAACAGTATGTGTCACCAACAAAAACACGTGCTGGGAACCAATTATACTGTAGTAATGCCAATGACACCCCGACAAATGGGATAATGAAGATCACGGAAAACAAGTGTGAGTCATGTGCCGCTTGTGAAATCTTGCTGGAAAATAAGTAGCAAAAGTCATTCACCAAGAATATCAATGCTAGGACAACTGACTGGCCCACCTCCAAACCGTTGACCCCAGCCAAGATGTTGATGGAGTTGGGAGAAAAGATTGATACTGCGGACATGTAAACATAATAAAAGATTCCCAAATCGACCAACTTGGGAACTTGATCAGGCACAACGTAATCAGTTTGAAGTGTTCTAAATGACAACCCAGTGATGCTTGTAACCAAATGGTTTGCAAATTTTATGAAGCTGTTGACAAAACTAAGAGCATACAGGCCACCAGGAAAATCTGTAACAAATGTAGGAACCACAATTGAGGTAACACTAAAGTCAACATAGTATACTATCAATAAAGGTAAAGACGCAACCGCTGGAAGGAAGAATTTGTGTCTCCAACGAATGTCAAACAAATCGTCCAACAATCCTAGCAAGGTTGTACTTTGTAAGCATAGTATAGCACTTAAATATTCGGCCAATTTGTTATGAGGAAACAATCTGTTGTCCTTTATTGACTGATATTGACTTCTGTAGTTTTCTGTCATGACCTCGTCATTGGCCAAGGAACCAAATGATACGAGGTACTTGAAAAAGATGAAAGGAATCAACCCAAACATTAGGAATAGATAAGTGGTTGCTGCAACTAGCCCCATTGTCTCGGGTATTTCTGGAACAGGTTGGCGTTTCGACAAATCTCTACCTTTGAGACCAATCTTGACAAAGCTTGGGCCAACTCTCGGTATAACCAGGTAAGTCACCACGTACCCAATCACAGCAAATGCAGCCAGTGTACGCACAGGGTTATTGGGTGTAATGACCATAACTGCACCCACCAAGAGTGATAACTTAATCAATCGTGACGGCATTATGTTAGGGAATGGAGTGGGGACAGGAGGGAATGTTGACATAACACGGTGTATACAAAAAAAAAGTTGAATAATACACAAAAGTTTGAAAGAAAGAAACTAGAAAAGTAGCGAATATCACTATTACAGCTACGACTTACAAACATCAAATGCAACCGTTCGTCACAGGTCATGAAGAATTAATTCATGATATAAAATATGACTTTTATGGCAAACATATAGCCACTGCGTCATCTGATCAGCACATCAAAGTGTTTGATTTTGACGCGGCAACCACATCGTGGATGTTGAATGATCTGTGGAAAGCTCACGATTCACTGATTTTGAGAGTATCTTGGGCTCATCCCGAGTTTTCAAGCTCGAAAATACTAGCCTCCTGCTCGTATGATAGAACTGTCAAAGTGTGGGAAGAACAGCCCATGGAGCTACATGGTTCTGGTAGAAGATGGACAAGACTAGCTACGTTAGCAATTGAATCCTACGGTCCAATTTATGACGTCAAGTTTGCCCCAAACCATCTAGGTTTGAAATTGGGATGTATCGGAAGTGATGGGATATTTAGAATTTATGAATCGTTGGAGCCCAATGATTTGACCAATTGGACATTAACAACCGAAATACCGATACTTAGTCAGCTGCTACCAGCAAAGAGTTTGCAAAGCAGTTTTGCTATTGAATGGTGCCCGTCCAAGTTTACCAAAACTGAGAAATTTATAGTGGTTGCATTGGACCAAGGTTTTATCTACACAAACGTACCAAAAGATACAGACTCTGGAGAGGATGCTGGAAGTGAAAAGTATGTCAAGATTTGCGACCTACCCGAACATAACGGTCTAATAAGATCAGTTAGCTGGGCTCCATCTATGGGTAGAAGCTATCACCTAATTGCTACAGGGTGTAAAGATGGATATGTAAGAATCTTCAAAGCTACCGAAACTTCAACGGGTGAGTTAAAGATCGAGATCTTGGCAAAGATGAACGACCACCAATGCGAAGTGTGGCGCGTAAATTGGAACATGACAGGGACTATATTATCATCCGCTGGTGATGACGGAAAGTTACGTCTATGGAAATGTAATTATCTAAGTGAGTGGAAGTGCATGAGTGTCATCAACACCAGTAACAGATCAGACAGCAGGAGTATAGAACATGAAATTAGTAAATCTAGGTAGAAGTCTTTTGCTTCTTATCCAATTGCGTCCACAATTCCTCATCCTCCTCTTCTTCAGCCTCTCTTTTACGCCTCACTTCTTCCTCCTCTTCATCTTCATCGTCCAATATTAATAACGAGCTGACCTCAACACCGAGGTAGACTTTAGCCAACAACTCACGACTCTCAATATCAAAAACCCGAAGATATCTATCCAAACCAGCAAAGGCAACAATATTTTCCACCACTTGAACTGCGTGGGTTGCACCTGTATTTCCCCCTGTGTATTTACCCAATGATTTGGGTACTGCCTTCACTATTTCTCCAGCTGATGCTGAATTTGTCTTGAAAGCTTTTTCGTCGACTTGCGTCAAGGAGTATCTAGCAATCAAGCTATTTGTGTCTGTTATTATCACCTCTGTTTGGTCTTCGTTAGCAAAAGTCAATGTTAAAATCGGAGTTTGACAAACCTGATAATTCTTCATGGGCTTTCTTCCATGATTTGAGTCATAAACCCTCAAGTGGCCATATCTAGTTGAGGTCAACACCTTGAAATTATCATTCGAGTCATTTTTGAAAAACAAAATATTAGTGATCCAAATGGGGACTCTCAAGTCCAAGTGGTCATTTTTGACATTCTTTGCTGCAAAGACAACACGAGGATTGAAGAATTTCTTGTAATCCTTTTTGAATACAGAGCTATTGATATTTTCATCAAAAAGCTCAACCACCTTTAGGTCAACTTCTTTTCCCCCATAGGCGACAACATTTTCACGGTCGGGATTAATTGCAAAAGCATCAATTGGACTTTCCTCTGGTAAATCTATTTCGAATGGCTCAAACTTGAAATCGCCAATATGAATCAAAAACACTTTTCCCGAGATGTATGGCACTAAGATACTGTCCAACTTTTCAACTTTGATCAAAGCAATAGGCTTGTCATTTGCCGCAATTGGCACTTTATAGTCATGTAAATGTTTAAACAAGTTGACCTCAACATCCAATTCATCCTTTTCGTCCTTGGCTAAAGTCTTCTCTGCATTTGGATCCTCTTCAAAATCATATACTGATATGGTTCCATCAATTCTGGAAGCAATATGATATTGGTAGTTATAATTTATCAAATGAACTATTCTTGAGCTGTAGTCAAATTTCGGCACTGTAAAGCAGTTTGTAATAGATTTGGGTTGAAGAGCATCTTGTTTGGAGGTATCGGTACCTCTATTGCACTCAATTAACTTTCCTGCAGCTATGTCATCTGCTGCGACAAGGATCTTCATTTTTGTAGTTTAGTCTTGAGAAGTAGCTATGCTTGCTGTAATTAATTTTTCGTGAAAATAATGAAAGAAGAGGTCTCGAATCAATGGACGCTACCTTTTCACGATTTGCAGCAATGGTTCTTACAATGTTCTAGTGGGTTGTTTAAAGAGGGGAAGGGATAGTCAATCCTTTGGTTTATTTAGAATTAGGCTGAAAGTTGGACTAGCTTTGGACAATTTGGTTTTACAAGGTGATGATTTGAAATCTTTTGACATTTTGAACAATTTTCTCAAGACGTCAGAAAACGAGTCCTGTTCATTGGAAAAATAAACCATATGTCTAGAATGTGAGAGCTTTTGTAAAATAAAGTGCCACACTTGATTTCGAAGAGTTGTGTTTGAAAACAGTTATTTGGTTGAAAATTTTGCTTCTAATTTGATCAAAAAGATTACCAATTCTATATCAAATTTCCAAATTCAAGCTTTTAATCACATTTTGGTTAAGCCTAGAAAAACTTATCAAAAAGAGAGTGATACGCCATCCGGGACACCAGACTCCCCTAAGCCCTTTAGAGGCTTTTCCTTGTTCTTCATTACCTGACGCCAAGCTACGGCTCATGGGCTGAACTCTTATAGTTCTCGGTCCTTATAGTTTTACGATTAATATTTAGTGAGGTAGAGCTAAGTTACACCAAATATGCCACAAAGTGCTACCCAATCAAGCTATTCCTGATTTTAGAATGCTACAAAAAGAGTAGTGGGAAGATTAAGGCCGTGAAGTGAAAGTTCTGACGAATAATGCTTTAAAAAAGATGAGCTAAACGTGATAGTAATTAAAATTACTAACTAATTTTACAAAATACTTTGCGCAGAAAAAGGTCCCTTGGCCCAGTTGGTTAAGGCGTGGTGCTAATAACGCCAAGATCAGCAGTTCGATCCTGCTAGGGACCATTTATTTTTCCATTTTTTTTTGACATACATATTTGTTTTTAAATGATCTCTTTTAAAGTGTTATCTTTGATATATGGCTCTGCTACTATTTAATTACAGTTCAAGAAATTTCATCGTAATTCTATATTTTTTTTTGGGGTCCCCCGTTTTTTGCATTTATGGTGATGGGAAGACGCTTTGACGCGCGATAAGATAAAACACAGAAAGTGTCATTTAGAAAAATAAACTTTTTTGAAAAGCAGAACCATCCTTCCATCTCCACAAATTTTTTACATAAACAATCAATGGGATACGTCTGAAAACCTCGAATAATTACCTAAACGTTGAAATTGGATTACCATGGATTGGACGCCGGAGAAGCAAAATGAATTGGAAAATTATATTGAATCATACTTGCGCCAATTGAACGATATTTCCAAATTCTATACCGATATCAACTGGGACAAAGTGACCAAACTAGTCAATGTAAACGACATTGAACTTTTGACACCCAAAGTTGATGAAGCATTTGACCACTTGGTAATGGATGATAACTTACACCTTTCAAAGTTTGCTTCACGATGGGGTAACAAAGAGTCGCCATTGTTTACGGATGTATCACAAATGATCAAATCCATGGGGCTAATGCCTTTCAAAGAGGTCGTACAAGAAGTTCCCGTTGGTGCCGATAACCAGCAGCCTATTTCAGAAGTGGAGGTTCGACCGAAGGCTAATGATATGCCAAAATTGACCAAAACCCAGAGACGATTATCGCTAGACTTGATGAAAGTTAGACCAAATTTAACTGCTACAGAGAAAAAGGGGCAATTGGTAACTTCTGCTGCTACAAGTATAACTAATCTTAATGTAACAACTAGATCTAAACCTGTACTAGACCATACAGTAAGACACGGCCCCACGCCTGCTTCGAGGCCAGAATTACGAAACAGGCGCACGTCACTTGTGGACGAGCAACTACCAAAGTATATCCGTGAACAATTATGTCAAGGCCAATCTCTTCAAAGAATTACGCCAAGGTCTCCAATTCAAAGGCCGCTTTTGAACAACTTGCCTGCCATTTCAGACACAAGGGAGATTTCGCGAAAGCCGTCTAGGTTGCAGAATCTAGTGACCAATTCCCAATCGTTATATGCACATTCGAGTGATGTGAATTCAACTACTAACACTTCTGAAGTAGAGCACCAATTACGATACGATACAGATGATGATGACAGAGAGTATATTCTGCCTGGTCTGTTGGCGAAATATTACGGTTTACAATTTGAGGAAGGGAGTGATGTTGAATATGAGGAAGAAGACGAAGAAGAAGAATACGAGGAGGAAGCAGATTTTGTCAATGTTGGAGAAGGTGGTTCAAATGATGATGAAAATGATTATCTATTTAAAGTCTAAGTTCTTTAATGAAATGGAGTCGATTTCATAAAGGAAATGGCATACTCGTAGATCCACAACGATAATGCACTAGTAGGAGCCGTCTTCAATATACTAACACTATAACCTCTGTAAAGACCAAAAACACCCTCTTGTCTAATTATATCAAAGAAAAGACGCAACGCTCCTACAGATCTGGTACCATGTACAATAGAATACACTTGGCATCTCTTTCTCAAAGTGTCGAGTGGGAATGTAATCCCTTTTGATGTCACACCAGCTATGAATCCACAAATACCCTCTATGAATGGGATATTTTTGTATTCCTGCGACAATGATCTCGCTAGCTCGTATGACCAAAACATAAGTCCAGTAGTTGAAGCAACTGAAATTATGGCTGGTTTGATCCCAGTAAACATCCCACTGATTCCTTCGGCTTTGAGAATTTGCCCAATTGTACTTCGCATGGAAATAAGATCTCTTGTCCTATTTGCTACTAATCTTGTGCGTAGCAAGTCAAACGGATACGTTGCTAATGTGCTTGCCAATCCTGCGCCTGCTCCGACTACCATCGAGTGTGTTGCTGGTGATAAATTGATTTGGTAATGCTGTTCAAGTCGAGAAAGGTTGGTACTCAAGATAGAGTACGATGTGAATTGAACTCCACCATACAATATGTATAGAATTTCGGCAGGTACATTTCCCTTCCACAAGGCAATCACCCCCTCATTTCTAAGTAAGCTCTTGACTACCGTGGCAATAGACAGCCTTTGATGAAAACCTCTCGTCTCCAACTGTAGTCGTATCTTGATGGTGTCTAGAGGAGCTGTGATTGCTCTAGATACACCACCCGCGATCGACCCAGCAAACAAAGCCTCATATGGTGAGACATTTGATCCTTTCTTTAAATGGTCCTCTCTTTGCTCACCACGCATGCATCAATTTCTTGTGTAAGGTGTTCAGTGATGGAGTAAATTTTTTTTTTTGTGTGGCTAATTTCGGAGTTGGACTGGTTCGAGTGAAGTGGCCATGCAATGGGGAAAGGTTAGACTGGGAATAGAGAAGGTGAAGTAGTTTTATGTGTTGGGACTGAAAATTGAAAAGGGGTTTCTATCAGTACTCTCACATAGATACGTTTCGTTGTTGAAAAATAGAAAGAGGTGGCATACAGTAATTTTCAAGAGATATAGCAAGGTTTCCTATGATCTACGCTGAGGTCATCTCAGAAAAACATCGTTCTTACTTAGTAAACATTCAAAGTATATGCATTGGTTTGTCGATGGTAGTCTGAATCTGGAAGTGATAAACTCCGGGCGCGATTCTGATCCAAACATTTTTTTTTGGAGCGCGTCTTTGCCATAATCTTCATCCTTTTATCAACCTGAAGATGAAGTATACATCCATGGATATCGTTAAGCATAATCATATACCGAAAAATACTTTTAGTCGATTACGATCAAACTTAAAGTACATTGATAGTACACTTTCACTACATTTTATTAACCATGTTGCTAATCCATTAGCACATGATATTCTCCAACAAGCATCTAATCTAGCACAATGGAAGATAAACATCGAGGATTTGGAAAACATACTAGCGATCTCACCCATGTACAAGATCTACCGGAACGAAAATGGGACATACATGTCATTCCCAGATAGGAAGGGACAAGATCGAGTGGGTGAATTTACCGAGTTGCTCAATAAGTGGATCGCATCGCACCAACATGGCAATGCACTTGCACGGTTGAATTTATGTGATGTTTGGATACGAACTTCATCGCCCAGGAAAATCAGCAAATCGTATGCATCATACTCAAATTCAACGTTATCTCCATCGCCCTCGCCATCGCCTACAAAACTGAGACATAAATTTGCCGATTTGAAAAATCATGCATCAAAATTCACATTCAAGGAAAAAGACGCCCAAGAAGAAAGTAACAAACACCAGGGCATGTCGCTACTAGAAAGAATCAAATTGAAAGAGAAATTGAGCAATTCCAAGGGCGTAATGACCAAAGAAGAAAAACATGAACGGTACCTTGCCGCGAGAATGGATCGAATTTATGACATTATTCACCAATTGTACCTCGATTCAGGAGTAGGATCAAACGAGAGCAGTAGCAAGTCACTTTCGCTTTCGCTAACAAAAATTGTCCAAGTCGTTCGAGATAGTTGTGATGAGAATCAAATGGATAACGACGATATTTCGCGTGTTATTCATTTGATAAGTGGCAAATTGGACAATTTTACAGTCATTGAGAAATCAGGTATTTTGATATTGCGCGTATCTCATCTAAATCGTCATCAAGACTTACCCAAACTCAACTCAGGTGCAGATTAAAGCCTTGTTGCAAAAGATATACCTTATAACTGTATTTATTAAATAATGGATCTTAAACAATTTAAATTCTATATAAAACTCAACTCAGCATCATCTACTCTACTTCAATCTTTTCCTCAACTACTTCAACAGTTTCAATTCCACCAGTTGATTCAAAATCCTCATCTCTCAATGCGATATCAGCAGCTTGGGAATTCATAAAGAAATGTTTCAACACTGTTTCAATTGCCCAAGTAGCAACCAAATCAACAATAATTGATCCAGTTAACTTAACTTTGAAATCCGTCGACATTGGCACAAATTGCATAGCTTCATTAATTTCAGGAATAAACTCAGTAGATCCAGCAAATGTTAAGCCAGCAACTCCCAACAATCCATAATACATACCTTTGTTATCGGTAAGAGATTCTCTAAATGGCAATCCAATGTAATTGACGGCAAATGTAGAAACCAGCTGGGCTAATTGTAACAAAAACATACCAGTGTTCAACAACGATGGAGTAAATTTCTTTTCCAAATCGACTGAGGGCTCTTTTGGTTCAACAATGTAGATTTCACGAGTGATGTAAACCAAAGTGACAATGTGGATGAAGAATTGTCCCAAAATTGATCCCATGATATAGGTGTTGAAAATTCCATCTTGTGGTCTTTCTTTGGATAGTTTTTCCAATGGCTTACCACGAGAAATCGATAAGAAACAAACTGACAACAATATACCCGAAATGGTTGCTTGTGAATCACCAAATTTCATACCGGCCAAGTACAACACTGAAAGCGAATAAGATGAAATCAAACAGTTTAGGGCCAAAATCTTGTACATTTGAATAGTTGACACCAAAGCGCAACGTCCTTGACGAATAATATGGGTAACAGTGTTAACGTTAGCCAATTTCGAGGTAAATGGTGCTGCAACTGACGCATCACCCAATTTCAAAGTTGGAACTTCATCTTCAGCTTCGGCATCATTCAATGCACCAAGAATCGTATCGGCGAATTTTCCACCATCAGCAGGGACAGGTGACTGACCCGGTTGAGGGACTTTCACTGGTTGTTTCATGGCCAATGCTACTGCTTGCTTCATATCTTCGGTAATTGGCACACCTTTCTTTTCCATTGCTTCTAAATACTTGGGGTTGTTTTGTCCTGGGGGATACAAATGGGCAATAATCAGTGGCACATTTGGTGCTGGCTTACCCCAATTGGCAAACAATTGTACTTGTTTATCATAAACCTTTTTGGTAGCTTCAATCTTTCTGTTTTCAATAATCTTGTTCATGCCTTCTTCAGTACCATTCAAAAGAGCTACACCAATATTGGCTTGTTTCAATGCACCAACGTCATTGGTACCATCACCACACATCAATGTGTTATACCCAGCATCTTTTAATGTGGTTAAAATAAACTCCTTTTGTGCTGGTGAAACTCTAGCATAAATCCAAGTCTTTTTCAACAAAGGAAGTAATTGTTCATGTCCACTCAACAAATTCAATGCGTATCCAGTTAAGCAAATATCGTATTGTTTCAACTTGGCGAAATCAATTTTATCAGTAGATTTAACAGGAATAACAACAGTTTCTTTAACATTTCTCCAAACCAAGTCAGCACTATCGGCATCGTGGTGTTCTTCAGGAACATCCAAAATCAAAACGTCCTTGGTGGTAATTGCCACTTCTTTAGCCACATGACAGGCAGTTAAAGCGTTATCACCAGTAATCATAATTGAACGATGCGATGATTCGTTCAACATCTTGATAGTTTCAATCGCATCAGCCTTCAATGGACAGTGGAAGATAATAAACCCAGCAAAGTGTAATTTCGATTCAATTTCTTCACGTTTGACCTTATTGACATTGACATTTGTGTCCAAGTACTTGTATGCCAAAGCCAACACCCTTGAACCAGATCTAGTGAAAGATTTGTAAATCTCTTCATAATGATCAGGCGCATCAACAATCATCTTACGAATCGTTTCCGGTGCACCTTTAGCAGCAACAAAGTTCTTTCCTGGGACAGAATTGATGGACGAAATGGTTGAAGATCTTTTAAGGGCACTTGAGAATTGGAAACGACGTAAAATTTTAATCTTTTCCGTCTTTTTACCATTTACTCTTTCAACAGTGTCATTGGCTTCAACATTCCAGTGAGCTGCACTCAAGGTCGCTTGCTCCATTGGGTCACCAACAACATCACCATCATCCAACTTAACTAGAGCATGGGCCGACCCCAACACATAGGAAGTCGTAGTTGGGGCATCAGCAGCTTTGTACAAATGATGGATATCATCGTCTTTGAAACCAGCCAATCCTTCAAATACCAAGTCCTCATCGGTCAAAGTACCAGTTTTATCAAAACAACAAACATCGATTCTACCAGCTAATGGGATTCTAAATGGCTCAGTACAGTAAATGTAGAATTTTTGCAACTTTGATAATGACGAATTCACCGCCATGGTCAATTCCATAGGCAATTCTGGTGGCACAACCGAAGTGATGACAATAATACAATCCAAGATCAATTTTGATTGAATTCTACCCATTCTTGTTCCTTCAGTCCAAACATACCACGAGGCAATGATGGCGAATACCAACAAAAACAAAATAAACAAAAATGCCTCCTTGTTTCCCACCGATACACGTTCACTGGAGAAGATCATTGTACGAACAAGCGAACCTTGAGAAGTTTCAAATCCGGTCTTGGTAACCACAGCAAGAGACCCGTTATCAGGAGCAGGTCCAACAATGGAGTTTTCTGGCTTGGTCACTTGCAAGGCCAGGGTACCACCATGCAAGATTGAGTTTTTATCGAACCCCTCTGGTTGCAAATTGTCTTCGCTTGGCCTCAACTTGATTGATTCCTTCAACAATGGCGTCGATTCACCCGACAACATTGCTTCATTCACGATTGCTGAACCATCAACCAAAAGCAAATCACACGGCAAAGCACTATCCTCGTTAGTTCTGGTGATTGAGACCAAGTCGCCTGGTAACAAATCCGTGGTGGAGATTTTGTTCCATTGGTTATCACGATGAACATAAATATCGTATGGTTTGATTCCCATACTCTGAAACTCGGACATGGTTGTTCTTCTTTGGAAAACAGTTGTCATTTCAAACGAAACCAACATGAATAACGAGAAAAGGGAATAGTACCATTGTTCATCCATACACCAAAGGGCAACACAGAAAATCTGGAAAACAAAAAATGGAGCCACGGCATGTTCCTTAAATAACTCCAAGAATGTAGGAATTGGAATATCAAACTTGTTCAACCCATAGTTTCTGTACTGTTTTTGCAAATCTCCGCTCAACCCTTTTGTAGCTTGATAAACATTCAATTTGGGCAACGAATCAAAGGAAAACTCGGGTGGAGAAAACTTTTTTGATTCAGGGTGGTACAAGTACCTTCTCTTTTGGTACAAGAAACTCGTTTGCTTTTCCCCATCGTGGAAAGTTTCACGGTTAATAGAGCTGATTTCACCGACACCTGAATTGGGTGCTGGTGTAATTTTAATAAAAGTTGCATCTTCAATCGTGTCAACTTTGGTATAGTTGAACTTGGAATTGATATCGATGTTCCAGTGAGGCATTAACCAGAATAATAGGTTGATTGATACTATAGCTATAGTGTAGACAAAAGTCCATTCTCTACCGCCAAAATAAGTGTCATAATGGTTCAAGTATAATTGTAAAAAGATGGGATAGATGATGGTGAATGGCCAAACATAAGGTCTCAGATATGTCGACTTTGACACCAATAGTTCTGCGTCCTTGATACCAGGACTTGAAACTATGCTTGACATTGTTATCAAGGTACTTTTTTGGATGATGTAGTAGTTGATGATGTTAGAAAGAAATGCACAAGTTTGTAGCTTGAGTGAAAAATTGATAGCCGATTCAGATTTTTCCCGTTTGCCATTGTGCGTTGTGCGTCGTGCGTTGTGCGCTGTGTGAGACAAAAAATTTTCAAAGGTGTCGTGGAAGGGAAAGGCAAATAACATTGGAAAATACGACATGTACACGTGACTCAATATACATTTATCTGCTTTGCAAAATAAGACTGCAAGAGGAAACGTGGTATTTACCACTTGAGCGTTAGTCAAACAGCTGGTAAAGCCAGATAGGTATTTAGTTTGAGACTATTGATTTTAAAGTGCATTTGCAGTGGCGATTGCAACCTTATTGACTACCTTTTCAATTCTGAAAAGTTAAAAAAGGAAAATCTTAACCACCAAAAGGGGGATGGTTGCAAAGATTGAAGTTTAAAACTAAGAAGTGAGCTATTAAGGCAGAGGTTGTTTGTGCTAATTTAAATTGTTTTGCTTATGGCGCCCAACGACCGTTTTACTTTGATTAGAGATAGGCTTGAAAATCTATCGCCGGTAAAAAGTGAAACCAAACCGTCAGGAACAAAAGTTTCAAACATGAGAGGTTAGACATGATACAGAAAAAAGAAAAATAAAAATAGGAGAGGGAGGAGATAAGGGTGAATTTATCATTCCTCTTGTCAGCTTATGATTACCTGAGGACGCGATTTGACTGATAACTAAAGTAAAACAAATAAGCAGCAAGGGCAAAGTAAAATTTTATTGTGTGGTGGGTTTTGTATTTCATTCGATGGTGACCACAAAAAAGAACCACTGGAGTGGAGTGAGTGAGCTGGGTAATAAAATAGCACTAAAATTCAAGAGCCAGATGAGAAAGAGAGCAAACTGTGGCTGAAACAAAAGGTAGAAGCAACATTAGTAGTAATCACATTAACTATGGGAGATCTGCTATTGTCTATCTCTCTAAAGACGACGACCTTAATATCGAGTGTGTTTAGATATGAACCCGGAAATGTTTTGTGGACTTATCTCCGGGGAAATTACGGAAAAAACAAAAAAAAAGCCGTGTGGTTTGGTTTGTAAACAATTTTTATTTCTTTTTTTTTTTCTTCTGAGTGCCTGTGGAAAAACACCACAGTACACAGAAGAGGATATGTGAGAAAAATAAAGCCAGCCATCAGTGTATAGAAACGGACCAATCACTGACAAAAGTGTAAAAATAATGAGAAGAGAAGTGTGTGTAACTTTTTTTGTAATTGTGTAAAAGGAGAAGCAAAGTTGGCTTTTAACTGCAAAGACAATAAACGAGACAATCAGCTTTACCCCCCAATTGGTGCAAAATGTAAACAAACGACAAAGACGCAAAAGGAGACACAAAGAACAAAGTGACCATCATTTACTTTTACACACAGACAGAGACACAGACAGAGACACAGACACTACTCTATGACTTCCCTTTGGATGACCACAACACGTGCAAAGATTCAAGGTGAGCCGATTATCTGATCATTGACATCAGTCACGTATCTTTTATAGTTTTCAAGTATTACCCACCTGATATATATATCTGCCTATGTATCTACGAACAAAAGGGGCAAAGTGAGTGACTACTTTTCTTCTATTCTTTTGTTTCCTTTGTTTCCTTTGTGTATATGAGTGACTGTCTCTTATTGTTTTGTCTAAATGATTTTTCATACTTCAAATGTTTTGTCCTCGACTAAAAATTAAAACCATTCATTACTATTCGTGAGCATTAATTGCAATTAAAAGGTTTTTATCTCTCGTGTGTCAGCGTGGGATGGTGTATGAGCGTTACATACATAACTCACATTAAATTGAATGCAAACCACACATATGACTTTCCTTCGTGTGTCGTTTTTCTTACCAAAATTAATGACGTAGTGTATGAGAAAAGCTTATCTTTTCTTTTTGGCCCTATGTATGAGAGAAACATTGTAGATGTATATATACGGAGTGACTTTGAAGGGATATTTTTTTTTTTGTCTCAATTTTATTTATTTTGGGCGTTTAATTTAAAATTAGAGTTAAAATGTGTATGTGCTATGTGTTATGTGTTATGTGTTTGTGGTTGTGTTTGTGGTTGTGTTTGTGGTTGTAGTTGTGTTTGTGGTTGTGTAATTTAACTTTTGTATTTGAAATTGGTTTTCTTTTAGTTTGCTATTCTTCTGTTTGTTCCCAATTTCAATTTTTATAAAAATCCAAATTGGGTTAAAATTAAAAAATTTTGTTCATCAAAAGTTCAATTTCCTTTCCCTTTTCTTCTTCTTCTTTTTATTTTTACAGAAGAGGTATATATTCCAATTAATCACCACCACCACCACCACCACCACAATCGTTCTTTTTTACTGTTGTTATATTTTTCCTACAACTAAGTCACAATGCACAGAACCTATTCATTAAGATCTAGTAGAGCACCAACTGCTTCTCAATTGCAAGCACCACCACCACCACCATCATCCACCAAAAGTAGATTCTTTGGTAAAGGATCCATCAGTCACTCTTTCCGTAAATCAGCAGCTGGTGCTCTTGGTCCAGAATTGGCTAGAAAATTGGCAATTTTGGTCAAGATGGAGAAGAATTTGATGAGATCGACTGAAATCACTTCAAGAGAAAGAAAGGATGTTGCTAAGCAATTGTCTCTCTGGGGTGAAGGTAATGATGATGATGTCAGTGATATCACTGATAAATTGGGTGTCTTGATTTACGAAGTTGGTGAATTGGAAGACCAATTTATTGACAGATATGATCAATACAGAATTACTTTGAAAAGTATTAGAGACATTGAAGGATCAGTCGAACCTTCAAGACAAAGAAAACAAAAGATTACTGACCAAATTGCTTACTTGAAGTACAAGGATCCTCAATCACCTAAAATTAATGTATTGGAACAAGAATTGGTTAGAGCTGAAGCTGAATCTTTGGTTGCTGAAGCTCAATTGAGTAACATTACTAGAGAAAAGTTGAAAACTGCCTTCAACTACCAATTTGACTCTATTAGAGAACACGCTGAAAAAATTGCTTTAATTGCTGGTTACGGTAAGGCTCTTTTGGAATTATTGGATGAAAGTCCAGTTACTCCAGGTGAAACTAGACCAGCTTATGATGGTTATGAAGCTTCTAAGCAAATTATCATTGATGCTGAAAATGCTTTGGCTTCTTGGACTTTTGACTCTGCTGTTGTTCGTCCAACTTTGTCTTTGGCTGCCCATGACGACGAAGCTTACCATGATGATGAATTGGCTGATGAGACTGAAAACTTGAGAATTGCTGAACAAGATTTCGATCAAGGTCAAGCCGCAGTTGCCGATCATGCTTAGAAAAGTGAAACAGAGGAGAAGTGAGGAGCATACAGAAACAGAAGAGAAGTGAAACAGAGATGTGAAGGAAGTCTTTGATAAGTTAAAAAATTTGCATTATGCATGAGGTCGTATTTTTTTGTTTTGTAAATTTATTATTAATAATTTTGTTGTTGTTTCTAACTACTATAGGTTGATAATGTTTTTGAAATTTTGAGATTTTGGTGTAAAGAACTAACCTCTTTCACTTTATTATGTTGAGTACTATCATTCCCTCCTATGCTAAACCCGCCTCTCTGTATACCCCCCCCCCCCCCGCCTCATGGGTATAAGTTTGATTTGAGTTTGGTTGCAAAAACCAGACCGAACCAAACCAAACCAAACCAGACCACAATCCATATACAACTTTAGAAAGAGGATATGATTTGGGAAACCCATTTTCCTTTTTCAAGAGAGAAAGAAAGTCTACTAGTGGGGTAAGGGGGTTTGGGAGAAGGGAGAACAATCAGAACCTATGAATTCATTACAAAAGTAATCTTTAAAATTAAGTAAAAATACTATTTAATTTATTTATGGAACCCACGCCAAACTATTTGATGGATTTAAAGGTCGAAGTTAGAGATGCAGGCATTCTCACTAGTTTTTGAGAACTAGTTAAACAAAAAATATCTTAGCTTGGCTTTGGCTTCCTCACTTTGATATAGAGAATCATGTCCTGGCTCACTTACTTATACACAGAATGGTATCACATTCCATTTGCCGAGTTTCAACAACAAAACGCCGTTCAGATTTTTTTGAGTATAAATACCTAACCCTTTGGGCTCTCATTAAGTCCAGAAATCATCCAAAGGACGCTTTTACTTTTTAGAATTAATTCAAAAGTATTTGAAAATTCAAAGAATATTTTATGTCGTTAAGTATATCTTTTACAATACACCGGACGGCATATTGTCTTGTCACTACTTGAGATTAATTGCAAAGTTTCCATCTGATATGACTTTCAAATATAGTTCGTGGGAGTCATAAAATGAAAAAGATAAAGGATCGAGGATCTCAATTAATATATACATATATATAGCAAACTAATAATAGGGGAACAATGTGATCACGTGAATTGAATCCACACTCTCCCCCTTTCAACTTCAAAATACCATTTTTAAAAAATTAAAGAAGAGTGATGATGGATATAGTGAGGTTTCTGCTACTAGTATTCCTGTTCTGCTTTATACATATCTCTACTGATGGAAGGTAATGAATCAGTGAAGATAAAGAAAATGTGTGTACTTGTGTGCTTGTGTTTAGAGTGGTGTGGTGTCTAGTATCACAAAAAACGCGTAAAACATGTTATAAATTTGTGTTGTAAATTTGTGTTGCATTTGCTTCTTCTACTTTTTTGTTTGTCATGGCAAGCTTTGGCAAAGACGATTTTGATAGGAGGAGGTAGTGATAAAGCCAAAGTCTTAATTGGATATAGAGAGGAGGAAACTACTAACTATAAGATATATATTTGATGGATGGTACTTTACTTATTTACTTACATCTAGAGAAGACACGTTGAAGCAAAAACGTAAACAGACAAAAGAAAATAGAAGAGAAGTCCAATCACAATCAGTTTTCGAGGAAAGCGAGGCAGTGTTTAAAGAGAAAGAGAGCAACTAACAGATGAGTTAATTATTTATTAAGTAAAGATTATTAAAAACTGTAACATTGTTGGACTTTTATTTTCATTTACTTTACTGATGTGTAGTAGTTAGTTTCTCCCAAAAGAGAGAGAGATCGATTGAGGCGGAGAATGAAATCATCTTTATTCTTGCTTCTTTCTCCCTTTGTTAATAGATCCTTCCTTTCTGTATATACATGTATCTTCTATTGTATAGTTAGTTACTTGTTGGTTGTTTGTGTGAGTTGCTGAGTTATTCTACTGCGTTTCATCTTTTAACATAAAGTACAAAAGAAAATCTCAAAATATAAACAACAAACAAAACAAACAAACCAAACCAAACCAAACCAAACGAAAGAAAAAATTTAATAACTAAACAGAAGGATAGATATACTTCTATTTCTAGTTACCACGGAATATACACATTCATACAACATAGCATAGCATAAAATATCAAGATTAACCAACCTTTGCTAAACCAACTAATCAACCAACCCACCCGACACGACAATTTTGTCTATCATTTGCTGACTTCAATAGCTAAAATTATACAACAACATATCATAATCAGTATCATCAGTAGTTTACTTTAGAATTGCTTCAATCTAACCAATACATACTCCCCTCCTCCCCTTTCACATACAGTCGCTTTTTTTCCACCACAACTTCACCCTTCGGTTAGTTCAATTCTAGCTATAATAGCGTCATCACCAGACAAGCTTCTTCCTCATTTTCAGCTTTAAAATTTGCTTCCCCTTTGCCATCAAGACCTACACAGCCTTCATAACTGTTGGAAATGTCGCATGAATTTCTACGTTCTTCACCTGCTCGAGATGATCTGAGTAGCGACTCGAAACTGAATAGGGCCTCTTCTATTGTGAAAACACCAGCTACAAACAAGGTAACGTCGACACCATTCCATAAATCATTGGCACAATCAGCAAAGAAAATACATGCTTCACAATCACAGCAGCAACAACAACAGGCTCCTTCGTTGACAATACCACCATCAGCGTCGAAATTGACAAATCAACTATCAAGCCTAACTGGCTGGACCCCACTCATTTCAAAGACTTATTCTAATGAACAGATTATTTCATTCAACTCCACACCAAATAAACTATTTATATCATCGGCATTACTGCAAGCACAGATACAACCACAACTACTAAATCAACCACAACCACCACAACCACCACAACAGCAGCTGCAGCAGCTGCAGCAACTGGTCCCACCAAGTGCCAACACATCAACAAACTTTGCTCCAAATTACAACGCCAATGACTATGAGTATCAAAATTTTGGATTGACACCATTCATCAGTCACAATTTCAACTTCAACTTCTTGAGTGGTAGTAATCAAGTAAACAGTGTAACACCATTCAATGAAAAGATTTTTCAACAAAATTGTGAATTTTTCATCGATTCTCCAATAAGGTCAAATAAAGATGGCGCTGATGCATACAATACTAGTTTGAATTTTGAAAACTTTAGCATAACTCCATCGAGGTTCAACTTGAATACAGTTGCAAGTAATCGAAAGGTTTTACAAGATCCTTTGAAAAGTGCAACAAAGAGAAGTATCAATATGGTGGATACCCCGCCAAGAGTTCCTCACAAATTGAGCATCATTACCCGAGCTGAAAATGAAGACAATGAGAAGGAAGTAATTAAAAAAGAGGCCAGTGCACCTGATGACGACAAGGACACTGAAGATGAATCAGATAGTGACGATGAAGATGAAGCCCAATTGCAGGCAAAATCGCCAACTATTACCAGTCGAGTAAAGAAAGAATTGATAAAAGATGGGAAAAAAGAGAACGATGATATTGACAGTGAAAATAGTGTACTACTACCACAAACCCCATGCAAAAAGAGTCTGCAAGATGTGTCTAATCAACCCAAATTGAGTTTCAACACGCCGACAAATAAACAAACAAGGCCCGAATCCCCATCAACAATACTAGTAGCATCCACTGAGAGACTTTCAAAAATTAG
This sequence comes from Lodderomyces margitis, assembly GCF_024628925.1. Lineage (NCBI taxonomy): Eukaryota > Fungi > Ascomycota > Pichiomycetes > Serinales > Debaryomycetaceae > Lodderomyces > Lodderomyces margitis. The sequence goes on from NW_026261776.1 coordinate 98,466, forward strand.
CCTTGATGCTGGTCTCGATAACAAGGCGATGGCTAAGCTTGATGAAAGAGAGGATGACGAGGATGACAAGGAGAATCAGCCTCCACCAAGTCCCACTCCAGCAAAGATTTCAAACCAACCAAAGATGGGGGTATTTTCTGAAGCCAAGCCAAAGAAAGTCATGGCAAAGCCAAAGCATATCAGCAGGTCTTCCATGGATACAACTACTACAACAACCTCTTTCAAATCAGGTTGTACTTTCACCACCACATCTTCGGGAAAGACACTAGACGCTGGCAAAGCGAAAGACCCCAAGAAGTCAAGGGCAGAAAATAAAGCCCGAATGCAAGCAGGAATGAATAAATTTCAGATTGTTTTAACTGACGTGAATTCGATATCGGGGAAGAAAAAGAAATCAAATAGTTGTAATAATGGTGTCGTTGTCAAGAAGGATTCCAAGAGTAAACCAAGCATCAAGATGGAACCAACTCAATCGGTGCCCATACCGCTACAACCACCACAATTGCACCCTCAACTGTCATCAATCATGGACAATCATAATGTAACAATCTCTTCGTCGAAAGAACATAATAATAGTAGTATACTATCGCACAACAGCATGAACTCAAGTCACCTCAACTTAACCACAGATCATTCGTCATTTGAAATTGGTGGACACGGCAGTGGTGGATACTCATCAACTCCCAATTCAAAAATGTTGCTTGATAAAATATTTGAAAAACCTTCACCTAATCAATCACTATTCTTTGCTCCTCAAGCTCTGCAACCACAAAATGTACAACAACAGGGGCTACATGTGTCTTACCAACAACCAATGCCCATGCCGCCACCGCCACCTTTACCGCTGGGCCAAACAGAAAATAGCAGCGTTTTAGGTAGCAAGATGCATCCTCCACCAACTACGGCAACAGCAGTTTCACAACAACATCAACAGCAGCCACTGGCATCGTCTACTCAGACAAATAGAGGACCAACTTTTGTGCAATACCCCGTGATGTCGATGATGTCAACACCACAACATTCACATATATACAACGTGGGCGACCTTATGCCCAATGGTCAAGCCACAGGTTCTCAAGCACCGATGTCGACGTCGTCGTCGTCAGCAGGAAACTTTATGCAGATTCCATCGCCATGGAATTTTACTTTTGGTACGCCACTGGGCTTTTCTACAATATTTAGTAATTTGCCATTCGGACAAACTACTACCACAGCCACTACGGGAAATGGTGGTGGAGCTGGTGCTGCTAATCTGTCGTCTTCAAGTGCAAGCAACACTGCTGCTGCTATAGCTGCTGTCGCTGCAGCCTCTTCAAGTGAGACAAGAGACAATTACAGTTGAAAAAGAGGTGTATTTCAAATCATCAAAAGACTAATCTTTCCCTGCCTCTTCTATTTCTAGATTCAATTTATAAACGTTTTAATAAACACACTGGTTACGGAAAACACAACGTAGACAAACATATCACCTTCACATCACATCTCTCGTTGATACACACATATTTATATATATCTATTTACAAGCGTAGAGCCATTCCATGGCTGGGTGCATGGCTGGTTTGAATTATAAATTTGGCGGTAAGAGCAAAGCACCAATAACACCCGGCCGCTCAGTACTCAACAAATCATAAATCTGTCCGGCATTAGTTGAATCACTAATTTCCAATTGAATCCCACATTCACTAAACCAAGTGCGATTGTCTTTATTCAATAATCGACTAGTTTTGCCGAGTCCCACGACAACCAATTCCGGCTTGGGGTGTATCTTGGCAAATATTTGTAGGATTGATGGCATGAATGTAACAATATGATTATCGATTGTGCAATTAACCTCTTTGTTTTCGCCCTTCTTACTCTTGTTGTTGGTTAATTTCACTTCAAATGTTTCCGAGCCCAATAAACACAACCCAATTAGATCACCATTCGAATCAGGCGATTGGATGAAGTAATTGTTGGATAAATGAAACCCATTATGCTTGATACTTTCGATATAATTTTGCGGTTTCGTTGAATACATTAATATGTCATTCTGCGTCAAGATGTCGGCAGGGTTTGATGATACTTGGGTCTTGGCCAGAGGTTTAAGTAGTTGCTCGGGGTTGGCGCTTAGTTTGCCCTTGAGTGATTTCGAGCTGGTGGGTCCTCCACCGAATAGATTATGTGATGGTGGTGTTGTGTGGAGATGATGACGTATGGCTTGTGGCTTGGTGAGCAACTTTGAGATTCTAGCAAACAGTAGTATGTACTTACTGGAACTGAGTGGTTGTTGTATCATCATTGCTATTGTCGATGTGACTGAAACGAATATGGGGGTAATAAACCAGATGTCATTAAAGGGGTCTCGAGTTTTTTTTTTCGTTCTGTACTTTTTCAGTTGCAAAGTTTAAATCCTACAATGGCAATTACTTATTTCAAGGCATAATTTATATGTCTATAACAGTTTTATTTCTCTATATGAACTATCCAATATTTTTAAGAGCTTGCCTGAGATTTGGCCAATTTCTTTCTTTCAGACTTGATCCTGTCATTGATTGCAACTTTACATCTTTCATAAACATCGAGTCGCAATATCTCCCTGCCTTCAGTATCTTCCAACAATGTAACTGATCCCGAGCTTGCACCCGGTTCTGAACCAGATCTAGAACCAACACCAGCACCAGTACCCACACCATTGTTTGTCTTTGGGCCCGACTTTTTGTCATCAGGTTGAAGTAGTGGTGGATTAGCTACCGGATTATACAATTCGTCAAGTTTTAGCTGCAGTATTGAGGGTTTTGTTCGAAGGAGTGTTTGCGAATCTCTCCTGGCTGGCTTTGCAGACAATTTTACAGGAGACTTCGTATGCGGCTTTGTTGGTGATGATGATGGTGACGACGCCACTGACGAGTTACCAAGAGACAATTTCGATACCGAATGATTAAGCGACTTGGTAGGTGACGCCACAAGTGGATGCAATTTAGTATATTCATCGTATATCCTCATCACTTGTACGTGAGTTGCCAATAGCACAAGATAATTTCTTATAATTTTCAGCTTCTTATCCTGATTAATGATAAATTTTGCATTTGGCAGGGTGCACATAACTTTAGCTATTGCAGCAAGAGCAATATTGTATCGTTTCAAAAACGGGACTTTATGCTCAATATATATCTTCGACCCACTGAGTATACTTGCAATTGACTCCATTGTGTGGTGCTGTGAAATGGGGAAAAGGGTGAATTCAAATAACTTCGACTTGCGTTCTTTATAATCTAAAAAGGGCGGAAATTCATCTTTATCTGAGCCAGTATTCGTTGATTGGTCACGTACGGGACTACCCGGCCGTGACAAATTAACAGGCACTTCATTAATAAAGCACATCGCCCGAAACTTATTCTTGATGAAATCAACCACTACTCGATACTCATCATCAAGTAGAATTGCTTCAAATTTGGCGACATTATAGGTCTTGTCTAGTTTGGTAAATGTTGGGTCATTATCAAACACCACCACTACCTCTGTATCTGCATACTTCAATTTACCATCCTGGCCCACCAATGAGGCTAATTTTTTGATTCGTAGTCTTTTGAATAGATATAATAGTGACTTGATTTGTAAATTGATTGAATCGATTGATGGATCAAATGTGGGTATAGCTGTGGGGTCTGGTGATATAAATACATTGAAAAGACCCATTTTTTAAATCAAATTTCTGATCCATCCAACCACACGAGCTGAGTTTTGTATAGACGCGTGCTGAGTTTTAAAGGTTGTCTCACTTCTGAAATAAGTAGATGTCTTTGGTTGATCTTCTTGTATTTGATTCTTTCGTTTTTGTTTACATCCTTCCCCAAAGAGAATAGTTACACAAAGTATTCAAAATCACCTGGTAGCTCTTAAAACACATACCTTTTATTCACAATTAATTGCCGACTTTTCAACTTTGTTCCTATTAGAGCCAACTTATTCAAAAAACAAGAAAGATTGATAATAGAAATATGTCGACACAGTCTGGTATAACAGTTTCAGAGGAACTTTCCAAAACAGTCAAAGATGACACTTCAACTATACTAATCAAAGTCTCGCCTGACTCAACTCAATTGATTCCCGAATCGTCCTTCCCTCAACCCAATTCCAGTTCCCTTTCCTCCATCTTTGATGATTTACACGCGTATATATCTAAGCAATACCCACAGCCAGTATATATAATCTTGCCTTACCAGTCATCCAAGGTGTTTATATCATTTATCCCCGATTCTGCTCCCATCAAGCAAAAAATGTTGTACGCATCAACCAAAAATACGTTGTTATCAAATTTGGGTTCGTCCAGTTTCGCTTATAAATTAGCTTGGACTGAATTGGATGAGTTGAACGCAGAGTATTTGCAAAAAGTAATTAACGAGGATGGTGCTACCGGCCCACTTACCGAAGATGAAAAGATATTGCAGAATTTGAATAACAAGAGCCATATACAAGGTTACGGGCACGGATTCAAGAAGGAACTAGCAAGCATGTCATCTCAAACGTCAAGTGCTTCTGATATCTTGTATAAATTTGATGATGAATTGGCAAATGAGTTTAGCAATTTAACCAAAAATGCAAACGACTACCGGCTATTGGTATTCAATATTGACTTGAGTAATGAAGTGATTAAATTGACCAGCAAGAATACCAACGTTGAGTTGACTAGCTTGGTGAAGAAACTACAAGATAATTCTCCTTCAGGGCCCACTTATTCCATCTACAATTATGCCCCACAAAAGTACACATTTATTTATAGTTGTCCATCGGGTTCTTCAGTTAAAGACCGGATGATCTATGCCGCTTCTAAAAACAGTTTAATCAATCATTTGAAAACATACCTTAATCAGGACGTAATTTTGGATAAGAATTTAGAAGTGGGAGATTTGGATGAGTTGGAGTTGAGCGAATTGGAAGTCGTCGATGATAATGATGAGGTATCAGGATCAGGATCTGTTACTCCTGCATCTACTTCGTCATCTGCTTCAGCTACTAAACCATCTACGGGGTTGAAGTTTAGTAAACCAAAGGGCCCACGTAGGAGATAGCGGTAGTATGGTCTACGATTAAACCGATTTTTAACTTTGTTTACATAAATTTGTACGAATTATCTGTCTTTGTATTTCTATGTTCATTGTACGTAATCATTATATGTACTCATTTATCACTTGTTTCAACTTGGCTTCATTTTTAAAAAACTCGTCCATTTCATCAGCTGCATTGACAATATGTGCATAAATATTTCGAGATATACGTTTGTTAATAGCAATAAACTCTTCCTCATTTGATATGCAACCCGCTTCCTGTGAGCCAGGTTTGTACCTGGGCTTTAATTTACTTCGGACAATCTTTTGAATCACAAACTTCTCCTCCAAGGTTAGTTCTCGTGGTTGTGTGTGCTCATTATCATCGCTCGAGTAAGACATTGATTCTATTGGACTGTTGCCCATTGACGCGGCAGAATCCGATGCCGACGAGGAGGGAACTATGTTTGAAGAAGCAAGCGCAAGATGTATCGCTGTTGCTGTTGCTGTTGCTGATGACGATGACGATGACGATGACGATGACTGCTCTGCTGTTCCATGTTGCTTCTTTGTATGCCTAAGTTGATCAATCAAACTTGATATTCGACTCTCTTGCATAACTGAATTAGGTAAAGGATCAATTGCTGATTGTAATTGCAACAGCTGAGGCGACGGGGGAGACAATATTGGTTCAGCAGCCCTTTTCCTCCTTCGCCTGCGCCTGCTACGATCTTGAGTGGTAGTTGATGAAAACACATCAATATCTACATCGTCGCCTGATTGGTTGCGTGCTTGTTCAAACATGTCCCACGAATTCACCTCTTCCTCACTCAACCTCAGTTTCAATTTCTGTTCTCTTCGTAGTATCACTCCTCCATTAATTACATTGCTGGCTCGCGGCACATCGTCTTGGCATGATTGTAAGTTGCTAAATACTGGCATCGGTTCATCATCGTACAAGAAACTATCATCGATTTCGTCATTGTCATTCCGTATCACCAATTGTCTTGAAGATGGCGTTTGCCTTCTTGTAATTCCTGAAAATAATGCTCTTCGTATTGGTCTCATGGGCAAAATGGTTTCTTGATTGTAGTCACACATGGGGCAATACCAGTTAAAGTAGTCGTCGGTAGCCACATCACTAATCCCAAGACAGCTCAAATGGAAGCTTGACGCACATTGCTGACATGGCAATAGAGGTGCATTGCGTCTCGTTCTCGTGCAAAGACAGCAAAACCCAGAGTCTAAACTATAAGGGCCGAGATCTTCTGTATCATTGCGATGGTCATCCGAATTGACGATAAACTGGGATGGAATTTGGTTTATCGCGGGATTAGGCAATAGCTTATCTTGAATCTGGATCGTTTTCGATACCGTGCTTGGGCTGGACTTTACCAGAACATGTATTGTATGGAACCTGTTTCTGCACATGGGGCAGCTATTAGATTTAGAGGCCCAGATTTCAATACAGGCTTGATGATAAAATCGACTGGGGCAACAGGATATTTTTCCAACATGATGTGTTGGTTGCATGTGCTCCAAACAAATCATGCATTCATCTAAATGTGACTCATTCATTCGTGCTAGCGGTGTTGGTAGTGGGCAATATATTGTAGATGGATCTTACGGAACACGGTATTTCTTGTCTTTTCAAGTATCAATAGTGGAGGTTGCAAAAATAAAAATAAAAATAAAAATAAAAATCGAAACTAAAACGAGAGAGAAAGGAGCGGGGGTGTGTGGACTTTATTCATTTTTATAAAGGGGGAACAAAAGAAAAATTAGAAACTGAGAATAACGTTATACACGTGACCCCTACCCCCATCAAAAACGCAAAAACGCCATCACAACGCCACTAGGCATCTGCTCAAAATCACTTTGCGCAGATCTTTTCATCTCCTTACTTAGAATAATCATCAAAGGCACTTCAGTCACCTGCGATGTCACGTCATCAGTATGATCTCGTACAGTGTATGAAACAACCAGGCAAATATATTGGCCAGGTCTGCCCCAACTGTGATGGCCGATGCCCTATATGTGATTCGTTTGTCAAGCCCACAGCAAAAGTCCACGTTTGCCAAGATTGTTCACAGGGGCATCTAATAAACAAGTGCTTACTATGTGGTATTAATTTGGGGATAAATAACGAAAATGCAACTGATGCATATTATTGTTTGGAGTGTTGCCGTTTGGAGAAGCATCGAGAAGGATGTCCTCGTGTGGTTAATGTTGGCAGTAACAAAATTGACTTTATCTTTCTGCACCGAAAAGATACAACCAAGTCATTGGAGAATATATAGTATCAGAAATCAATTTGTGTTTATTTAAACTAACATATATACTAGCTTCCTTTTGATCTATCTACTTCTCTTTGCTTCCTCTATTTTCAATTCTAATGCAGTATTTATGCCTTGCCTCCAATGTTCTTGTAAGTAATCTCGAGCTGGCTTAAACTCATCTAATTGGCGTTTCTTTCGTAACGTATTCACATCCTCAATCATTTTTCTTTTATTATTCACATTTGTTTCCAAGTCCTTCTCCAAATCATTAAGCTCCTTCAAATGATGTAGTTGAGAGGCGTGTAACTCTTGCCTATTGTCCACCAACATATCCAAATTACGTTGCTGTAATGTCGCATGTCCTAAGGTCGTGTACAAATTATCGTAATTTATACTCTCTTCTGCTTGAGTTGATGACGATTCTTCCAAAGGCGAAGACAATGCAAAGTTGGTGTACTTGGTCAAATCTACACCTTCATTCATATGTTCATCATCTTCAGCATCCGAGTCTTCTTCCTCTTGATATCGCTGTATGCTCATTTCTAACATTGTACTCTGAATCCCATTTGGTGGAGATATCAAAGTTTCAACTAGAGGGTGCATGGGCATATTCCCTAAGTCCAGGCCTATAGGAGGCTGTAACTGTAACGCATGGTCTTGTAGATGTTGTAATGGTTCCTGTTGCTGGCTATGTTGAAGACGAGTTACCGGCGTCTGGGTTGTACCAACTGGCTGATGTGTGAAAGTCGTGAAATTAGTATTAAACTGGTTGGCTAGTTCCAACCGTATCAACTGCTCGACATTTGCCCTTTCTTCTGGACTGATATTTTCATCGATGTATGGTAGGTGCTCCACAGGTTCATAACCAATCGAAACCATATTGAAACAAGTAAACTATTATTGGTAAAATGAGGGTAATATGAGATATTATAAAGAATCTGGTTGGACTTTGCTATATTCCAGTATAATGATTGCGAACTATACTGGTTGTACTATATATCGGTGTGAATACTAATGAGTATATATATAAAGGAATAGTGATTGGTATGGACTGGGTTTTTGTTGATAAAATATTATAAAGCTATTCTCATCTATTACACCACACTTTGTAGTCTACGCCCAGTAAACAAAAAAAATTCTTTTCTTTCTTTCTGTTGTTATTCCTAATCAATTGGTTTTGTGTGTCTGGCATTTACTTTCTCCTCAAAGAAAAACAATGAATTCCGTTACCGGTTTGAGCGGAATATTATCCCATTTTGTTAGCAAAGGAGTTTTGCAACATTTGGTGCCATTTGTAGCAGAGGCTTGAAGTATTTCAAAACAAGCGCAGTTGTTTTGATATCATTTACGATTCCAGTCATTCTGTAATCGGTTGAGCCAGATTGTAACACTTTACAAGAGATTCAGTTTGCATATGTTTCAACGGAAATTTAGCCCCACTTAGCAACTTGTCCTACTCATACTACAGCATAGTAGGCATTTGTAGACACAGATTATAGAAGTGGTGTCGCTTACCAACGCCAACCACAATGTGCACTTTGACAAAGCTGTGATATCCTCTATTTCAAGCTCTAAGAGCTTACATGCAAATCGCCATTTGCAACATAGGCTATCCTTGCACCTATGCTCATTTGGTGCTATCTAGGCATACATGGGTCACATCTGTCTGCATAGGTCGGCGGTGTAAATTTGGCCTGAATATACTTTTCTACCTCTACACTACATCTTCAGATCACTACAATATAATTATTTTCCGAAAGGGTTGTTTTTGCATTAAACTAATGACGAGGTTATATATTAAACCATCAATTCAACACATTTATTTGTCCAAAACATCAGCATCGTATTTGGTCTTGAACCATTGGATGGTGTCGTCTTTGTTGGTCTTGTGGTTGTTACCGATAGTAGATCTAACTCTCTTTCTTCTAGTAACTCTGGCACCGGCTCTTCCCATAACAACGTAAAAGTCCATACCGTAAATTCCAATAGATGGGTCATATTTGATACCCAAATCAATGTGTTCGTCAATACCGAAACCAAAGTTACCGGTAGCTGAAAAGTTTTTGTTTCTCAATTGATATTCCTTGACTTTCAATCCTCTTTCCAAGATTTCTTCAGCTTTTGGTCCTCTAACTGTAACGTGGACGGCAATCTTTTCATTTCTTCTGATACCGAAGGTTCTGACAGTGTATCTAGCTTTTGATTGGACTGGGGTTTGACCAGACAATTGTTCCAAAACCTTAGAGGCTCTGGTTAATCTATCACCGGATTCTCCGACACAAATGTTCAAGACTAATTTCTCGATACGCAACTCACGCATAGGGTTTTGGGCTTTGGTAGACTATAGGGGTAAAATGTTAGTACTTATCCTTTGTATGGTGAGACTAAGATCAGGCTGATTATTCAAAAAAAAAGGAAGAATCTTTCGACTGTGGCCACGTTTCAGGATCCAGTTCATTCCAAAGGTACTAAAACGTTGAAAGCTCACTGGTGGAAAATTGTATCAACTTCTTCTGCAGGTTGTTGTAGATTACATCTCGATGTGACCTGGCACTCAATGTTCTCATCTCTCCTTAATATCTTGACTCCACAAATCACTTGCTCGTGCCAATCAGCATGATATTATACTCTCACGTTCGCAAAGTGTTATGACATACCATCTTTGGCTGTTATTTTGTATATGACGTTGTTTGGATAAACCTTTTGTACAAGCTCAAATAAATTTTCACCTAAACAGTTTTGTTCTATTGAATGAGAGAGAGAATATTGGAATTTTGTGTGCGTCGTCATGGTAGCGAAGTAAAAAAAGAGAAAAAACAAAAGGTTCTTGCCCTGGGTAGTCATGTGATGAGTTGTGACAAGCTTTTTTTTCTTCGACACTTTGTATTTCATTTGAATCTATAGAAAGGATTCTCCACACACACACACACACACACACACATACGATCTCCTTACTAGAAGTGATTCATGGTACCGATGCTATAGATCAACCGTCAACATTCACAAATGATTTTTCCTTTTCTTTAACTTCCCAGAATAAATCACCAACATTGTAATTACCATGATATACCCACCCTTCTTCATTCACGTGGTACAAGTTAATTGAACCACCAGAGTATGCATCTCTATGAGTAGCAGCCAAGATACTTCTTTTACCCAAGTACAATGCCTCTTCGACTGTTAAATCCCATTTTAATTCGGAATCCAATACACCATAAGCAAATGTTTGACCTGAACCTACACAAAACACGTCACCTTTCAAACGAGTTCCATCAGAATCGACATAATAGATAGTAGGTCCTTCTTTCTTTGTATGACCACAAACCATTGTTCCCATACTCAATCCCATTCCTTTGTAGGAATACACCAAGTTACTTAATATCTTTGAAGCTGCAGCGACCGATATTCTCTCCTTCTCTCTCAATTCGTGTAATCTACATTGAGTTCCCAACCACGTCTCCCAAAATTGACAATCTGCGGCACCACCAGCCATTGTACCTAGTAATTGAGGATTGATTCTGATAACTTTGTTGACTGTTTGCGAAGCGATCCAGTTACCAGCGGTAGCACGAGAATCAACGGCAACGATTATACCTCCTTGAAAACGAAATGCTAAAGTGGTTGTACCATGCGCTATCTTGATCTTACAATCTGGATTCTTTGAATCATCGGTATGTGCTCTCAAAAAGTCAGTAGGTTGTGAAATAGGTGGAACGGCAATTGATGGTGCCAAATTGAGTTGTTGGTGGGACGAACGTGATGCATTGATTTCACTTATTTCATTTAACACATCATTGTTTTGCGAATTGGTATACCTTTGAGCTATGGAGTTCATTGTTAACTAATGGCTTCACGAGCTGTGGATGTTAGGTGTAGGCTTGGAATGTACTAGTTTATCGTTTGGGTAATATTCGCCACTAGATTATTATTCGATTGATTTTGGCGCTCGAGTGTCGCAAAAATTGCCATCTGGGTTAGCACGTGACCTTACATGGAAGATCACATACACCATTGACATTAAGAGCCCGTTTGCCGAGTCATCAACGTCCACCTGAGGAATCAAGATACGAGTTGAGTCTTACAATGCCATGCGTATATATACTGTACCTTCAATCAATTACATTTCTATGACGATATTGTTACATACTAGGTATTCTATTACCTCCTCATCATTTTAATCACTGAGTCTTTGCAGCCTTTGTTGGCTGTTCGTTATCATAGTTGTTTGACTCAACTTCTCTCTTAGTCCCACCTTGAAAAGTTGGTTTGTTCGACAAAAATGTTGGAGGTCGCGAAAGACTACTCCCAACTCCTGGCGGCTTACCATATGCTTGTGGTCTTGCATAAGACCCCGGCCTTCCCAAATTTGGTGGCTTTCCAAACAGTGGTCGAGGCAATGGTGGGTCTTGTGCAATTTTTGCCGTGCGATTAGGTAAAGGCAGCGTCTCCAATTTTGGTTTTGTAATTGGTTTAGCGGGCGGGCTTGTGAGCTGAATTGGAGTCGATTGTGGGGTAATATGTGTGGTTTGACCCAGAGAGCCTCCGGAAGACGTTGGTTGCAATGTGTTATTGGTCACAGAACTAGGCTGTACCAGAGCTTCAGCTGTATTGCGATTGACTGGCAATCCTTGGTTCTCCACCATAGTATTGTTCGATTGCTGTCCATGTTGCTGAGAAGGATTTGGCACAGGGCTATTTCGCGATGGAGTACTTTTGGCTGATGCCGGAACTGAAATACCTTCATACTCCTTGATAGACTTTGTCAAAGCAATATCGAGAATTTTGCTCACCTGTTGCGGCGCCTTTTCAACCAAAAAATTTAATGCATTATCTCCACATCCTGCTTTAGCCCCGATGTTATTTACTTGAGCTATTGTTGTTGCCAATGCTTTCGTAATAAGCAGGGTCGCTGTTGTCTTATCATATGCGACTTGGCGTGACTTGTACAAGCTGAACAATTCTGCTCTTAAATACTCTAAGGACCTTTGGGTTTTAGGATCATTCACAGATGGGGGAGACTGGGACGCTGTATTAGGTGTCTCTGGTTTCAGCATATCTCTAGACTGCCCACTTTTTGGTTGTATGCCACTGTTATATTGAGTAGCAGGTACGGTTCTTGCAACTGGAGGCTGCAAATTTCTATTGGCATACAATTGACTGCTAAGATCTTGTGGTCCCATTCTTTGAATTTGTCGTAATTCCTGTTGCCGAAGGATTTCCGCTTTCGTCATTGCATCGATATATTCCTTGTGTCTTGCTCTTACCGAGTCTCTCTCATTTTTGTATAATTCGTCCATAGTATAAAGCCACTCGTAACCTCTCTTTGCAACTCGTTTGAATATTTTTGTATTTTTGATGCAATGGGCTACAGAAGCCTGCCAGCCTTCTTGGCAATATTTAAAGTAAGGGTAGACTTCCTTTATTGCTTCGATGGTTTCATTGATGGTTAGTCCGGTTTTTGCTGCGGCTGTACTCAAAACATTAGAAACCATTGAGGTAAATGTCAAATTGGGTTTCGATCTATATTGCTCAGGTATCTCGTCAATAGAGTAAATCCGTTTTGGAGTTTTTCTTGGGATAACTTTTTTCCCCTTTGGTTTAGGAAACTGGGACTGCTGCTCGAGGGTCTTTGGGAAATAATACGATTTACGATGTGAGTAGTCTCCAACAGCAATGGCTCGCGAAGGAGGACGTAATCGAATAGCTCCAGGCTCTGAGGTTAAAAGGAAGACCGGTGCTTCCAATATCGGTAGTATTGCGTGTGGAATGCTCGAGTTTGCAAAAAACGGTAAAGATTTGTCAATCTGGCTAAATCTATTGTGAATGGAGGAAGATGAAGATGGTTGAATGGATGCAGGCTTCCCCATAAGTGGAGTCGAACGTAAAGGCCCTGCATTTTTTACAAAAGACGATCTGCGTTGAGATATATGATCCTTCTTTTGTTTCTTGGTTTCCTCCAAAGCCTTTCGTAATTCGTCCTTCTCCAAGATCAAGCTTTGATCACCCCCCTGAGACTTCAAATTGGCTATATCTTGGGTGAGCTGATTTATACTGGACTCGATTTCCAAGATTTCTTTCTCCATTTTTGCATCTAGCTCTATACCCCTGACCAAATCTAGCTCATCATCTTCATCATCGGCAATAGCAGATTCATTCATACGAGCAAGATGAATCACGCCATCGCCAAGACCCAACTCGTTATCCTCATTTAAGAGACTTTGGATCTGTGCATCAAGCAAATCCGACTCTTCTTCATCGATGTTTTCAATCGAAGTGACTCCTAAATCTCGTAATAACTCATTCAATTCGTCATCCGCAGCCGCAGATTTCCTTCTAGCATTCGATAATTTCCTAATTCTCAAAAGAGAATCCCGCCTGCTCATTGATTTTTTCCGTAAGGACAATTTATTGTCACTGCGGTTGGCAGGATCTTGCACATTCTTCAAAGGGGCCTTTTGAACAGGGGATTTCGAAAACAAATTAGATTTTAAATTAATAGCATCGCTTGGATTAAATTGCTTGGGGCCGTTTTGTTGATCATGCGTCTCATTTGGAGGTGCCGGTAGCACAAATCGGAAAGGTATGTCACCAATTTGAATTTTAACTCCATCGGTGAGAGGTATTGTGACCCCCTTTTCGACAAAAGTTTCATCCACAAAAGCTCCATTCTTTCCCAACACTGAAATCTCAAACCGTTGGGTACCAAAGTTGTAAAATATTTTTGCATGTCTTCTTGAAATAGCCTTTCTTTCTGACAAGTGTACATCCACATCTTGCTGTATCAATTCGTCGTTTGATTTCCGACCCAAAACCACTTGCAAAGTCTGAACATAGAACACATTGCTTTCAAAGTCTAGCCTAGCATATGCGGAGACGCGCGAGTGTGATGCCAGCTCATCTGCTTCTTGCTCCTGTTGGGTGCTGTTCCGCTTCGGTTTCTCCATTTTGTGTTTTGACTTATTTGCAGCATCATCTTGCGCTTGCAGTAAACTTATTTCTTGCTTCGATGAGTCGATGCTTTCAATCTTTGGGCTCGATATTGGCTGTAGGTTTGGGGTTTGAGAATTGCTCACAGTTTTCGAGCTCCCAATGTATTGTTCTTTGATGTCCATGTTGAAAGTTTGGGAGCCAGTTCTAGAATGTCCCTCATGTCTGTGTGGTTGTGGTTGTGGTTGTGGTTGAGAAGTTGTGAGCAACATGTTTAGCTCTTCATCAAGCATTAATCCTGCATCCACCTCGGGCCTCGGCGACTTTTGAGACTCAGAGTGACCCTGGTACGGTACTGCTTGCTCGGAGCTCTGAATATGTGTCAACTGTAGCTGATTCTCGGAGTGTGCCATTTTTGAGCTTTTCAAATCCTGCACACCACTCATCCCACCTGCTAAAGTAAAATAGTTGTGTATGGATTCTGTTTCTTGAGAAGTGTTCTCGATATTCAATAAATAAAATGACCAAGGAATGGTTTGTAGGAATTTAAAACTTTGTCTTGTACACCTGTAGTGTATAATTCACGAGATGAGTTTGTTTTGGTTTCGCTGTTATTGAAATTTTTGTACTTCACTTTCACTTTCTCGTTTTGACGCTGGTGATTCGCATCACAAAGGAAATTAGTAAAAATAGGAAGTACACAAACTCTAGCTGCAAAAATAGCCACAAATACGAAAAGACTCCGATTACAGCTAACACACCACGGTCATATTCGTTACAATGCATTTATACTTCACTTGCCTATGTCTTATCACTTTCAAGTTTTGTACTTCGCGAGTGATTTTTCCATCGCACAAACTGACCCAACAAGAAAGGGCTTTGTGTATTGATGATTTTCACCATATGAAAGCAAGATCCACATATGAAAGTTTGCCCAAAGTTTACGGGGTCAACTTGGGTGGATGGCTTGTAACAGAACCTTGGATTACACCTTCACTTTTTGAGACAGTAGAGAAGAGGTCTGGCCAACTTCCGGTTGACGAATACAATATATGTACCATCCTTCAAATCAAAGCAAAATCTTTTTTAAACTATCACTGGGACACGTTTTACACTGAATCTGATCTTGTAAAAATAGCTGGCTTGGGGTTAAACCTGATAAGAATACCTGTGGGATATTGGTCTTTCGGTTTATTACCAGATGATCCGTATATTCACGGACAAGAAAAGTATCTTGATTTGGCAATAGAGTGGGCAGAGAGATACAACATGAAGGTGCAAATTGGACTCCATGGTCTCCCAGGAAGTCAAAATGGATTTGATAATTCGGGATTTAGAACTGATAAACCTCAGTGGCTTGAAAATAAAGAGAACATGAATTTGGCCTACAAGGTTGTCGATTATATATTAAACAAGTATGGAAATATGCCAATTATACACAGCATTCAGGTCGTCAATGAGCCAATGGGGTGGATATTGAACAGAACAAAACTCTTGGACCTTTACCGTTTTGCCATAACTCCATTTGAAGAAAAGCATCTCAAGGCAAAACTAGTGTTGCATGATGCATTTTATTGCATGGAATTTTGATCTGATTTTGAGGGTGATTTTATTTTAGACCATCACTTGTACGAACGTTTCACTGAATGGGAAAATCAACTATATCTTCAAAGAGCATCTAGAGAACGTCAGAAGGCAGAGCATGAGATTGAAGAACACTGAACATCCTAGTATAGTTGGTGAATTCTCAGGTTCTTTAGATGATTGCACAAGGTTTCTAAATGGTGTGGGTAGAGGTTCAATGTGGGAAGTGATCTATTTAACAAACCACAAGGGGTGCTGCGATGGAAAAGATGATCCTGATAACATCACAGACAAAGGCGAGATAAGCCTATTTTTGAAACAGTAGTTTTATGATTTTGAAGAAAATGGTCTAGGCTGGATATTCTGGTGTTGGAAGACTGAGAAGTCTATAGTTTGGGATATGCAACGATTGGCGGAAAACAATATGTTACCAATTCCCTTGAAATTGTTTCCTAATGGAAATAAGACGAAAACTGAAAGCTCTTGGATACATTTAGTCAATGAGAGCTTTGAAGAGCAAATGTAACAGCCACTTTTTGCCAACGTCACAGTTTTTAAAGCAAAATCTTCAGCATTATGTTTTCCTTCAAGTTTGCTATCATTGTTTATGATTTTGCAAAGATTCTGGCATTAAAAATCACCTGCATAGTGGCATATTATAAATGACGAATGAGGAGAGATAGAATTGAACCTAATTAGAGGTTTTAAGAAATATGGACTAGTTCCAATGTTGGCACTCCCTACTATGGAATGACTGTACTTACTTTTGGCTGCAAAAGATAATATAACCTTATAGGATTTGACGCAAGAAGAGAGAGAAAAAAAAATCTACGAAAATCATCTCATCAACATCATCAAGCATCAAGCAACAGATATTAACAATGGTATGTCTCAACTGAATAGGTTATTATGAGCACTTTCTTATCAAAGAACCCTCCAGAAACTAAGTGACTAACACTATCAATAGGTGAAAATAAAGAAAAAATCTACCTTAAGAGATAAATCGCAACGTAAATCGCAACTTGCCAATAAGATTTCGGAATTTAAGGAATCATCACAACCACAAGATGAACCAGACTATCATGAAAACCCGTTGCTTAAAATTGCAAAAACTACAAAGAAGCAGAAGCAGCAAGAGAAAAGTGACAAGTTTATCAACAACTTGGTAAATAAAGTTACATTCAATACCAGTGGAAGTATTAGTAAGTCTTCATTGCGTAGACAAAAGAGGAAACAAAGGGAGCAGTTGAAGCCAAAGATGGATGAATTATTGCTGAGTTTGCCCACTGGAGAAGAGCCGCAAACTAAGCTGACAAGATTGGTCCAGATGCCAAAAACCGAGTTTGTTGATAATACTACAAAGACAAAGTCTAACAAACCCAACCCAACGAAGACCACGGGCCACAAAAAAATTATGATAGAAGAGCATAAGAATTTTGGTAACGTTTTGAAGAATCCCGAGTTTAGAAAGTCTCCATTTGATGCATTGAAAAGTGCAATTAAACAAAATATGAGTTAGGTTATGGCCTAGAGTAATATAGATGAGGCGTTGACTCTACGTGATGGAACAAATTAGTCCAGATGATGTATTGCGTTGCTTTATAACAACCGCATCAGGAGACGACTAGTCTGGGGATGATGGTGAAGTTAGGCACTCCTTCTACTAAGTTACACACCTTTTGTTGTGAGTGGATCGCAAGCGACACACTTTTTTATGAATAGTTTGACGCGGAATCAAAGTTTCCAAAGCCTTGTCTGATGCACGATTGAGCCAAAAGCATGAACTAAGAACGGCAATTTTTTTTTTCATGTGCAACTTGTCTGAGGAGGAAATGCTTAATGCGTACAAATTGTGTACTGCGCTAGAAAATAGCGCTCAAGTAAGTAGTAGCACTATGTATCCGTGTGTGTCTTTGGCAAAATCAGGTTGATTTGTTTTTAAGAAGTAGTTTGAATGGGATCGTATACGATATTAATATTTGACAATGGAGTAGTAGATTACACGACATGAGTCGTCTAACCAGACCCTATTCTTCTTCTAGGCTTGCCTTGTCAAAAAAGAAAAAATAGAAAAAGAAGAAAACATTTCGTGTATTGAACACAAAAATAATAAAACAAAATGTAAACAACAACAACAACAACAAATCAAAATACAAAATACAAAATACATAGTAAAAAAAATTTAATTGTGTGTTAAAAGAATTTATACGAAACCACAACAAAAACATAACAAAAAGCAAAGAGGCAACATTTAGCATTTCTTGTCACTTTAGATATTGAATTTTAGTCAATTTACATTGTTGAATAGAGAGAGAGTATACAAACCATTTCATTTTTTTTTTTTAGTTTTTAGAAAGGCTCAAGAAAATCAGCATAAGGAAAAGCTCAATTCATACCTTACATTTGTCATACCGTCACCTTTCAGTTCAACATTAAGAAACAACTGCCATCAAGAAGATGGAAAAACAGGTTTCAGATTCAGTTCAATTGGATGAACAGCGCTTGGACATGAGCAATCAGTGGAGTAAACAAGCTGATGAACAACACTATCCAATGCCCAACATGGCTTCGACGGATTCCCGAGCGGCAAATCCTCAAAATTATGATCAGAGCGACCAATCTAACCAAAGTCCAGCGTCCCAGCAAAAGTTACCAGAACCTGATATAGAAAGCTTAGAAGCTGAAGCAAATCATATCACGAAATCATTGTCAGATATGGGCATCTGTCAACAACACATGACACCCGACTATCAATACAATAGACATAATGAATCGATATACGATGATGAGACGCTATTTCCTTGTTTACCAACTGACAATTCCGAAACAAAATTGGTCAAATACGATGAGCAGAATCCGGGGCTTATTAACCACGCTACCCTCCTAGCATTGGTTGTACAAATGACCTCACCCGAAGTGATAGATTACAATCTTTTAAGTGACTTTTTTCTAACGTATAGGATATTTTCGAACAGCGTTGATATAATGCATCTATTGATAACCAGGCTAATTTGGTCGCTACAATATGTCAACTCAGGCACCGAAGCCAATATCAAAATTGGCAAATTAGTCTTGCTTCGAACGTTTGTGGTGTTGCGGCATTGGATAATCAACTATTTCGTTGACGATTTTGATAACAATCACCAACTATGTGACCTATTTTCACTGACAATAAACAGCCTTATAACGGAGTCAAATTTAGTTTGCAAAGAGAATTTCAGAGATCCAGGAAACTATGCTTACGTAGCCAAGATTCTTGGTGAGTTGAAAATGCATTGGCTTACATTATTGAACAAGTTTTGGCTCCTTGGTCTAGATTCAAATAGGATCATAACTGAGAACAGCATCTTGACATACAAATTACCCTTGACGGGTGATCTCAAGAACTCCAAGAGACTTTCAAAATCAAATACAGAAATGTCGATACATACAAATCCTTCGTATCGTCGGTCAGCCATGCTCTCTTTGTATGATCTGAAAACACATCACAAAATGCTTATATTCGACGACGATTCAAGCCAAGAAGAGAACCCACAATTCTCCATAAACAATCTTTTGCTACACCATCAGTCATCGCGCATGTCGATCAACAATAAAATCCATGAAATGCAAAAACAAAAGAGACTAATTAAATCACCCATTTTTAGCTCTTCGTTTGAATACTCGGCAAAGTCCTCTCCCTTTTTTGCTTCTGACTTGGCCCACACACCATCTACCCCAAAAAATTGCTCCCCAAGGAATAAAAGAATTCTAGCTCAATCCACAAGGCACAATAGAATGGTGATTAAGGACTCATCATTGGATTTGAGGAAAACCAAGACCACTACTACTCGTCCAAAAGACTCCAGCTCAGATCTGCGCACACCCACTAAAAGCCGAAAAGCGGTGCCTGATCCATGCAAAGAAGTTGGATTTTCGACAAATGGTAATGTAAAGCTCCCAACATCAAAAGTGTCAACAATAATTCCACCAACTCCAGTCAAGAAAATGGATTGTAAAATTGTCAAGGACAGCTTGTTTGGGCCAGATATGGATGAGGATCAGCTACTGCCCCCGGTTTTCGATGGATCACATCATGACGAGTTTTCGAGAAAAAGGTCAATCAAAAAGCTTATGGACGGTTGGAAGAGGTCACTCTCAGCACATTCTCGTAGTTCCGACATGGAGCTCAAGCCCTCGCCTATGACTCAAAGAGAGCATTCATCATCCAATGTCTCTAGTAACAACAACCTCGAGAATTTGATAAGTAGTGCTATGCAGGTGGTGGATGCGAGAAATATTGGAAATCGAGTCGATGTATTGAGTGCCAGAATCGTTGACGAATTGGAGTACTTGATACAGTACTATACTAATGAGTCAAATTCCAATAGTATTATCCATGAAGTTGATGGTTGTTTTATCGATGAAGATGGTGATAGGTTTGTGGATGTTCCTGGAGAAGCTGATATTAGCAATCAAGAAGTTGACTTGGAGCCCATTGAAGTTTCAAATGATAATGATAATGAGGATGATGTTGACATCAACGACCTCTCGGAATTGAACATAATAAAGATTGATAACCTAATAAATGACAAGGAGGATGGGCCAGTTCAGACGATTAAAGTGCAGCGAAACATATCTGAAAACATACTCGACGAATTAAATTTTTCAGGTGAATCGTTTCAAAAGGCTGCAAGTATAAATTGGAACGACGATGACGTTGTTGATTTAGATGCATCGGCCGAAAGAGAAACCATTTTACTGCAAGGAGAAGCTGATGAATTTTGCATAACAAATGAATCAAAAGGAAGAGATAGCCAGCAGCTTGACGCACCCAACTTTAATTTCCAACAATCTACCCAGTCGTTTGAGACTTCAACTATATCCACTCCTAGTAATATTACCCTGTATAATGCCGAAGTGGCCGAATTGGGTATACCCATGAGTCCACCATCAGAGAAACCAAAGAGGATAAGTGGAATCGAGGGAAAGCGCTCAAGCATTGTTTATAACAAGAGATTCTCGAGGTTGTCACGAAACTCCATAGGATCTGGTGTCAGGAGAGAGTCACTAGCATCGTATATTAGTTACGACTCGGTTTTTTCAATAACCAACGACAGCAATCCAGCCAAGCCTGATACGATGAACACAGGTCTCAAAAAGAAAACAGGGTTTAACAATCTCAGAGGAGGCGAGTTAGAAAATGAGTTGGGTCCTTCCATTAAATTAAGTCCGTCACAAACATCTCGCCAAACGTCAAAGAGTTCAAAACGAAGCGTAAGGTTTAGCGTTCTACGTGCACTTACAGAGCTTCCTTTCAATGAAGTTGATATCCATTCTGATGAGAACCATCCATCGCGTTATTCCTCGGCCGATATGGCAAACAACTCCATTTTCTCCGTTGCCATGAGAAGTAAACGAGAGTCAAACAGAGCTGAGTACGCTCAGAACACAGCTGTCACTGGATCATCAGGCAATTCAATCGTAATACCAGGTATAAGCTCCTATGCATTGAAGGAGTTGGCAGCCATCCCAGATGAGACCATGAGATCGATGGAGGATCCCGTGGAGTATGCATTTAATAAGTTGGAGGGGAAGAATGTGCCAACATTTACCCCGAAGCGGAAAGATCATGAAGATGACGACAGTGAAATTCCAATGGAAGATACGGAAGCTATTCTTCAGCAGATAAATGACGCGAAATCAGAAGATGGCATTGACTCAACTTTTGATCTCAGTAATGTGGCTCCATTGACACCAATAAGAATGCACGCCACACTCAAGACGGATAGCACTGGCCACCATTCAACGTCGACTCCGGAAAAGAACTTAAATATGGAAGTATTTGATTTTCAACAGCCAGGCAAGATTAATAACTCCGAGGTCTCAGAGCACCCTTCGCCCAAAATAATCTTGGACAATTATTCCCCTTCGAGTGATCTATTGTCTGTCAGAAATATTATGGACAATAATGCTCACATTTCGTTTGTTTTGTCCTTTGATTCAAAGTCATTGGCCGATCACTTTACAGTGATTGAAAAAGATATGTTGCAGGAAGTGGATTGGAAGGACTTGATTGAACTAAAATGGAATAAGAAGTTGACACCGGTTAACAGTTGGCTAGAGATCATAGTCAATGATGATTACTACATCAAGAATAAAGGAGTCAACTTGGTTATTGCCAGGTTCAATTTAATGGTTAATTGGATTATATCGGAAATCCTTCTCACTCAAAGCGAAGTCGAACGTATCAATATAGTTTCCCGTTTCATCCATATCGCCCAGCACTGTTTAACTTTACAAAACTATGGGACGTTGATGCAAGTAATCCTAGCATTGACATCACAAAAAGTTCAGGGGTTCAAAAGCACATGGCGCAACTTACCGCCGGGTGATATATTGACTTTGAAAACGTTGGAGGAGTTGGCTTCACCATTGAAAAATTTCTTGAATATCAGATTGTCCATTAATCATATTACACCATCCAAAGGATGTATTCCCTTTGTTGGCTTGTACTTGTCAGATTTAACTTTCAATGCAGAAAGGCCCAGTTTCGTTACCAAGAAAAGCACCGATGATGCCAATGATGTGATAAATTTCTCAAAATTTAGAACTTCGGTGCACATTGTCAAATCATTATCACAATGTATTGAATGGTCAAGTAATTACCAGATTGAAATTCAGCCCGACTTGTTGTCAAAGTGTTTGTACATTAAGTCCTTGGACGAGGAGGAGATGAATTATTGTACTTTGTACATGCAAGACTCAACAAAACTATTCAATTCTTAAATACGTTTAAAAAACAAAACAACCTTTAATAGATATTTAATAATACAATTAATATGATTAGGAGCTCCTTCTCTTTCTACAAAACACTTTAAAATCTATATCATACATTTTATTCCTATATTAATAATAAAAATGAAATCAATCCAACCAGAGCGACACAACCCTATATTTTAGTTTTACAACAAGCATCATTACCTTCTCCCTCAACCAAGACACTCTTGTTGAAAGCATTGTTTGCTTGAGGAAGGTCCAAAGCTGGGTTTCTATCAAAGAAGTTGAATGGGGCCAATTGAATGTTGTGGGTTTCAACAGGCATAACGGGGAAATCTTCAACTCTTGGGATGTGGGTGAATCCCAAAGTGGCCCAAACAACACAATCCTCATTTCTAACATTGTCAATACCGTTAGCCCACACGCCAACACCAGTATCCTTTTGGGACTGGTTAGTGAATTCACCAGCAGCGTACAATTCATGATCGCGGTATTTGGTGACCCAAACTTGTTGAGTGGCGAATGTAGCTCTCTTAGTGTTGAATGAGTCTCTATCGGCCAACAACATTTGTCTTGCTGGCATATTGATCTTGTATCCAACCGGGGTTTTTGAAACTGGGTTGATGATGTTTTCATTGATGATCTTGCAGGTTCTGTTTGTAAAGGGTGATTGCTCAACATAACCGGCTTTCTCAATAAAGTGACGGTCACTGACAAAACCAGTACCAAATGGATTCAAGTCCTTGTCCTTTGGCAACTTCTTGGTGTCATCATAGACAACTGTGTTTTTGTGTCCATCCACTGCTGGATCAATTCTGAATGACAAGATGTGTTGATGGTACGCAGCCATACAGTTTGGTGCAACAATGGTACCCCATGGGACCTTGACGTTTTCATCAATTGGCATAGTTGACAAGATACCGGTGGCTCTAGTTTCAATATCGATAGAACCATCGGTGACAAATTTCAAGTTGATGATGTACTCATAGTTAGCAACAGTGGCAATTGTTTGGACGATAAAGATTCTCTTTCTGGCAACAACAGCATTCAAAGTTCTGTAGTTGACATGCTTGTACAACAACCCATCATCTTGCTCGTGCATACAAACAGTGTTTGGAATAATAACTGGTTCACCATTGGCATCGATACTGTGACCATCCATGTACTTGATAACACCCAAACAGTCGCATCCCAAGTTTAATCTATTACCAAAGGCACCGAATCCGCAATCACCCAAATCAAAAGCTTGTTTTCTGTGGTATGGTTTTCTTGGATCACCGTATGGAACAGTCATTTCAGATAAGGAGATTCTGTAAAACACTTGTCTACCTTTGAACCAAACATCATAAACAGCAAAACCTTCTCTACAGGTTGGGGCGACTCTGAATTCCCAACCTTGCCATTTAACTTTACCGTCCTTGACAGTAAAGGATGGCCCTTCTGGTTGAGAAATCAACAAAGGCTTGACATCTCTTGGAACCGATTCACCGTTCAAGTCTGGGTGGTATTCCCTACATGGAACTTCTTGCCATGGCCCAGTTGGGACTGTTGTTTCGTCAAACCCACCAGGTAATAAATCCATTCTGACAAACTTTTTGGTAAAGGCTTCAAAAACGGGGGAGAATTTCAATGGCAAGGAGTAGTGATTTGATTCACTGTGTCCATTGCCTGCCAAAACGTACATAAAGCATTGAATCAAAAGTCTCTTTTCGTTTGGATCATCAGTAGCATAAATCCAAGGGTCGTTTCTAACGGTGTATCCTTTGGGCAATTTCAACTTTTCCACTTCTGCCTTGACAGCTGGGTGGTTGTTGCAATATTCTTCAATTTCCATCATATCATCTGGCAAGTGTGGACCAACTACACCTTTTGGTTGTTTAACCTTGGTGATGACATGACCAGCAGTAACATTGACCAAGGCCTTGTTAAAGTCAAACGTATTGGTGTAGTAGTAGCAGTAAAATACTCTTGGAATGTTTGGAGTTGGCAAGCCTTCTCTTTCAGCGCTAATGTAGTCAACCATGGACTTCTTTGGAGGGTCGCACCTATCAATCTGAACAAAGTGGACATTAGCAGATGCCGGATAAGAATCCTTAACTAACTTTGAAGCTAATCTAATCTCGTAATCCCTAGCTTGAGTAAATGGGTGGAGTGACATTATGGAAATGGAACTAGTTGTGTAGTAGTGAAAGTTCTGTTTTCTCAAACCAGTTGGAATAATTTGCAAGACTTATGGCTCCATTTATATACATCTCAAACTCTGTTCAACGTGTTATCGGTAAACAACACAGTTGAAAAATAATTATTACACAAAGGAGATAATTTCGGTGAATGCGACGCTATAATTTTAAATCACCTTCTCAATGAGGATAATGCGCTAACAAAACCTTTTATGGTAACTACATACCCCGTTTACTTTTCTTTGCAATATGCCATAAAAAAAATCACCAGACCGTTATGGTTGCAGAAGTTAGGTATTAAGGTTTCATGCTACCAGGTTTCGTGGGAAACTAAAGTTTTCAGATCAGAAGGTATTATTGTGGCGTTCAGAGTGAGTAGTGGCACTTACTGGAAGTAGAATGAAAGTGTGGTTGAAGGAACATTAGCAACAAATGAGCTGGACTTTTGGTTGGATTCTGGAATGCCTAACTACCTAGCATGTGCCAGACTTGATTCTCGAGTTGGCTAAACCAGGAAGGCGGACCGTTAATCATGCGCGTAACTGTACCGCTTTGGGAAATACAAAGCGCAAAGTATATTTGATTAGGCATGTTCCATTTGCGCTCGCATTTGGTTGGTTACACATTTTTGTGGTGGTTACAATCTTGCCGATAATGGTGTCATATCTACACGGAGAGTGCATAACATAGATAGATTGAAAGTGGGTGTGCAGCTCCGTGAGATGCATAGTGTTCCCACACACACGATTGATTACTGTAGTGTTTATTGATACAGTTGTTTCACTTGCAAACGGCAGCGGCTTACTGCGAAGAGCAGACGATTCTAGTATCCAGCTATAATAGAATAACACCTTAGTTTGTAATCAAATTCGCTTTGCGTTGGGCGCTTTAAGAATTCACGAACAGTTGTTTTTCGATGGACCAAATTTGAAATATACTCTCTGCCCCGCTTACCAAACTGAGGGGAAATACATGCGGTAATTGAAGAGGCGGGGAAGAATAAATGTTGTAACGATGGTACAAGTAGCCTGTAATTGACCATGCTGTCATTATTAAGGTCGTAATTGGGTGATCTGAATGGCAGAGTGTCAAGTACTACATAGTTCACAAGGAGAGGCTTGTGCACGCTTCAACGAGAAATGTGATGCCATATATAATACGAAAAGTAACGCTTGTCTTGTAGCTGTTGCTGTCAAAGAATGATGAAGACTACTCACCCAGGTTAAAGTATCTTCTTCCCACATGTCCATACAAATCAAGCTACTACCAGCAAGGACTTTATTTTAGAGATTAGTTGAATTTGATGGTTCTTTGATAGTCATAATGCTATGCAAACTTCCATCCACTTACAATGCATTATAGCTATCGCTATTTCGTAAGACGAAAACAACTACAGTTTCACCAAATGTCTCATTTTTAAATGACATACTTGATGTGGAGAAGCACACTAATGATAGGGGTGAAAAAAAGGAGGTTTCACCTTCTCCCCACCTTTCCCCTTCACCATAGTTTAAAATTTTGTTGGGAACTTTGTGAAGGGAAAAAAAGAAGGGAATCGGTCACGTGAACATATTGAATGGCATTGCTACCTTATAATATTTAAATAGCTTTTGTTGGCTGATCGTATCAGATGATTTTAGCACCTTACAAAAAGGATCTCGACAGGGGGGAACAAACTGAGAAACTTATAAACCAATATTTTGTATTTATCTAAAACACTTTTTTTACCAATGTGCTAAGTTTGTTCAGCAGTTTATCCTATTATCCCTTGACATATCCTTATTGGCCGTGTCTGCAAAAACACATTCAAAGGCTTTAAACGAAAAACGTACAAGGAAAAGAAATTTAAAAAGAAATTCAAAAATTCTCTCAACAAAATTTTGGCAATCATTTTCTACACTTTGGGTTCAAAGTTTATATATATATATCCCCTAGCAATAGAAAGATTAACACACGACTTGAGAATAGGTCTCCTGAGTTTGAACCACGACAAATAGGACCATAATTCACGAATCGATAAGCAGCAACATATATCATACCCACACTTTCATTAAGTTGACATTTTGTGGTACAGTTAGACAAACAAAGTAATATACAACACAACTACATCAAACCACCCAAGGCATTTATACACATAGTACCGTTCAGAATGATGAGCAGAAAAGCACAAAGAAATCCTACATTGTACTTGGCCGCCCTAATAGCCACTTCAGCAGTGGCGATTTCGTACAAAGTGTATGACTCGTATATCAAGCCCCAACCAAAATCAACACAAGGAACAGATACTAACGACAAGTCGTTGACATCAGAGACCAAATCATTCACCATATCGAAAAAGTACCTCAATAAATCGATAGCAATAACGCTTTCATCATCGTTCCTATCGTCACAATTACCACTCAATGAGATCCTAACGACGCAAGAAAACATATTATTTATAATCCCACCCAATTTGAATGAAGATGATTTGAATTTGACCATACCACCAAATTTCAAATTACTTAAGTGCTCAAATGTACAAGGCTATTTACAAATATTGAAGAATTTGAAGCCTGATTGTTTGTTGTTGTGCAGTGATGATTTGGGTATCAATTATAATAGTTTATCGCTGGATTTGCGTAATTTTATTCGAACTATAATCAATGTCGAACAAGATCAGGATTTGTTGTTGCAAGTGAGGCCAGTGTTTAGCTGATGAGAGAGGGAG
Source organism: Lodderomyces margitis (assembly GCF_024628925.1). NCBI lineage: Eukaryota > Fungi > Ascomycota > Pichiomycetes > Serinales > Debaryomycetaceae > Lodderomyces > Lodderomyces margitis. Next base: position 125,926 of record NW_026261776.1, read on the forward strand.
AAAATGGTGAAGTTAGCTCTTTTGGTGTGTTTGAGTGGAGATACTCAGCATGCCATATACACATCAGCGTTTGAGTTTAGGTCTTTTATATAGGAAGCGAAGCATAATTATAATACATACACTTAATACACTAATCACTCTTATCTCTTTTCACTTATCAGGTCAAACTTACCCAATGTTTAGCAACGCAGGGTAACTTTTTAACTGCCACCATTTTGACATTGATGTCACAAATCGATGATTTCACGTTTTGAATTGAGAACGATAATGAACAAGTCTCGATAACGGGATAAGAAGATAGAGTGAGCCTCTATTTATAGTCCACCATGAAGGTGTGAACAACAGCTCAATTACCATTTGCGAAAAGAACATGCCAAGATTATACTACATCTGCTTAATAGAATAACCCTCCATCAACCAAAAGAGTAAACAACAAGCTATACAGCGGGTTCACAAAATAAATAAATAATTAAATTACAATCTCCTCTTCTCCTCTCTCTCTCTCTCTCCCTCCTTTACGGTCATAAACAATTAAAATATATTAATAAATTAAGCAATGGATCCTCTTAAGATTAATAGAAGAATTGAAATATCTTTCATTTAAGCTTCAGTCTTCTTTTCTTTTCTTCCTCTCCAACGGTCTTCCAAATCTGGCAAAGGAAGGGCTTTGACAACAAGATAACTGTTTTGTGGGTTAGCAATACCGGCATAAGCATTGTACCAAGCAGCAAAAGCACTCAACAATCCAAAGACACCACCAGCTTTAGTAACACCAGTTTTGCCAGCAATTTCTCCAATACCCAACAACAAGAACGCCAATGTCAAAAAAAAGAATATAGAAAAGAATGCCAAAGTAGACTTAAGTGTCATAATCATCATGAAAAACGTAAAAATAGCCCAAGCAAGAAGGAAAAGACCAACGGCAAACGCAAGCTCTTGATCATGTCCTTCGTAAGCAGCAACAATACCAAATGCAGGCACTTGAATCGAAGCCCAAGACATCCAGAATCCCCCGTAGGAACACAAAGCAACACCACCAAAGGTGTTTCCCAACACAAGTTCAAAAAATCCAGCAAGTAATTGAGCAGCACCACCATAGAAATAAGCCAAACCAACAAGAATGTTTGGAATGTGGACACCTCTAGCACCACAATTGATCAAACTAAGGACAAAAGTAGTTAAAGCAAACCCACTCAACCCCAATGGAGCTGGGTTAGCATATTCAGGCTTTTGTGGTGGAGCCAAACCTGGGTTCATCATACCACCGAAAGCCTGGGCCAAATCGGAACGCAAATATCTCTCATTACCAAAGTAGATGTAGTCTCCATCGGATCGAACTTCTCCCCAGTGTGGCCCGTATACATCCTTGTTTGGATTTTGAGCTGTCGATTGTCCCTGGTTATTACCTTCATTGTAGGGAGTAATTTCGTCTTGAGTGTCGACGTTGGGAGCGGGTGCTTGTTGTGGTTCAGTAGTAGACATTGTATATATGTATTAATTGAAATAAGCAAACTGTTTTAATAGCAAGCAAGAAAATCCTTTTTTGGGGTATTATAATGTGATAAACTAGGCTAGCTATGTAGTACAATATAGGAAAAGTTGTGAAAGAGAATTTAGAAAAAAACCTGGGGATGAAAGAAGGAACTTTTAGATTGTATTATATATATATTACAATTTAGGAAACCCCATCGGGTGATTTAATAATTTGTTTTGTCGTTTGTTGTGAAACGCTCTGTCTCCAGAAAAATAAAATTTTTTAAATTGTTACACAAACGTATACTAACTCTTTGGTCTATTTTTTATTCTTTTTTTTTCTTTGTTCTCTCTGCTGTCTTTTTGTTACTATGTATTTTTGTTTGTGGTGGTGAAATTTAAGTACGTTGTGGTGGTGGTGGTGGTGTAAGTGGTGTAGTGATTGTTCTCTTAGTTTACGTCAATGATACACAAAACAGCATTAAAAACCTTCCTCTACACTGGTAAAAAAACTCCCCGGGAGGTCTAAATAGACGAGAGATCTCCTTCGGTAACTCTACTGCTTAAAGGTTTTCTTTTCGTCTATTGGTTCAAGTGTATCAGCTCGTTTAAGTAGATACTGTTCAGGTAAGGAGATATTATGCACGACTCCAGGTCCTTTGTTATTGTTTCTATTATGCAATAATATACAAGACATTACATGCAGAAAAACAATAGCTTTGTACTATTAGAAAAGAAGAAAAATGAGTTCAATAACGTGTGGTGGTGGGAGTGGTAAAGATGGTGGTGGTGGTGACGGTATGCACACGATAGTAGTTAAGCACTTTAGAAATTTTAAAGTTTAGAGATACTAGCCAATCATTTATGTCCGGCATTTCCCACACTAGCGACAATTTAAAATAAATAAATAAATAAATAAATAAGAAGCTTAGCTTTTTATGGGTGGATTAGGAAAACTCCGAAGTTTTTCTTGACACCTGGAAAAATAACAAGTGCAAAGTAAAACCCCAACCAAAGACACAGAGGTGCAAGGAACAGACAGCCCACAGCTTTGGAATGCAATTGCACACAAACAACCTCTCTCAATAAGGTATAAACACTGAGTTATGGTGGTGAGGTAAGTCGCTTTTGCTTATAGCATATTGGCGTATATAAACGTGAATATATTTTAAAGTTGTGGTGGTCTAATTTTAATAAATAAAAGGTGGGTTTGTTGTTCTTATTGTGTTTGCATTTTTCTTCCAATGTGTCATTCATTCATTTCATTACATTACTACTCAACAAAAAATAAAAAAATGAAAATATTAAAAATAAATTAAAAATAAATTTAAAATCTAACTAAAAACGCCATGGCTTATGTAAAATGTTACATAACACACACACAGAAAGAGACAAAAATAATAGAACGTTTCTTTTAACAGCCAAATTCAAAAAGGGATATATATGATGTATCCTCCTTGTAGTAACACAGAAAGTGGTACAACTTGCAGTTTAAACTCTCCATACAAACTAACTCTCTATCATCTATCTTTTCTCAAACCAAAGTATCTGAAAGAAGAACAGGTTAACATCAACCAGCTTTAATGGCTAGAACATTTCTGACAACGCATATTGTCACATCACATCCACCTGCTTTTCGTATTGATAAATCGTCCCATTTGGAGCTTTAGTCAGTGACGCCTCAAAGAGCTTTTACACATGAACTTGTAAAATTATTCATATGTACAGTTTAAATGTGGTGTTATTATTTTAGTTTTTGTGACTCTAATGTGCATTGTCGAAGAGTCTGTAGCTTCTGTTATGAGGAACGACTCTTACCTTTTTTGGTTGTTAAAAATCCCTGTAGAGCATCACAAGCACAGAAAAATACCTCAAGTTTACTCCAGAAGGTGTAGACTTTTACAACTTTGTTGATAAAGGAGTTTTGCTTTGATCATCTTTGTTGAACCCCAGAAGTGTGCACTTTTTTCCTGGGCAAGAATAAATAAAAAATAAATAAAAAAAGTCCGAGCGAACGTTTGAGATGGAAACCCCCACGAATCGGTCTAATCGGTTTTACACCACCACAAACTAACCGACCAAGGAAAAAGTGTTGGAAACTAAAGAAGTATACTAATTGTTTTGTATGAAGAGGCTCGGTATTACCACAAAACAGCTAGATCCGTCTCTTTTTCCTTAAAAGCTCCTGAAAATAGATTAAATACAAAATGGTTAGATGCATAGTTTAGGTAAGGTGATTTCTTTAATCAGCAGCCTTTAGTAAAATTAACCCGTAAAAAAAGAACATCAGACTTTTGCATTGCATAGCATGACTTTTTCCTTTGTTTATATCACCAAATTAGGCTGAGAGTTAAACATTGATTTAGTTGAGCTATCGGTGCCAACGATTCTTACACGTGAGGAAATATTAAACGATACTTCAGGTAGGTAAACTTTGATGGCGTCACCACCACCATTTCATCAAATCCATAAAATACCTGTCAAGTGAAAGCTAGGTTCAAACTTTTCCTACTTCATTGCAATCGCTCCTTTCAGTCTTCTTCGGCATGAACGGTTATGAAAATGTCATGGAATATTGTCAATCAAACCTCCAAGATCTTTTACATTTACAGTTTAAACGAATGACGTGGAATCTTTGGTTTATAATTGGGGACGATCAGTAGCTTTTGGATTAATGCTTTCCTTGCGACCATAGAGTGAGAGGAAAGAAGTTATTGGATTCTGATGCGAAAACGAGTTAAGTAATAATTTCTTATTGACAAGAGTAGCAAACTTGTCTCCTCTTATTAGATAAATAAGACCCAAATATCGGAGCTTGTATGCATATGAGTTATGTAATGCTTCTTTACTGTTGCCAAAGAGCACTTCCAGTATATGACAATACCACCAGCAGGAACAGGCCCTTGAGAACCTGACTGAGGAGAAAATGAAATTAAGTCAATTTGATTGGTTCATTCAGTTCCCATTGGTGTTATCAACTTACTTGACAGATAGCTGTGGCTCGCCTGGCGCTTGCCAACGAGATCAAATTTCTGCGAGTGTCGAGAATGCGGAGATGGAGAGGCGGATTTAACACAACGCGCACAAAGCCACAGTTGCTACACCTTACTAATCATTTCGAATCGGGGAAGTACATAAGACACCAATTGCTGCCAGAAATACCTCCTTCATCATTTAAAACTAAGCACCTTACATTAACTTACAACAACTCAACAAGATGGTCGTGTTTGTAACTGGGGCAACAGGCTACATTGCACAACACGTAGTCAAGGAACTTTTGAAAGAAGGATACGAAGTTGTTGGATCAGTCAGATCGAAGGAAAAGGGAGAGTACTTATCAAACTTGATTAAATCAGATAAATTCACCTATGCAGTGGTTCCCGATATTGTGAAAAAGGGAGGATTTGATGAAGTTTTACAAGAGAATGATTCCATTGACTCCTTCATCCACACTGCAAGTCCAGTTGACTTTGAAGTCGACGACATTCAAACTGGTCTTTTGGACCCGGCAATAGAGGGCACCAAGAACGTATTACTTGCAGTTGAAAAGTACGGCAAGAATGTAAAAAACGTGGTTGTCACTTCATCAGTAGCTGCCGTTCGTGATTTGAGTGGAAACAAACCTTCAAACAGTCTCATCGATGAGTCCTCATGGAATGATATTTCCCTTGAGCAAGGCCTCAAGAATACTAAGTTAGGCTACGCTGCTGCCAAAACTTTTGCCGAAAAGGAAGTATGGAAGTTTGCTGATGCACATAAAGGTACCTGGAATGTAACAACCGTGAACCCAACTTTTGTTTTTGGACCGCAAGCATATAACGTGCAAAACAAGGCTCATTTAAACCATTCTGCCGAGTTTGTCAACGAAATATTAAAGTTGGGACCGGATGACAGCATTGGCTCTTTTGCAGGATTATTCATTGACGTTAGAGATATCGCTAAAGCACATGTAGCTGCTATAAAAAGGCCAGCTGGGTTTAACGGTCAACGGCTATTACTCATTGATTCGCCATGGACGAAGCAGCTTCTTGCTGTCATTATCAACAAACATTTCCCCAAGCTTAACATTCCGAGGGGAAGTCCTGATAAGAGTGATCTCGAATTGAAAGAGGCTGATCTTAAGTGGGATAACACGAAAACAAAGAAGCTTTTGAATTTTGATTTTATTCCACTTGAAAAGTCAGTGGTTGATGCAGCTCAACAGATTCTCGATGCAAAGTAATACCAGGTATTTTACAATTTGACTCGATGTATAAGTGAATAAATTAATAGAGCCTTATATTTTGAATAGAGATTGACTAAAATTTCCCTTTCTTTTCAATGATGCTGAGGGGTATAATTCAATCTACGACAAATAGCCATTTAGTCAAAGTTCATTTATTAAGAAGCCTTACACACAGCAGTACATAGCAACCGGCAATCTACTTTGATTCTGACTTTTCATCTTTTGAGTCGGTTTTACCACTTTCCTTACCATCGCCCTTGTGATTTTCTTGATAGGCGGAGTAAGCTTCTTTGGCACTGTCTTGGAAATTGTCACCTTTGGAAAAAGCTTGGAAGGCATCCTTGGCGTCTTCTTGGGTAATTTTACCTGACTTGTATAATTGTTCTCCTTGTTTAAGTAATGAATCCATTGTTGATGTAGTATAAAGTGGTGATGTCGACAATAGTTTTCTATTTCTCAAAATTTGATTTCGTTACTTCCTTATTTATATTCTCGACAATACGGAAAACAATAAAAGGTCGTGAAAATTGTAATCTGAAATTCGAAAATTTTGGTCCAGGTTATTTGGTTACACAAACTAGTCTTTAAATCGCTTTTTGGACGTGAAGAATTGTGATAGTTTCTGTATAAGCTTCACTGCGTTGAACGTAAGGTAACCTTAGAGCTTGCATAGTAATCGTATTTGACTTTTTCAAAGAGGTCTCAGGTGGGTTAACTGGCTAGCACTTTCTTTGTCTTCTTTGTCTTCTCTGTTTCTAGAGAGGATGGACCTTCACGTAGTAGTACGCGTTTTGTGTAATCGAAGCTTTTCGAGTCTCTACAAAAATAAATGACCTGGCCGTTTTGCTCCACAGACGTAGCTGATTCTCGATTTTAGGTCTCTGGCAATAACAACGACTAGCTTATCTCAACCCGCTTCTGCTGTATCGTGGTCCATTTGGTTTTCCCCAGTAGAGAGCCAGCTACCTACAAATGACATCAGAGGTTCTGCCAGCATGTCAATGGTGTTAACAAGGTAATCTCTGAAACTACTGTGGCACTTAATCTCCTAGATCTATATGCATGATGGAGTGACAAATTCAAGGAAGCTTTTGCTTAGGTGTCCTGGGTAAAACAAAGGCACTAATGAATTGATTGTTTGATCCCTCCACCAAAAAGACTTCGCATTTCACCGCTCATAATTGTACCTCTAATTCTTGCACTATGAACAACTTGAGCTAAGCAACGAGACACCTACACGATAGCAATGGGAAAGACAGAATTTAGTCTCCTTGGCTTGGGAATGTTGCAATTGTCCTTGCTAAATAACTGAGTGCAACAATATACATGGTAGCGCTTTGGCCACCCGATTGGGTGAATTAATTACGAGAATTTCTTTTTCTTTTCCTATTTTAGCGAAATGTAAACAAATCGAAACAGATCAAAAAATAGATAGACATTAAAGTGTAGATTGGTTTTTATTGTGATGGAATGCTTTATAACAGTGTTTACATTGCTTTACTCAATTTAACGCTTTAAAAAATTAACATCTAGACTGGAATTTCATCTTGGAACTTCACTTGCAGCTTTTGCTTTCATATTTAAACCCGGCTGATTTGTATTACTTCTTTCCTACACAGGTGCCATTCAGAAAACGGATTATTAGTTTTATCAGCGAGAGGCATATCCAAAACAAACCATAGCTAACCAAATCTAGCTGATAAAGCTCTTGTGGCAGCAATATAGAATAATAGAGCTTCATCAACTTCAATAATGACTAGCTTTTTCTCCCGGTCTCCCAGACATCAACAAACCCAAGATATGGGAGATATTTCCCAATCGATGGAGAATGTTTCCATTTCAAGCAACATGATGGATATTGATACCAGCTATAGATCGCCAACTCACAATAAGTCCATCTACGGCACTTACAACTCTAGTCCCACTAGAGCCCATATCAACAAGGAAAACATAACACCAATGAACTCACCAACCAAATCCATCGTTCACAACTCACCAGCTGTTGGAACCCCGTATGCTAAGAATAAGTACTACCAATCGCTGCAACCTTCAACTCCAACTCCAGTACACCAATACGACGTTCTTGCTGCCAGTAACAACAACCAAAACAGGAGACGGACTCTCCAAGACAACATCAACCAATTGCAACCACCTCCAAACCAAAAGCACAAGCTATCACAAGAAGAGTTTTATAAACGCGTTAATGATCCAAAAACTAAAAGGTTAGCTTCAGTGGCGCAGTTGTACTTTTTAGATTATTACTGCGATATGTTTGATTATGTCATTAGCAGAAGAGAACGATCAAATTTAGTCGAGAACAAGCTCCTTAGTGACTCCAACCTCAGCAAAGACCCACAAAGACAGCAATTGGAATGGAAAAACTACATAGGTCGGGAAAGAGCTTTGTTGAGGAAAAGGAGATTGAAACCAAAACACAAGGATTTTGAAATGATTACTCAAGTTGGCCAAGGTGGCTATGGACAGGTCTTTTTAGCTAGAAAGAAGGACACGCGTGAAATCTGTGCATTGAAGGTATTGAACAAAAAATTGCTAGTTAAATTGGATGAGACGAGACATGTTTTGACAGAAAGAGACATATTGACAAATACGAGAAGCGATTGGTTGGTGAAGCTTTTATACGCATTTCAGGATCCAGAGAAAGTATTCTTGGCAATGGAATTTGTTCCAGGAGGCGATTTTAGAACATTGCTAAACAACACGGGTTACTTAATACCACCACATGCTAGATTCTACATTAGCGAAATGTTTGCTGCTGTCAATTCTCTCCATGAATTGGGGTTTACTCATCGTGATTTAAAGCCAGAAAACTTTTTGATTGATTCAAAAGGTCATATCAAATTGACTGATTTTGGATTGGCTGCGGGCACTGTGTCAAATGACCGAATCGAATCGATGAGGTTGAGGTTGAAGAATTTAGAGGACTTGGAGGAGTATCAAGTTCCATCGAGGATGATGATGGAAAGACAAAAGATTTTCAAACAAAGTCAAGGCCATCACAACCTAGCCAACTCTATAGTTGGATCTCCGGACTATATGGCTTTGGAAGTATTAGAGGGGAAAAGCTACGATTACACTATTGACTACTGGTCATTGGGATGCATGTTATTTGAAGCTTTATGTGGTTATCCTCCTTTTTCAGGATCAAAACAGGATGAGACTTACCACAACTTGAAAAATTGGAAGACCGCATTGCGCAGACCACAAACAAAAGACGGTAGGTACGTGTTTAGCGACCGTACGTGGGGTTTGATTACCAAGTTGATTGCATCTCCAGCCGGTAGGTTACGTACCTTCAAACAAGTTCAGCAAATGGCATATTTTGCAGATGTCAAGAGCTGGAACAACTTGAGAGAACGTACACCACCATTCACGCCTCAATTGGACAACGAAGAGGATGCTGGATACTTTGATGATTTCGAAGACGAAGAGATGATGATGAAGTACAAAGACGTGTTTGCCAGACAAGAGCAAAATGAACAGTTGTTGGAGAGAGGCAATGCCAAAAAGATTGGCCAAAACAACTTTATTGGATTTACATTCAAGCATAAGTCGAATCCAAATAACAAATTTGGTACTGGCGAAATTAATCTTTTGAATATGGGGACCGGAGAGACTAATTCAAGGTTGAATCCATTGGCTACTTTATATTAAAGACTATTAACTATTTTTTTTTTGCATAATCTACAAGAGACTTTTATACTTTTTTACCGCTCCATATGTAGTCGTTTTCTATCTTTGTTTCTATAGCTTTCCTTTGCGATTTGTGTAGTTCCTCTACCATCGAGACACTCTTTGAGATCAAATCAAACAACTGGGATTCGTCAAACTCTCCAGCACTCTCCAAAAGTAACAATTTGTCAGCTTTTCCTTCATCTATACTGAAACAAACGACGTGATGCGAATCGCTCGTAGCGATAACATCTCCTGTGGGATCCTTTATCAAATTGCCCATATTCATGCAGACACTTGTAGATGCAAAGCCCAGGTACAAGGCCAAATCAGCATCAATCAATGCTAAGTAACAACCGTTTATTGCTGCATTCAATTCGTTGCATGTATATTCTGGCTGCTCATCAACGACCAAGAACTGAACCACTATTTGAACCAATTGTCGAGGATATTTATACCGTATTATGAGCGACTGAAGTAACGATCGTAACTTATCTTCGAGCAACTTTTCTCTAGTGGTGGAAAGTCCACGAGCAGGACGAACTATTATTTCAAGACTGGCTTGTGTAGGTAGCTCTTGACGCACTTTGGGCTCGATTGGGCCTGAAACGGATACCAAGCACTTTGTCCCATTTATCGTTAATTCGGCTGATCCATCAGCGTTGCTTAGGACAGATGTATTTACTTTGAAGGACATGTTGGGTAACTCTATGATATCATATCATCGCATACAAATTTTTGGACTTCTAATTTTTTTTTTGCACTCTTGGATTATGTACAAAGTAAAACAAGGACAAATGGTTGATTATCAGAAACAGTTGTTAGAGGATTTACAGAGTTCAGATGAGGGAGAAGTTGGCGATGACTTTACTGAAAAGGCAGAATCTGGCACACTACAGAAGAAGCTTTCTGATTTGATTACATTCAATGCAACTACAAGCCCTTTCCAAGTTGTACTAGAGCATCCAGATATTGAGTCTGTGACAGACTACTCAAGCCTATCCAAAGTGTACCCATTGATACCAATGCTAAAGACTAAGTTCCAAGAACAATCAGATGGGGAGCAAACCGATTATTTGGAATTGTTGGCTGAAATTGATAACGACGTGGAGTATCAGTCTGAAGAGTACCGTTTTATAGCGACAATTAATGAGTTGTCATCCATCATAAATAACGAGATACTTGCATTTAGCATGCTTTTGAAAATGCAGTACAAGTTGGTTTTTCCTGAGTTAGAGAGCCTCGTGCTCAACACCATCGATTATGCAAGAATAGTAATGATTATTAAACAAGATCTCGCAAATATTAAGGACTACAAATCTGAATTGAAGACTATCATGACTAATGATAAGGTCCTCCTAGTGATTATATCAGCATTGCAGCAAGCTAAAGATAAGTTTAAATTGTCGGAAGGGGATTTTGACAAAGTCACGTCATGTGCTTTATTAGTCCTTGAGTTGGATGATATTCTACAGCAGTTGTCAAAGTTCATATCAAACAAGCTTGCTAAGTTTGCGCCAAACGTTGCAGCGATCATTGGCCCCATTACAACTTCTCAATTACTAGTGGCAACTGGATCTCTAAAGCAACTTGCCTTGACGCCGTCGTGCAATATTCCGTCCTTGGGGGTGAGGGATTTAGCTTCAAACACTAAAACTGCTTCTCGAAATATAAGGCAAACAGGATATATCTATCACAGTGATCTTGTCAAATATCTCCCGCCTGAAATGCAAAGATCGGTGATGAGAATTATCAGTGGGAAAGTCATCTTGGCCTCCAGGATAGACCTAGCTAAATCTACCCCTGATGGCAGTTTGGGTGTGAGGTATAGACAAGAGATAGAGACAAAGATTGATAAATTGTTGGCGCCACCAGAGCAAACTCCCAACAAGGCTTTGCCTGCACCAGTTGAAATCAAGTCGAAGAAAAGAGGTGGCCGTAGATTCCGCAAGATGAAAGAACGATTCCAAATGTCTGAATTGCGTAAAGCACAAAACAAGATGGAATTTGGTAAACAAGAAGAGACAATTATGGACGACTTTGGTGAGGAGGTAGGTCTTGGTATGAGTCGATCTGGCGGTGGTGGTGGCCGTTTAGGGCAAATACAGATTAATAGAAACACTGACGCTAGAATGTCTAAGGCAATGACTGAGCGATTAAACAAGCAAAAGCAAGCTGCAAAAGTCGAGAATTTCTGGGATGAGGATTTTGATAGTATTATTTTGCTGAAACCACTGGAAGAAACTACAAATGAGTCAAAGAGTCGATGGTTAGGAACTCTGATGAAGAACAAAGTGAGCAAGGATTACGAAGGAGAGAAGAAACGATAGTTAAAGCAAGATTTATAGAGAGTCGTATGTTATGAATAATGAGTCAATAAAACGAGAGCAAAAGTAAAAAACGAAAAAGAAAAAAATTTTCAAAATAAGCTGAAATCTATATGCTTCCAAGCCGTGTACACTTATTCGCAAGATCCACTTTAATCAAATTAGTAGTCCCAAATAAACTGTATTTGCAACGCGGAGCACAATTGAGAAAGATGAGTGACATTACAAAAGAGAAACCAGTTGACACAACTCCAGCTGAAAACACCCCCGAATCATCAGATCCAAAGCCAAAAACGGCCAAGGAATTGGAGAAGGAGAAGAAAAAAGCAGAAAAGTTGGCCAAGTTCAACGCCAAAAAGGCCAAGCAAGCAGAGACATCTAAAGCCAAACCCGAGGAGAAGAAGCCAAAGAAAGAAAAGAAAGAATCTGCCCCAGTACCACAATTTGTAGACCAGACCAAACCAGGTGAAAAGAAAATACTAGCCTCTTTGGAAGACCCATCTTTCAAAGCATACAATCCAAAGAATGTTGAAAGCTCGTGGTATGCTTGGTGGGAGAACCAGGGTTATTTTCAGCCAGAGTTTACGGAATCCGGGGAAATTAAGCCAGAAGGATGTTTTTCAATCCCTTGTCCTCCACCAAACGTTACTGGTGCTTTACATATAGGACATGCGTTGACTGTATCCATTCAAGACACCTTGATCAGGTGGAACAGAATGCAAGGCAAGACTACTTTGTTCATACCAGGGTTTGACCATGCCGGTATTGCAACTCAATCGGTTGTTGAAAAGCAAATTTGGGCTAAGGAAAAGAAAACTAGGCATGATTATGGCCGTGAAAAGTTTGTTGAAAAAGTATGGGAATGGAAGGAAGATTACCATGCAAGGATCAAAAACCAATTCAAGAAGTTGGGAGCATCCTACGATTGGACTAGGGAAAGGTTTACCTTGAACCCGGATTTATCCGAGGCTGTCACTGAGGCATTTGTCAGAATGCATGAGGATGGAACTATTTATAGAGCTTCAAGGTTGGTAAATTGGTCAGTCAAGTTGAATACTGCCATTTCAAATTTGGAAGTAGACAACAAAACCATTCCTGGAAAGACTTTATTGGCTGTTCCTGGTTACGACCAGAAGATTGAGTTTGGTACCTTGACCTCGTTCTCATACCCAGTTGAGAACTCTGATGAAAAAATCACTGTTGCCACTACGAGACCGGAAACCATCTTTGGTGATACTGCCGTTGCTGTCCACCCAAAGGACCCTAGATACAAGCATTTACATGGAAAGTTTGTCATTCATCCTTTTGTCGATAGAAAATTGCCTATAATCACTGACGCTGAAGCAGTTGATATGGAGTTTGGAACTGGTGCTGTAAAGATTACCCCAGCCCACGACCAAAACGATTACAACACCGGTAAAAGAAACAACTTGGAGTTTATCAATATATACACCGATGACGGTTACCTTAATGAAAATGCCGGTCCAGAATGGAAAGGTATGAAGAGATTTGACGCTAGAGCCAAGGTTATTGAAGAATTGAAGAACAAGGACTTGTTTGTCGAGCAAAAGGACAATGAAATGACCATTCCACTTTGTTCCAGATCGGGTGACATAATTGAACCATTGTTGAAGCCACAATGGTACGTCAATCAACAAGAAATGGCCAAGGACGCTATTGCTGCTGTTAAGAATGGAGATATCACCATCACACCCAAAACGTCCGAAGCCGAGTACTTCCATTGGATGGAGAACATTCAAGATTGGTGTATTTCTCGTCAGTTATGGTGGGGTCACAGATGTCCCGTTTACTTTGTTGAGATTGAGGGCGAAGAGCATGACAGGTTGGATAATGAATACTGGATTGCAGGTAGAACTGAAGAAGAGGCTTTGAAAAAGGCATCAGCCAAGTTTGGTGATAAAAAATTCACTCTTTCTCAAGATGAGGATGTTTTGGACACTTGGTTTTCGTCAGGTTTGTGGCCAATTTCAACTTTGGGGTGGCCCCACAAGACCAGAGATATGGAATTATTCAGTCCAATGTCAATGTTGGAAACGGGATGGGATATTTTGTTCTTTTGGGTTTCAAGAATGATATTGATGTCGTTGAAATTGACAGGCAAAGTGCCCTTCAAAGAAGTCTTTTGCCATTCCTTGGTTAGAGACGCACAGGGCCGTAAGATGTCCAAATCCTTAGGAAACGTTGTTGATCCGTTGGATGTGATCACTGGTATCCCATTGCAAGGATTGCATGACAAATTGCTTATTGGTAACTTGGACCCTAAGGAATTGAAAAAAGCAACCGAAGGTCAAAAGGTATCTTATCCAAACGGTATTCCAGAATGTGGTACTGATGCATTGAGATTTGCTTTGTGTGCATACTCCACAGGTGGTAGAGATATCAATTTGGACATTTTGAGAGTTGAAGGATACCGTAAATTCTGTAACAAGATTTACCAGGCTACTAAGTTTGTTTTGGGTAAGTTGGGTAATGATTATGTTCCTCCAAAAACGCCGGCATTGACTGGTCATGAATCACTTGTTGAAAAATGGATTTTACATAAATTGACAATTGCTGCGAAGAATACCGATGAGGCATTGGAGGCACGTAACTTTGGTGATGCCACCAATCATATTTACAATTTCTGGTACGATTTATGTGACGTTTATATTGAAAACTCAAAAGCATTGATTCAAGATGGTACTCCAGAACAAAAGAAGTCGGCGCAAGACACATTGTATACTAGTATCGATGGAGCATTGAGGTTGATTCATCCATTTATGCCATTTGTCACTGAAGAAATGTGGCAAAGATTGCCAAGACGTGAAGGTGACAATACTGAAACCATAGTTAAGGCTAAGTATCCAACGTACAACAAAGAATACGACAATGTTGAAGCATTAAATGCCTATGACTTGGTCATTGATATTACCAAGGGTGCTAGATCATTATTGTCTCAATACAATATCATAAAGAATGGTCAAGTCTTTGTTGAATCTGGTAATGATAAGATTTACCAGATTGCTTCCGATCAACAAGATTCAATTGTTTCTCTTATCAAAGGTGTTGAGAAGATTTCCGTTGTTAAATCAACCAAGGATGTTCCTTCTGGTTGTGCATTACAAGCAATTGGACCCGAGTGCACAGTGCACGTCTTAGTCAAGGGACAGGTTGACTTGGATGCAGAAATTGCCAAAGTTTCGAAGAAATTAGACTCAGCAAGAGAAACCAAGAAAAAGAATGATGATGCGATTAGTAAATTCACCGAAAAGACCAAACCTGCGGCTGTAGAAAGTGCTAACCAACGTTTGGAAAAAGTGGTTGCTGAGATTGAAGGCTATGAACAAACAATTGAAATCTTGAAGAAATTGAAACTTTAGATAATGTATTGATTAGTGTACATAGTAGATAAATGTTGTAATTTTGAGAGAAACTAATTGTAGATGGTTACTAAATAGACGAAATTGACGTTTGAGTCAACAGGTCTGTACGTTGTAGATTCGTGCTCTTTGTTTAATAGCGATGCAAAAGTGACTTTGTTTTCTGAGAGTCAAAGCAATGGCTTTGTCTCCTTAATTCTCATATATAGTACAGCTACGTCAGAATATGTCACCTAAAAGGAGTCATAACAACATATTTATTTAATTCATAAAATTGCGATGTAAAATTAGTAAGAGTATTCTTGCAACACCTGCTTCAAAATATTAGGGTACCATTTCTTTGCAACATCCTGATGCGATTTGATTCTATTCCTAAACACAGCATAGCCAACTGGCTCTTTCTCCACATCCGGTTGGAACTGAAAGCCTACGTCAACTGCCCAGTCCTCGATCTTCTGATCCCTTTCTTCTTTCAACTTTAGAACGTCTTTGGGGATATTCTGAACGGCCGTTTTATAGCAGTCCAAATCGATTGTCTGGAAAAACGGGATTGATATTCTAGTGCTGCTTCCTGGCTCCGGAATCAATACCCGGTGTATGGTTGCTTTGCAAACGCCCTGGGTAATGGCCTCCAATGTTTGTCCGTTATTGACCACTAGGTGATTAGGAATGTTTGGCACTGTGATCCACTTGCCCTGAAAGTTTTGAACTTGTAGCGAGTCCTTGTGGTCAGTGGCTTGGAAGATATAGGTGAGGAGGTCAGAGTCTCTGTGGGGGCCAACTCCCTGTCCTGTGGAAGGTGTATCATCCAAAGCAACCGATTTGGAGCTTGCCAATGCAGATTTGTCGGGGTAAGAAATAAGCTTCATTTTGCACTGCTGGTTTTCCTTGAAATATCCATCAAAAGCTGAACTATCCAAACCAATGGATTCTGAGACTAGCTTCCTCACAACTGTACTCAACCTGGTCATCTTGGAGATGTATTCCTCCACTGTGGGCCTAAAGTTTGGAATCTTGCTTGAATCGGGCCAAAGGTTCGGACCTTCAATATTTCTGTAAATTGGCTCATCTTCTGAGGGAGGTGGAAGCTCAGTGGCGAGGTCAATTTGCTCTCTCCAGTCAGTGTGCGATGCAGTAATTTCGTTTGCCAAACGTGTATACCCTAGAAAATGTCTTGAGTTTTTCATTTCGCAACCCAACTTTACCTCATTTGGTAATGCAAAAAACTCTTCAGCTTGTAGTTTAATCGCGGCTAGATCAGCTTCTGTGGGGCCGACCTCTTCATAATGATTCAAGAGTAGAAACCCAACATTGATCATGGCATTTCTTAATTGGTGAAGAAATTCAGCTTTCGTTTCAGGGTTGAAAGCTTGACGCAAGTCAAGAATTGGTATTTCCTGAAATGACATTGGTGCCTGTGAAGTGAACCAAAGGATGGTAATCAGTCAGATATACTTGTTTTTTCTTTTATAATTTGAAATCGTCTGATTTTGCTGACCCTCCAAGAAAAAGTGAGCCACAGTTCTTTTTTTTTTCACTTGTTTGTTGAATATTATATTAGAAAATGTTGCAATTAGAGGTGGTACTATCGAGGTCAATGCTGGCAGGGATGAGCTACGGACTCGTCTTCCCTGATTGAATTGCTAGCACAACAACCTGCTATTTTACTCTCTTGCAAAGAAGGTAGAGCCGGTTGGAAATGTAACACCAAAAATGCTCCACAAAATTCGTTAGAAATCAAACTCCACAAAAATCCATTAAAGCCGCTTAGAGTGTCTCTATATATTTAAATTTGATTCTAAAGATGATGTATGCCAGCATGCACTAATCCAAGAGCTGGTTTACTGTGTCAACGACCGATTTCTTCAATCCAATAAACTCAAAGTCAAATATACTTCTAGTCACACTTTGGTCATACCTGTCCAGTCTTGGTGAATATTTCTTAGCGTCTTCGGGATTTCCTTTTGGTAAAATCTGGTCCAATTCGTCAAAATTGTATCTGATTATGTCAATGATTTCTTGGTTATTGTATCTTCCAGCAACAGTAAAGAGTCTCTTATTTGCGGCCTCGTCTTTTTGAAACGCTACTATATGTGCATTAGCGCAATCTCTCACATCAACAAATAAACCAGCTCCCTGTGGCACTTTGTCATTTGGTTTAAGCTTCAACAATTTGTTGATAGCTTCTGATGAATAGTTGAGGCCGTCCTTGTTGAAATCAGGGAATGCTTGGGGACCAAAGACTAATCCTGGTAATATTGTGGTCACGGTGAAATGGGGGTTTTCTTCTTTGACGAATTTCCACACTGTTTCTTCGGCAAACTTCTTAGAGCCAGCATAGCCGTCGCTGACCTCTTTCAACGCTTCCTCCCAGGTGACTGGGTTCCAGTTTTGTTCGGTTACCAGCTCACCTTCTTTGAGAACAGTTCGACTTCCAGCAACAGCTGAAAGTGACGATGTGACCACTACCTTTTTAATGTTCTTGCCGTATTTCTGAACAGCCCTAAGTGCATTGGTTGTTCCATTTATCGCTGGCTCTAGCAAGTCCTTCTTGATATCCTTGATGTCGAATTTCACTGGTGAAGCTGTGTGCAAAAACACTTCGGCTTCTGGATGTGCGCTCAATGCTTTGTCAAAGGCACCATCAGCACCAACATCTTCCACCACTTCAAACTTGAAATTCTCCGCGGGTAATTCGGCTTCCTTGAGATTGTTGAGCAATCTTTGCCCCTTTTCTGCAGTTCTCACAGATCCAATCACTTTGTAATTGGATTGTATCAATTGCTTCACTATGTTTTGCGCAATGAATCCAGTAGCGCCACTAACGAAGATAGACATTGTTTGATGAATTGAAGCAAAAAGGTCTAAGTGGATAGATTGTAATTTCAATAAAGTTGTTTTGCCAATTCCTGGAATTTTGTGATTGCTACATTTTTTGAAAGAGGAAAATTAACAAAGTTAGATGTTGCTCAGTTTAGAATTAACGAAATTCTACATAGAAACTTTGAGAAAATGTAATAGGTGCATTAAACTATTTCAAAAATATACACAAAGCATCAGATCACTTGGATTCAGACTTCTTATCGTCCTTGTGGTTCTCTTGATAGTCTGAGTATGCCTTCTTGGCATTGTCTTGGAAATTTCCACCTTTGGAAAAGTCTTGATAGGCATCCTTACCGTCTTCTTGTGTGACTTTGCCTGATTTGATGAAATCTTGTCCTTTTTTGATGAATGAGTCCATGTTTGTTAATACGTTATGAATTGAAAAGAAAACAAGAGCAACTAGAAGTAAAAAATAAAGACAGGGACTCAATACTTATATATTTTGAAAAGCAGCTATCTCGAAATAGAAAATATAAAAACAATTGGCCCGCGTGGTAGGGCATAAACATTCTAGGCTTTTTAGTTATTCTATTGTTTGCGTCGTTTCAAGTGGTAGACACGCATATATTAGAGAGTCGTGTACTCCCTTTATTTTGCACTCGCAATTACGTCATATTTAGCGTTGTGCATTCTCCATTGAATGTCGCGTGTTAAGTGTCACACGACATTGGTTAGATCTACGCCCCCACTTGGAGAGATCGCTTCTAAGGAAAGAGAAATGACCTGAATCATCCTTAATCTTTTTTCCTTATTGAAAACGAGCTAACAGGATCCAGGAACAATTTCTTTCACACTTTGCTGCAATTTATAGAAACTCAAATGTATCTGAACAGAGAGGATTTGTAGAAGAGATTTAGCATCAAATTGAAGCCAATTAGTTTGTAATAGATATCTCTCATAGCATCCTTCAAGAGCTTTAAAACATTGATTACCTCATTCTCCTCCTAGCTACACAGTTCCTCTGAACTCTAGGTAACACACAACAGCCGCAACCACCAAGTCCCAATCCCAAGCCATTTTGCAACAGAATTGTGCAATTTCCGAGACCGCTTATTAACTCACATCAACGGAAAAAAAAAAAAAGAAACGTATAAAAAAGAACAAACGGTCAAATCACTTTTGCGAAATTTTTCAGATTTCCCTTCGCTTATGAGAAAGGATTGTGGATCGCTCAGATGCTAGCGTCGTACAATGACCTACTCAGGAAATATCCCTATCGCACCAATATGGTGACAACCGGCCTATTTTTTGGCCTCGGGGACCTCATCGCCCAGTCCTTGTTCCCACACACAACAATAAAGACCACAACTGACAAAGATGGAAACCCGATGGAGGTAGTTGAAGTCAGTGACTACACGCCCCAGAGAACATTCAGAGCAATGGTATACGGGTCTGTATTCTTTGCCCCCATAAGTGTACTATGGCATGGGAAAACGCTTCCCAAGTTGAAAAACCCTTTTATTAGCATGGTGAAAAGAAAATTGATGGAGACAAAGAATAGAAAGAGGTTGCACTTTTACGACACAGTGTTCCGTTTGGGCGTTGACCAGCTAATTTTTCCTGGGTTGGTGTGGATCCCTCTTTACAACACGGTCATGGTGATGCTAGCACAACACCAGGATCCATTTGCCGTAATCCATAATAAGTTGGAAAATAATTGGTGGACAGTTCTCAAAGCAAACTGGACAGTGTGGCCTGGGTTCCAACTAGTCAATTTATATTTTATCCCGGTGCATTTACGAATCGTTTGTGCAAATATATGGTCTACTGGGTGGAACACATTCTTGAGCTTTGTTCACAACACAAAGGGCCACGGAAAGGGAAGCGGAAAGAGATTGGAAGAGTTGGTGGATATTGAAGATGACGACCAGGAAGTTGTGATGGTGTATGATTAGCAGCTGTTAATAGTTAATTAAAAGTTAATTAAAAGTGTAATAAATGCATAGGTAGCGCGCCTCAGCTTCAAAAGTGGTCGAAAACGAGCTCTTGAGCAATCTATTGACTAACCCATCCACACACTTCATCCTCATCTTTGGACCACTATGCGAGCATTCTTCAACGGTTACGGTCAATTGCTTGTTAAGAGACCGCTTTTGACAAATATGATCAGCACAGGCTTTCTATTAGGGGCTGGAGATTGTTCAGCACAGATCTTATTTCCTGCTAATCCTGGGCAGCCATACGATTATGTGAGAACGTTGCGAGCAGTTATATATGGAGGAATCATATTTGCCCCATTGGGAGATAAATGGTACAAGATCCTAAATACCAAAATCATATGGCGTGGAAAGAATGAGAGAACCATGTCGACAATTCTTCGGGTTGCTGTGGACCAATTGGTATTTGCCCCCTTCATTGGTATTCCATTGTACTATGCAGCCATGACAGTATTGGAGAATCGGAAACCTTACTTGGAGCACATAGTGGACAAATTTGAAACAAGCTGGTGGGTAACTTTGAAAAGCAACTGGTTAGTTTGGCCAATATTTCAATGGTTCAACTTCTACTTGCTACCGGTGCATTACAGGTTATTAGCGGTTAACCTAATCAGTATTGGCTGGAATACATATCTCAGTTATATAATGCATAATAAAGGTTGATCTTTGAAGTTGAAGCTTCAATTGAGTAGACGGGGTAGTGCGAAAGACCAAATTACCTACAAAGGCTGACGTCACACCGTTTGATCGAAGAAAGATGAGTCAAGCATATAGTAAAGGTTGAACGTGGAGTTGAAAACGGTTGATCCGGAGAGGTTGACTGTCTACGGTTCATAAAGTAACTAGTGACTTATGATGTGTTTCAACCTTAAATAATGTTGGTGTCGGGGCACATACATTTTCCGCTTGTTTTTATTTTTTTATGTTTTATTTTTTATTGTGTTTTTTTTTTTATTTTATTTTATTTTATTTTATTTTTTCTGTCTTTCGCTCCAACGAATTTCATCAACACACTCTCAGTCTGTGGTCGACAAAGTTATCACGTTGAAATACATTACAAATAGACCACTACTAAAGTTATCTATCAACCATAGATATACAGTAATTAAGGGATATTTCCAGTGCCCTCTTTGAAAATGATGAAAGGATTTAAAAACAGATTGACTCGAAACAAGAGTCAATCGACAAGCAAGAAAGGGGATAGGAAAGACAAGGACAAGAGCGAAAAGAAATCGTCGTCGCCATCATCATCAGCATCCACCACTTCGAATACTGGATCGCTGCAGAGCTCAAAGAACTTAATGTCCAACTCGTCAACCTCATTAAAGTCAAACTCACCCAGTCCTTCAAGAAACAATAGCTCAAACAGCGCTGTTTCAATCAAATCGACAAATAGCAATACGACCATGACGTCAGTCACATCCCCACAAGGCCTGCCAACCACCGAGTCCCCACGAATTGTTGTTAACGATGACAACTCAAATACGGTTTTTGGTTCACCCTCGCAGCAATCGTCCAATAGTTCAGGTGTGTTTCCAAACACCGTATCATTAGCATCAGGACCATCGTCAGTAGCAAATATGTCAGCTTCAAACACTGGCATCACTCCCACGACTATGCCTTCCATAGTGACGCCGAACCAAAGTGCTGCCAATGTTTCTTTCGGCTCAACTGCACAGCCCATAACACCCACGCCAACCTCGCCAAAGAGTCCAAATTTCGAATCCAAAGCGCACCACAGTCAGCAAGGAGCGCAGTCACACTACCAGTTGAATCCAAATATATCATCTCCTGGTAGGGATTCTTTTGATATTGATTTGATAACAGCACCAAAGAGACATTCATCCTCCAGATTTGAACCAACATCTTCCGATAGGTATCAGGAAATTAACAAATTGCCAAACTTTGATGAAGTGTTACCAGAGGACCAAATTAGCTTATTTATACAAAAGATTGATCAATGTAACATCATGTTTGATTTCAGTGACCCCACTTTTGATATTAGAGGTAAGGAGATCAAACGGATGACATTGCAAGAGTTGATTGCATTTATCTCGAATAACCGTTTCTCGTACACCGACGAGATGTACAAGCATGTTGTCAATATGTTTAAAAAGAATTTGTTTCGCCCAATCCCTCCACCAGTCAACCCTATTGGCGACATATATGACCCTGACGAGGACGAACCAGTCAGCGAATTGGCATGGCCGCATATGCAAGCGATTTATGAGTTTTTCTTGAGGTTTATAGAGCTGCCTGATTTTCAGCACCAAATTGCCAAGCAGTACATTGATCACGAATTTATCTTAAGAATACTAGAGTTGTTTGACTCAGAGGACCCTAGAGAAAGGGACTGTTTGAAGACAACGTTGCATAGAATTTACGGAAAGTTTTTGAGTTTGAGG
The DNA here is from genome assembly GCF_024628925.1 of Lodderomyces margitis. Classification (NCBI taxonomy): domain Eukaryota; kingdom Fungi; phylum Ascomycota; class Pichiomycetes; order Serinales; family Debaryomycetaceae; genus Lodderomyces; species Lodderomyces margitis. The sequence continues at coordinate 148,246 of NW_026261776.1, forward strand.
AGCTTTATTAGAAAGTCAATCAACAATGTTTTCTTGCAATTTATTTACGAAACAGAAAGGTTCAATGGGGTTGGTGAATTGTTGGAAATCATGGGCTCTATTATCAATGGATTTGCACTTCCATTGAAAGAGGAGCACAAGATCTTTTTAGTGCGAGTATTGATACCATTGCATAAAGTAAAATGCTTATCGTTATATCACCCGCAGTTGGCGTACTGTATTGTTCAATTTTTGGAAAAGGACCCCTCATTAACTGAGGATGTGATTATGGGTTTGTTGAGATTCTGGCCCAAGATTAATAGCCCTAAGGAGGTTATGTTTTTGAATGAAATCGAGGATATTTTCGAGGTCATGGAGCCAAACGAGTTTGTTAAGATACAAATCCCATTATTCGCCCAGTTGTCGAAATGCATCAGCTCATCGCACTACCAAGTTAGTGAAAAGGTCTTATGCTACTGGTCAAACGAGTACTTTTTGACGTTGATCACAGAAAATGCTGAAGTTGTGTTGCCAATAATTTTTGCATCGTTGTACGAATTGACAAACTCAACCCAACCCGGTATCGAAAATGGCGTAATGCAGCAAAAGTTGGCCAATTTCCCCGATGCAGTAGTAGATGCCAACGGTAACTTAATTGATGCAGGGTTGGTGTTGCAAGACTTGCAACAAGGAATTATACCAAGTGCAAATGACCCAGACCACCCCCATCACAACATTTTCCAAGTACATGCCTCGGTGAACAATAACGGACAGAATGAAGAAAATGACTTGTCCATGTCCCTCAACGGCGAAGGAAATCATCATCAGCGCAATCCCCACTCCGACATCAATGGTAATGAACTATCAGATGAAGAGTACTACGATCTGTTTAGTTCAATGCAGGCAGGCAACATGAACTCAGGAGGATCCAACTCGAATAACCCATTGGGTGATGAATTTGGACCTGGATTTGATGAAGAGACCAGTATGTTGCAGCACAATTCTGCCACGTCAACCTGGAATAGAAATATCCATTCCCTTTCGTATGGTGCGCTCAAAGTATTTATGGATCATAGTCCAGTGTTGTATGACCACTGCACCATGCTATATCATCAATCATTAAGTGAGCAAAAAAGTCGCGAGGCAGCACGAAAGGAAGGGTGGGAGAAGATTGAGAAGTATGTAAAGCAGCTTAAAGCTCAGCAACCATCACAAGAAAGTAGTGGCGTATTTTTGAAATAAACGACAGTGTTTAGTTTTAATGTACAAACTTTTTATATATGGAAGAGGAAAAGAGAGAGAGGAGAAAAAAATAAAAGAAACGAAACGACAGACGAATTTCTTGAAATTGTGCAAAATTTTCACCATCGTCAATTGTCAGCTCTCTTTCTTCTTTCTCTTCATCATAACGCATTTACAGAGGTATGTCTGACGCAAGATCTATAAATATCCATAAAGATGAAAAACCTTTACCTCGATTTGCAAATGTTTGAATTTGGAATTTCTTTTTTTTATTTCAAATTGATGAAATGTATAGAAAGAACCGCTACACTGAATTGGATTAAGAGATATGTTTGATGAATAATTACTAACTTTTGATAATTAGATTAAGATTACTAAAGCATTTTTGAAAGGCTCTTCGGTCCATGGAAGGGCCCGCTCATTGGAGAAAAATACAAACGATAAGACTATAGTCTGAAGATAATAGGTGTAGGAAATCTCTTGTTCCGTAGGAAACTCCGACGAGGGTGCAGTTTGTCCCGCCATGTGATCTTGATAGATAAAGGACACACATAGGGATTAGGCGAAATGGGAGAGGAGTGAAAGGAAGATGAAACAGTCATGAAATATATAGTCTGATGATTGGCCTGGCATCACCATTTGTACATACTGCGCACATAAGTTCGTGCAGTTTTTCAAAATATTGTAGAGCCACTTGCCATCTCAAAAGGGACAAAAAATTTTTCCCTCATCTCTGCCACCCACTTCTTTTTCTCTTTTGGCAAAGTTTGCCCCTTCAATACAGCTAAATCGATTTAACGACTTAGATTATTATTCTCGAAATGACCTACGACGCATCAAAAGCTACTTCATACTTGAAAGACTACACCAAGAAAGATGGTTTGTCAATCAAAGAGTTGATTGACTCTACTAATTTCGGTGGGTTGACTTACAACGACTTTTTGATCTTGCCTGGTTTGATTACATTTCCAAGCACCAACGTAAACTTGGAAAGTAAGTTGACCAAGAAGATCACCTTGAAGACTCCATTTGTTTCAAGTCCTATGGATACTGTTACCGAGGAGAACATGGCCATTCACATGGCATTGTTGGGTGGTATTGGTATTATTCACCACAACTGTACCGCTGACGAACAAGCCGAAATGGTTAAAAAGGTCAAGAAATACGAGAATGGTTTCATCAACGATCCAGTCGTTATTTCACCAGATGTCACTGTTGGGGACGTTAAAAAAATGAAGGAGGTCATGGGATTCACCTCCTTCCCAGTAACTGGTATGTAATTTTTTCAATTGTCATGGATACCCTGATGATCAACCAAAAATTTAATAACTTTCGTTCTACCGAGTCACATCAAACGATGTTGGGGAGAATCTTTTTTTAAACTGAATAAACATGACAATTTGTATAATGGGAAAATACTAACAAATAATCTAGACAATGGTAAAAATGGAGGAAAATTGCTTGGTATCGTCACTTCACGTGATGTTCAATTCCACGAAAATAACAGAGACCCTGTATCACAAGTTATGACTACCGACTTGATCACCGGTAAGGAAGGCATCTCATTAACTGAGGGTAACGAAATCTTGAGAAAGTCTAAAAAGGGAAAGTTGCCAATTATTGATTCAAAGGATAATTTGGTTTCATTAATCTCATTGACTGATTTGCAAAAGAACCACGATTTTCCAAATGCTTCAAAATCATATCACTCCAAGCAATTGTTATGTGGTGCTGCTATTGGAACCATGGACGCTGACAAAGAAAGGTTGAATAAGTTGGTTGAAGCTGGTTTGGATGTTGTTGTCATTGACTCTTCAAACGGTTCATCAACTTTCCAGATCAACATGCTTAAATGGATTAAAGAGAAATATCCTGAACTTCAAGTCGTTGCTGGAAATGTTGTTACTAGAGAACAAGCTGCTTTGTTGATTGAAGCTGGTGCCGATGCGTTGAGAATTGGTATGGGTTCAGGTTCAATCTGTATTACTCAAGAAGTGATGGCATGTGGTAGACCCCAAGGTACAGCCGTTTATGGAGTAACAGAATTTGCCAACAAGTTTGGTGTTCCATGTATTGCCGATGGTGGTATTGGAAACATTGGTCACATTTCAAAGGCTTTGGCTTTGGGTGCGTCATGTATTATGATGGGTGGTTTGTTAGCTGGTACTGCAGAAACTCCAGGTGATTACTTCTACAGGGATGGCCAAAGATTGAAGGCTTACAGAGGTATGGGATCAATTGATGCTATGCAACAAACCAGCACAAATGCCAATGCATCCACATCAAGATACTTTTCCGAAACCGACAAAGTCTTTGTTGCCCAAGGTGTTAGTGGATCAGTTATTGATAAGGGTTCTATTACCAAGTTTGTGCCTTACTTGTACAATGGTTTGCAACACTCTTTACAAGATATTGGTATCCAATCCGTCACAGAATTAAGAGAAAAGGTTGATAGCGGATCAGTCAGATTTGAGTTCAGAACCGCTTCTGCTCAATTCGAGGGTGGTGTTCACGGCTTACACTCGTATGAAAAGACTTTGCATAACTAGAATTTATTTGTTTTTTTTAAAAAATCTATGGTAAAAGAATAATAAAATTTTGTATATCTCAAGGCGTGGTGAATATGTAAAGACAAGTGGAAAACAGATTTTGTTTGGTGTGTGTTCACTCACAAGACCAAATGACGTCAGGAATTAGAAAAGCCATTTTGAAAATATTTTTATCTCTCGAGTTTTTTCATCAACAACAAAAATACTCCTTACTATCGCCCAATCACTCGATGAACACTACTCTTGATGAAGATCTCACCAACAGCAGATTGGTTAGATACAACGATATCCAACCTGATGTTATGAGGTACTTGTACAATGTGATATCGCCCCATTATCCCAACCTCTTTCCCAAATATTCAACAAAGACACATTCCTTCGATACTTTAAACATCATAGATCTACTACACGATGGCGAGATATTATGTCGTTTGGGACAGTTGGTGAAACTACCTTCGGAGACCAAAAACCCTACTGCCAGGTTTAAATCATCACAAATGGCATTTATTCAGATGGAGAATATATCGTGGTTTTTACAATTGTGTGAATTGTTGAACTTACCTCATGATGAAATTTTCCAGACTGTTGACTTGTATGAGGGCAAAGACCCGTATCAAGTCTGTATCACTTTGATGTCGTTTTCTCGTATTGTCAACAATTTAGATCCCGAGATCTTTGGCGAAGTTATCGGTCCAAAGAAGGTTAAGGTCAAGCCGGTAGTGCCTAATAAACCAAGGAGCTTAAGGGAATAGAGTACAAGGATATTTTTAGTCGTTCCATCTTGGTGAAAGCTTTTGATATTGGAATTGTGTCTAGTTCATTGTCGGTCATTACTTTTGGTCAGAGATCCATGGATGATGAAGTGATCAGTGAATGATAATTAATTAGGGAATACTTGGACTGGTGTCGTAAAAGGCTTCATCGGGGTGCTTATAATCCAAACTCATTGTTTTACCATTTCCTGTACTGATAAAGTGAAAGCAGCTGTGGTATTCAGCCCACGAAAGATAAAATTAATACTTATTGACAAGAGTTGGATCTATGACTTGTTTCAAAGATGATCCAAGCTGGTCCTCCAATAGAGATTCTATATGGTTCAACAATCTATGATGTAAAGTCGTTCCTTATAATAGTAGTATGAAATCTTAACCATAACTTATATACAGGAATAATTCATATTACGTTTTTCTCATTTCTTTTCTCATCTCTTCGCAGAGTTTTCTTTTTTTTTTTTTTTTTTTTTTAACAAGGATTTAACAAGTAGAAATCATCATCAACAGATTGACAAGACATCCAAGCAGGACAACTTCGCTAGAGGAACCATTCGAAAAGAATTAATAAGTACTGGAAGACTTATATTTACGCAAGGAAAGACAAAAAAAGGGGAGAATTATTTTCATTTTAGCTGCTATTAGCATAATTTATTTATTTGCATCATCCAAAAGAACTATTCACATTAATCTAGCATGTCAGACGAAGTTATTTGGCAAGTGATCAATCATCAATTTTGTGCTTTCAAATTAAAGACTGAGAAGCAGAATTTCTGCCGGAATGAATATAACGTTAGTGGGTTGTGTACGAGGCAATCATGTCCCTTGGCTAATGCTCGATACGCCACAGTTAAAAACGTGGGAGGGAAATTGTACCTATATATGAAAACCGCAGAAAGAGCACATATGCCTAATAGATGGTGGGAAAGAATTAAGCTTTCAAAGAATTACAATAAAGCATTAGCACAAATTGACCATCATTTACAGTATTGGCAAAAGTTTTTGCAACACAAGTGTAAGCAAAGATTGACGAGATTGACACAAGTGGCCATTACAGAAAGACGATTAGCATTAAATGAAGAAGAAAGACACTTGGTTGGAGTTAAGCCCAAGTTGAAAAGAAGAGAAGAGAATAGAGAAAGAAAAGCATTAGCAGCCGCCAAGATTGAAAAGGCAATTGAAAAGGAGTTGTTAGAGAGGTTGAAAAGTGGTGCATATGGAGATAAGCCATTGAATGTAGATGAAAACATATGGAAAAAAGTATTGGGTAAAGTTGATGAGGTTGATCAGGAGGAAGAATTTGACGATGACGAGGACGAGGATGTTGAGCTTGAAAGTGAAGAGGAGGAGGATGAAGACGATATGGGAGAGATTGAATATGTTGAAGATTCAGGTGATGATGATTTGGTTGATATGGAAGATTTAGAAAAGTGGTTGGACGATTCCTCAGCTAATGAAAGCGAAAGTGAAGATGAGAGTGAGGATGAGAGTGAGGAAGAAGCAGGCGAAGGAAGCTCAAAGAAGAGAAAGGCAGACGACACAAAGTCCAAACTGAAGAAGAAGAAGAGAAAGCCAAGAGTCGAGATTGAGTATGAGGAAGAAGAACCAATACAAACTAATATAGCCGTTTAGGGAGGATATAATACATTTATTTGGTGGTAACTTTGTATTTATAAACGAGGATTATTGTATATTATCAAAGGAGAGACTGCATGAACCATTTCTAGACTATATACCTGGCCGTAGTATCTATCAAATCTGCAATTTATTTCACACAATTTGGAAAGGGGCTGGCCCTATGCGGGGATACATGCCTAGGTTGTTTTGCCTAAATTATGACAGACACGCATCAACACACAACTGAGTGTGGGCCAACTAACTTTCCGGTATCACAGTATAATAAAATAATCGGTGAGGCAATATATGCTTGTGGTAAACAGCAGCAAAAGTACACGCAGTGAAACGGCGCATACAGTGGAAAAAATAGCGCAATTAACCTTGGGGGTCTAATCGTATTTCTAGCAGTTACTGTGAATCAGGTTATGTGGTATACGTGATTGTGGACCAAGTAGGGCGCTTCAGATGGTGGACTTGCATGATGTAGACGGAAACGTCTATAACGTGATGCAACTGGGTTGTGTTGGTGATTACTTATAACTGATGGAAGAGCACATCACTGCAATAGTCGACATTTATCAGAAGAAGAATATTAAGAAGTAGTCAGGCTCAAGTTGAGCAAGCTAATAGCCACAGTTAAAATATTGAAATAAAAAAGGTGATAACTTGTGGCGTCACAGACGTCTAGCATGAGACAGTGGAAGAGAGCCCAATCTGTTACTTGGTAGTCACTTTGGTGTCCTGTGTCGTATTTTTTACGGGGAAGATGTGTGATCCTGAAAATACTGTACTACGTACTACGTTGTGCTTCCAGTCACTCTATTGTCGTAAATTGACTGAACTTTCGAATGCTTTTAATGTAAATAATGTTTCTGCCCGGTCGGCGTTGGCTCATCATTATAATCCTTCGTGTTATGTAACAGAAAATCCACAAAACTTTGTTCTGTTAAGCCGGATAAAGTATGACGGTTTCATCCGTCTGATTCCCGCAATCTCGCTTTGTCTAGTGAAGTACTTCGGAGTTAAGTTTTTCAGTTACAAAATTGGAAAAGCAAAGTTTACAACAACAACAACATCTTCCCGATAATAAAGAAGTGCAAAAGCCTTGGACTCATGCTTAATATATTTAAGTACCACATGTTGTTAGTTCCATCATTTAGTGACTGGCAAACATACGGCTCAACTTGTAAACAAAGGTTAAGTTCTCCACAGGCATCATTTTCGATGCCAGTAGGCGCATGATCTATAGCACCAAGGCTGTGTATTGATAGTGGAGCATTCTTGATTAAGCTTATAAAAGACGTTGATTTTCATTCTTGGCTGTTTCTTTTTCTTAGCCTCATCAGAACAACCTCCGTTTGATTTTATTCGCATTTTAGTCTTTTATTTGCATTTAGGGTTTTAGCTAAACGCCTAACGCCTAATTTCGATGAGAATTATTCAGGAACAGCCCTTGGCGGTTTTATGTATTCAAAACTTGGTATATTTTAGCAGCAACTATTAGTGCCGCCATGTTGAGTCTCATAATACTTAGGATTTACCTTCTAGCTCTTGGTGTTTTTCAGACAAACTAGATACGAGAAAGTCAAGGGTGAAGAGCAAAAGAAAACACAAAGTAACACAAAATCCGAATTTTATTTGTTTTTTATTTCATCCATACCCTTTTTTCTCTTTCTCTCTTTTTTTTTTTATTTATTCCGTTGTTTGTTTTTATTCCTTTTATTGTTTTTATTGTTCTTATTCCTTTTCGGCGCTACAATATATAAATATGTAAGCAAAGTGGCATTTTCTTTTAACTGCAAAAGGAGTACTACAACGAAGAACTAGAGCAATACAGAAGAAAGAAGATTTTTTATTCTTTTAACATCCTTTGCTCGCCTCAAAAGCAAACTTTGATAAATATGGACCAGTTGGCTTCAATAACGGCCTGGACCCCTACTTCAACTTCCACGCCAACATCGACTAGTTTGAAAAGTGTTGCTACCACGGCGCAATCTGCTTTAGAACTGAGTTTGTCAGCAGCAATAGAATCATTTCGCAGTTATGGTTCAAACATCAACAACGAACAATATGTCAGTGCATCTAGAATCATTCGTGGGGCACAAGCTTCCTTATCAATCATTTCTGCTGAGGGTGTATTGGCTACTGCAACCGCTGAAAATGCCAAAGCACAGGCTACCGAGCTAATTTGGAATCTGACGCAGAATTTAGACGATTTATGGTGGGATGAAAATGTTTACAGCATACGACGTCTTACTCGCCCAGGAAATATCATTTTCTTGGTTGTGTTTGCCATTTCATTCTTGTGGTATATTCTAATATTAGCCAAGTCAAGATACTGGTGGTTCAACGTTGCCTTTTTCTGTGGTGCCGCTTTGGAATTCTTGGGGTTCCTTGGTAGAGTGCTTTCCTTCAGTGACATGACATATTTCCCTTACTACTTGTTACAATTGATTGTATTGACTATAGCCCCAGCATTTATTATGGGTGGTATCTATTTCCTTTTGGGTCAGTTGGTGATTATTCATGGTCGGCAGTTTTCGGCTTTGAAACCATTATGGTATGCATACATATTCATTGCTTGTGATATCACATCATTGGTTATTCAAGCTATAGGTGGTGGTATTGCTAGTGTTAGGGCAGAAAACTACGAAAACTCTGACCCTGGTACCTACACCATGATTTCTGGTATTGCATTCCAGGTATTTTCAATGTCAATTTACCTCATATTTTGGTCGATGTTCTTGTGGAAGATATATTTCCCAAAAACTAACAAATACCCCCAATATGAATCAGAAAAAAATGACGTTGATGCACGTCAAGTTTTGAAACCGAGTGTGAAGAACTTTCTTAAATTGCTTGTCAATTCAAAGAAGACAGCTGAATACAAGAAGAATGTTTTGGAACCATACTACAACCCCAAATACGCTGACATTAGGCTGAGAAAAATGTATGATTACTTCCCATTGGCTGTTTCCTTGGCTATAATTGCAGTTTATGTTCGTTGCATCTATAGAGTGGTTGAATTAGCACAAGGTTTCAGTGGTTACTTAATTACACATGAAGTTTACATTATGTGTTTGGATGCCCTCATGTTGTTTATTGCTTTGTACATTTTTATTCCATTCCACCCACACATTGTTTTCGGAGCAAGCAATATCATTAGACTTGGTGATATCAAGGGAAACACCGATGAGAAAATTGAAGAAGAGATATTATACCCCGTAGATGACGAATATGATAGCAACGTGAGGAATGATACAGCTGTGGGAAGTCCAATTGGCGAGGGACATGGAGCTAATAAGGATGGCAAGTTTGAGGGAAGTGACGCATCTTACAAAGCAGAGCTCGGCGATACAAATCGTGATTCTCGCCCCTGGGAGGATGGTCCTGTAGATGCTGGATTTTACAAGTCAGAAGATGGTGAAGTAAATCAAAGACCCTATGGAACTGGACCTAGGTGATTTGAAAGCATAGTTTCCTTACCAGTTTGTAAGACTGGGTTCATTTTTTTATCTTTAGGGTTTATATTAATTTGAAGTCGTAATATAGAGTTAGATTATAGCATGTGCTGCTAGTGGTAAATGTTGAAAACATTGAATCACACGTAGATGTGTAGATATATCCATTCCTATAGACTAGTAATAATGAACCCGCCAATAAGGTGTGAACCTTGGTAAAAGTGCAATAGTTTAAAGCATGATTACGTCAGTTTGTTTATAATGTTGTTTTGCCACAAAGCTCAGTCGTAATTTCGATCAATGCGTCCTATTTCTTCTTTGTTAACACAACCTTTTGTATCAATAACAAAACTTCGTCTTTTGTATTTTCAGATTTCAACCAACAATGAACTGGTGAATGTGTAGCATTTATTCCGATATCACGATATAGGCAAAGGAGATAAACCCGGACAATAAATATGAATAAAAATGAGAACAAAAAAAGAAGAAGTTTCATTTTTCTTGGCGATGTTATTGTCTTAAGCCTCTTCCAAGGTAGTGTCCGGCTGGTAAACATACAGTTCGCAACGAAAACAACAGAAGGGCGAAAGGGGGCGAAGTGAAAACCATTTCAATACTACCGCCAATAGAATTGAATAAGTTAGTCTCAAAAGTTTATCTAGAATGGCTATGTGAGAATAAGTAAATTGAGCAGTTCTTTCGAAAGACAATGCAAACGCTCCCGTATTCAAAAGCTTCTTGTAATAAGGTATGTCTTCTCCACCAGGTCACAAAGGCTTGTAGCTTATACTTTACTGCTGCTTGTTCATTGTCCTTAAGTACTCTAACTTCCCTCTTGCTTTTTAAAGCACTATGCCATAACAAGTCGCTCCATCAGTCGTGACTTCAACTGCTAGAGATAGGAAGTGGCACATAAAAAGAAAAAGTTCAAACAATAGGAGTAACTAAAGCCGCTAGATCTAAGCCTTAATAATTTGTGACACAAATTAATTGCTTTTTCCGAGACAAACGAAAACAAAAAAGAATAAAATTCGCATCAAAAAAATAAATAAAACAAATCCGATTCTTCTTTAAAAGTCCAGAAATATTTAGCGAGTTTCAGCCACCCAGCTGTGATTAATAGCATAAATATACTATCCAACCAAAAGATTAGTCCGTTTGATTGATACTTTTTCTCAGCATGGATCTGATCTCCTCAATAGCTGCATGGACTCCCACAACCACGGCAACATCAACTTCATTGAAGAGTGTAGCCACAACGGCAGAATCGGCGCTTGAGCTGAGTTTGTCAAAAGCTCTTCATTCATTGACAGGTCATACTTCTACAATGATGAGAAATGACTATGTACTGGCTTCGAGAGCAATTCGGGGCGCACAAGCTTCTTTATCAATCATTTCAGCAGAACAAGTGTTGGCAACGGCAACTGCTGAAAGCGTCAAAGTACAAGCTACGGAAGTCATGTGGAACCTGACGCAAAACTTGGACGACTTGGCGTGGGAAGAAAATATATACGGTATACGCCATTTGACACGTCCAGGGAACATATTCTTTTTGGTGGCTTTTTCGATAACGCTTCTATGGTACACGTTGATATTTATAAAGTCTCGATATTGGTGGTTCAATATTGCATTTTTCTGTGGAGCAGCATTGGAGTTTTTGGGTTTTCTTGGGCGGGTCCTTTCTTTTAGCGATATGACGTCTTTCCTGTACTATGTGATGCAAATGGTGACATTAACAATAGCGCCTGCCTTTACCATGGGTGGTATCTATTTCCTTTTGGGCCAGTTGGTGATTATTCATGGTCGGCAGTTTTCGGCTTTGAAACCATTATGGTATGCATACATATTCATCGCTTGTGACATTGTTTCTTTGTTTATCCAAGCGGCTGGAGGAGGGATTGCTAGTTCAGCTACACTGAGCAATACTAGTACTGATGGGGGCACACACACGATGATTGCTGGTATTGTGTTTCAGGCGGTTTCAATGTCGGTTTACGTCTCGCTTTGGTTTATATTCATTTGGAGAATTTACTTTCCAAAGACGAGTACATATTCCCAGTATGCCATGGATAAAGTTGATCAGCATCAAATGTTGAAACCGGGATTGAAGAACTTTTTAAAACTATTCTTCAACACTAAAGCTTCAGCCGAGTACAAAAAGACTGTGTTGGAACCATATTACAATCCAAAATACAGTGATATCAGACAAAGATCGTTGTACAATTACTTTCCCTTGGCGGTGACATGCGCCATCATTGCTATATTCGTCCGTTGTATTTATAGAGTGGTTGAGTTGGCACAAGGTTTCCGAGGATACTTGATTACTCACGAGGTTTACATTATGTGTTTGGATGCAGCAATGTTGGTTATTGCTTTGTACGTGTTTATCCCCTTCCATCCTTATATTGTATTTGGTTCAAGCAATATCATCAGACTTGGTGATATTAAGGGCAACGTGGATGAAAAAGTTGACGCAGAGGAGATGTATTTGACGAATATTGACGAGAATACAGTGGAAAGTATAAGTGTTGACCCAGTTCTGATTGAGAATAGAGGAGGTGAAACAGACGGGAAATGAGAGCACAGCGGTTACTTCAATGTACATACCTATTTTGAGGACAAGAAAGAGGCGACTGAAACACCTCCAAATTCTTGTAGCCTGGTGAAAGTGGTCTCACGATGAAGGATTCCATAGACTTTGTATTTTGAAACTAACAGTTAATAAGTTATAGTATTACTTTATTTGATCACCAGTGATGAGGGCAACAATCAAGCAAAAGTGGCAGAAGTTAACGGGTCCTACAACAAGCTCATCACACAGTCTAGAGTGGTGAATGATCTGGAACAAGCTTGTTGGACTGGCTGCAAATGATTTTTTCTCTTGTATTTTACGCCATTCAAATTGATCGGCATTCCCTTTTTTTGTAATTATAACTATACGTTTCATCAGGAGGTCTTCAGTGGCCCATTTGCTATCTAAAACAAATCAACTTTACCATTCATTGACCCGTACTTGCTATATGAATATATCTGCCAACTCACTATTTTCAAATCCAAATGGTACATATGAAAGTAACTACACACCGCCACCAGGTACTGACCTGGGCATATTGTCTGAGTTACCTTACTACCCTATGGATGATACAGATCCTATTTTTCATTTCACATGTGATGAATTGATTGGTGATAGATTCCCCATTACAAAGTATCCGTTTGATGGATTCATAGATTTCCACTCGTTAAAGATTTGCAGCTCAAATGCCAAGCAAATGTCAAAGTACTTGCAACTAGCTATGGGGTTTAAAGAGGTAGCCTACAGGGGTTTAGAAAATGACTCCCGGTTAGTTGCATCCCACGTTGTCCAAAATGGTTCAATCTTCTTGGAAATTGTTAATACTTTGGAGACTATAAAGGACGATAATGTTTTACGGTTCCCATACTTCAAGCACGATCTTTCACTATTTGAAAAGTTTGACCGAAATATGAACAATTATGTGGAAGAATTCAAGATTACCACTGAAGACTTGGTGTTCGATTATGTCAACAATAGAATCGAGAGTTTAAGTACAGCCCCTTTGAAGTCATTAAAATTTGGTCGCCATATGTACAACACAATCATAAAGAGTGGGAAATACAAGGCAATCTCGCAAGAAATTCAACAAATTATTATCAATATCATCAACGATTCGGAATTGATATATAATGACATAATGGAGTGCACATTGATACAAAAGTTTTTGAAAAACCATGCCGAAGGGGTCATGGACATTGCATTCAATGTGAGAAGTGTGGATGCAATTTTTCAAAAAGCAATACTGGCAGGGGCAGGTATTATAAGATTGCCTCGTGTCATTTGCGATGAAAATGGGTCTGTCAAACTAGCAACAGTGACGGTCCCCAATACTGACATACAACACACATTAATTGAAAACTTGGACTACACGGGCAATTTCCTACCAGGATACTCTGATTCAATAATGGGGCTTTCTCGAGGATACCAGGAACAGTTGGATTCATTGCCTGCGGTACACTTTACATCAATTGATCATTGCGTTGAGAATTATTCCTGGAACCAAATGATTTCCCAGGCCAAGATTTATGCAAAAATGTTTGGGTTTCACAAATATTGGTCAGTCGATGAGATGGATGTTTCGACGGGCTTCACTGCATTGAGGTCAATTGTAATGAGTTCAAGCAATGGCCAAATAAAAATGCCCATCAATGAACCAGTAAAGTCGAAATTTAAAGGGCAGATTGAAGAGTTCAACGATTTCTATGGCGGACCGGGCGTTCAACACATTGCTCTTCGTACAAATGATATTATTCAAACTGTAAAGGCAATGATTCAAAGAGGTATAGAGTTCAATCAGGCCAGCGAACGTTATTATAAAAACTTAGAACAACGGTTGGCAAAAGATGACATTGAGTTGTATGAGGATTTGGCCGAAATCAAGTCGCTCAGCATACTAATTGATTACGACCCAACAACCAGAAACAAACGCACAAGGAAATGTCACTACATCTTACAAATATTTTCGCACCCTTTGCATGATCGACCAACTTTATTCATTGAAGTCATTCAGCGTCATCATCACAATGGATTTGGAAAAGGAACGTTTAAAGGATTGTTTGAAACCATTGAACTGCAACAGAGACTTCGTGGTACCTTTGTAGAAGTCGAATGAGTAGCTATATATCCCCTATTTAAAATAAAACCAGCTCTTTTCTTTTCTGAAGTTTAAGCTTTTTTTTTCTGATTTTTAATATTATTTTCTCCTTATGTCAGAACCCTTAAGAGTAAACTTTAAAATGTTTTGTGTTGAAGGCAAAGAGAGAAGCATGTAATCAATCAAGTGTCTCATTACAACATATACAATAAGATAATCATACATAATCATGCAAAAAATATGCGAATGTGATTTGTTATGCATGGTTAACAAAATGCGAAACAGTGGAGCTGTTTAGAGTGACTATTACACACGCCAAACCACCTCAAATTTCATATTCCTTGGAATCATTTGACGCCAAAGAAGTAGCATATCCACCTGTAGGACAACTGGTGCTTTTGTCAAAATCGGGAATCGGTGTGTCCAAAAGTTTGAGATTGGTTTTATCATCACTTTCATTTTCTTTCGACTTTTGCTTCTCCAAATCTTCTTCATTTTTCAACTTATAACCTTCAGTAAGAAAATACTCCTTGATGTTTCTTACAAATAATGGATGCAAAAGCACATCTACACCTTCATTACGAGCAATCTCATATGCACGATCAAATGGAATCCAAACACCTTTCAAGTTCATCGTTCCAACTTTAACAACATTCTTAACCTTTTCTGTCTTCAAGATACCGTCTCTCTTGCCCCTGCTCATGCCAACAACATTGAGCAACTTGGTGCAATTTATATAATTGTTGTCTTCTCTCCGTGAAACCAAAACATTCTTTGCTCGAACTTGGTAGCAATTGGTCTTCTCTTCCTCCCAACTAAGGGTAGCAATACGAGGTCTCACGACATTGGCAGGGGGTTCAGTTTGTGGTATACAGCTGCTTATTGATGTTGTCCTGGAACGATCGTCATTGTTTGAAAACGTTGATGAGTTTCTTGATTTGTTTGTAAGGGTGGACGATACCAGTTGGTTTCGGGTAGACACGGCCATCTGCGGTTTTGATTTAGACACCAGTTGCTGATACAGTCTCTGAGGGGGGTAGCCCTGGTAATTCTGCAGAACTGATGGTGAGGCGTAAGTAAGCGAAGACTGAGGAAGAGACACTTGCGTGTACAGCATTGCGCTAGGGTTAGTGAATGCTTGATTTAACAAATGTTGCAGCTGTTGATGTTGCAGCTGTTGATTGTGCCGATGGCGTAGATCATTCTCATCACTTTCCAATCCAGTTTTCTCGCCTTGGTATAATAGTTGCAGCGAGTTTGAATTAAATGCTTGGTACCCATTCTTTGTAGAATACGTTTGCAGTTGTTGCAGATTATTACGAGACTTTGCTCCAAAATTTGTCGCATAGAAATCTTGCTGCTGAAAAATCAGATAGGGGCTCTGTTGGGAGTAAACCTGTTGAGTGAATTGGGATTGAGAAGGAGCATATTGTTGTTGTTTCAATTTGGAAATAGCTATGTCCTGATTAGTCGTTTGTGCCATCGGACTGACTACCAGGTTTATCCCAGTTTGGTAGTCGGAGTACCCATTATTAGCAGTAGACATTGATGTTGCCGAGTTCAAAAGCTCTGCATTTTGTATTACAGAATATCCTGGCTGCATTGCATAATAATTTGAGTAGTCCATGGCATAATTTTGTTGGCCTCTGCTTTTGTTTTGTGACATGTGCTGGTACTGGTAAGAGGAGGGACCTTCAATACCATTGGTTTGTACCGGATTACTTGTTTCCTTCTGTGGTTGTTGTGCTTGTATGTTTAAAGTTTGTTGGTGTAGCTCCAGGTTATGCATTTTCTCTGGTTCCAGCTCGTGTAGAGTTTTCTTCGAAGCCAAAGATATTTGCTCTGCATTTGAGCCATTGACAATGTCTGAGCCATAGAAACTGGCATTTGAAGGTGTCGTCATAACTTTATTCATCTGTCTGCCCCGTCAAAGTGTAAGTAATGTGTAGTGCAAGATCAATTGTGAATCACGATTGAACAAATCTGCAGTCTGGAGATCCAGGAACTCTTAACCGTCTGAAATCTCACACAGTTAAGGAATTTCCAAATATGCTGCTAAAAACACCTAGTGCCAAAATGGAAATTTCAATGATTAAATGCAACAGCAGGAAATGAGTCTGCTTTGTAAATGTATCGAAATATCTCGATGAATAAATCCAAATCTCAAAAATGTATCTTGGAAACAAATCTCTTTCTTTTTAAGTAACTATAGCACGAATTTGCAGTGTGTCAACAACGATGTTTCACAAAGTTGGAGTTCTGCGTAATAGCACAAATGTAAAAACACTAAGAAATTTGGAAACTTTGATTAGTTTTCTTTCGAAGAAATATCCAGGAAGTTAAATACTAATCTGCAATAAATGAACCAAAAAAAAAAAGTTCCCATACCCACAATCGATCTCTGTGACGTATTATTAATAGACCTTCCTATTCATAAACCATGGAAATAAAAACAAAAACAAAACAAAGCACATGCAAACCAAAACAAACGAAAGTAAACCATGCCAATAATTCACTCACAATTTCTTTTTTTTGGTCCAATTCAAGGAAATAATAATAAACAGATTAATCTCAACAAAGTGAACTCAAATAATAATTAATTATTGAACACTCGAAAGTTTATATAATACCCGCTGAAAGCCCCGCGTACATTGTCTAATATCCCTGGAGCTTAAGGTCATATCTTGCTTGTTTTGCCTTCTTGTAAAACGTAAACACGACTGCAAATTTTGGGGCGTTATTCCGAACTTCAGTCATGCAAGATAGAATCTCCGCCCTCGCTCCTTACTGTTAAAACAGTTGCGACAAATGTACTTCCACTTTATACTTGTATTATATTCCCTCCAGTCCAAGAATTTCAAAGTGATGTAACGATTATTTTTCTTACCAACTCCATTAATTTAAGCTGGCAAAAGACGTAATGTCACAAACATCAAGCAAGCTATAAAAATCGAGTCATTATTCAGCTTCTATCGCGTAACTTCGAGAGTATAGCTGGCTAAAACAACTTCGCTTGACGACAAGCAAAACATAGCCACAGGGAGTCATGAATAGGATTCACATAATAATCACCGTAATAGATCCTATTATTGTGGCCCAACTATATTACCACCGTAATTATTGTAGTGGCCTGGTGCCTATGTTTGTTAGGAAAGAGTAACCTCCTCGAGAAAGCAACCATATTTGATCATGGCATTACGCCCTTAGACACTTTAGCACAAGCCTTCTAGAAATAAAAAGAAATTCAAACTAGAATTAGCTCACGTTTATGCGTGTTCGTCAGATTAGATAATAGCAAATTGTAAAGTTGTCGCACTCATCGGGTCCATGGACTTCTGCAGATACATGCAGTGGTATGCATATACTGGGGGAGGGACATTGTCTCGCATTCACTGAACTTTCCCTTTCGACACATTTAGCGCCTTTCAAGCCTAGACGTGAACCCCACACCTATTTTTGTCATCATTCTTAAAGCAAGTGTCCATAATGTTAATTACGCTGAAAAACGCCTCTGTGTTGAAGCATCCCTTGTTATCCACTTATATGACACAAATAGTCCCTTGGAAATCAAATTGGGCAGTTTGGTGCCGAAATTCACATGTCACCGAGTGATATGTACGAAAAGGCACAGGATGAAGCAGCAAATGAATTGGTTCTTTTGTGAAGCTGTGTTAATCACCAATGGAAATACTGTTTATAATATTCTAGCTCTCTTTCATTCATATAGCTCTTGATTCGGTAAGGTCAAACAATTTGCAAAGCAGCTGGAACTCGTATATTCGCGTAATCTCTCATCAAAGAGTTTCCATTTTGACATTAAATAATAGTATGTCAAGAAAGACGCTATACTGCAGGTAAAGATTCTGGGCTAGCATTCGGGATTTGGCTTTGCACAGTACCATATATCGCTTTGATGCTAAAAAAAGATTGATGCAAGATGTGGCAGGTCCCTGATTATTGTTCCAGGAACTAACTGCTTCTGACTTTTTGTTTTGTCGCTACCAGATACAAGTTACTGATGAAAGATGATATTTCCACGAAAATGGGATAGTTTCGGCAAATGACTCAGTTTGAGAGATTCGTCATGTTAGATGTAGTTGCTTCGTAGAGACATAATTTAGCTGAATCTGTACAATTCTTCGTTGGAAAAATTTTGTATCTAAAATTTCATCGCCGTGTTCTGCGTCAACTAAAGTTTTACGGGTTGGAAAAGTATCCAGATCAAGTAAAGCAGCAAACCATACTGCCAGGTTAGATTGAACACTTATTCTTGTAGAAAGGTCCACCCCAACCCTTCATCAGTTAAATACGTCAGGTGGGGAGGGGAGGAGATGAAGAGGAAGTGAACAACAGATTCAAAAGTTTCAAATTTCTTTTATCAAAAGTTTATTCTTGGAAGAGAATCACGCGAGTCATCTCATAACTAATTCAAGACCATTACAATTCCACTTGTGAAACCTCACCATCGCAGTCACTCATAAGCAACATTTTTTGCTTCTTTGCCGATATGTCTTTACCACAACAGCATTCATCAGTCATAATTCCCAAAGAGCGACGCCGATCATTTATGGATTATGGCGGGGTAAACTCTTTTAACAACTTTGCTTCATCCTTTTCGCGAGCGCAACAGTACAGTGGTTCCTCTATAATGGAACATTTTGAAGATGGTCGTGCAGGATCACTTCGACAGTATTCGTTTCTGGCATCTAATTTCCCTGGAGAAGACACACCAATTTCACCTTTAAATGAAGAAGCAGTGGTTGACGATGAAGTATCGCGAAACGGAGGTTCAGACCGAATCGAGTATTTTCAGTTTCCCAACCCCGATGAGAGCGAAGTAGGCGATAGCGACAACTACTTGGCTGATGAACTCACGCCTTTGGCTCCTACGATATCGAAGCAAAGTAGCCACAAGTCATTTATTTCACGGATAGGCAGCTCCACTTCACCGCAGACCATTTTCAATTCAATAAACACCTTGGTAGGGATTGGGCTCTTGTCCATTCCGTTTGGGTTTAGGTTGAGCGGTTGGATAATGGGCGTTTTCATACTATTAGGATCAGCTTTGAGCACAAATTTGACAGCAAAATACCTCGGAAGGATCTTGAAACACCATCCTCATTTATTGACCTATTCGGATATATCATTTGCTTATGGTGGGAAGTTCTTTTCTATCTTGGTCACAGTATTCTTTGTGATGGACTTGATCGGTGCAGCATTGACTTTGATTTTACTATTCACTGACTGTTTTGTAATCATTTGGCCCCATGTAGTAGGATTGAAAGTCATCATTGTTTCAATTGTGTTTTTCACTAGTTTGTTACCGTTGAACATACTTTCCATATTTAGCTTAGTGGGGATATTAGCCACGATAGGAATCATTGTCGTTGTTGTTGTTTGCGGGTTTATAATTGATAAATCACCAGGATCACTTTTGGAATTTGCACCAACTGCGCTACTTCCGGCTAACGCCACGAGCTTGCTTTTCAGCTTGGGTATATTTATGATGCCATGGGGAGGCCATCCTGTATTCCCTGAGTTGTATCGTGATATGAGACACCCGCAAAAATTCAGCCATGCTAGCAATATCTCCTTCCTAGTCACCTTTATGCTTGATTTTGCAATTGGGGCAACTGGCTACTTGATGTACGGTTTGGAAGTCGATGACTCAATCATCAAAAGTTTAATGCAAAATTCAAATTATCCTAGTTGGGTCAATAAAGCATTGTGTTTAATTATGGGAATCTTACCCATAAGCAAGCTTCCCTTAGTCACACGGCCAATTATTAGCTCTTATGAAAACATTTTGCAAATTTCTCCTCATTACTATCAAAAGTCAAGCGCCAACAAAATTGTTAGAGTTGTCGCAAGATTTGTGTTTTGTTGCTTGTTGTTGTTGATTGCTCTTTTATTCACTTCCTTTGGTAAACTTATGTCGTTTTTGGGAAGTGCCATTTGCTACACCGTTTGCTTAACATTACCATTACTATTCTATTTAAAATTGAACAAGCCTCATATTGGAATAATGGAGAGAACTTTGATAAAATTTGGCGTTATCATTTCGATATCGTGTGCTGTGTTGGGTACCTATGCGTCTATTGTCGCCGAAACGACAAAATAGATGCAGAGTTGTTACTTAGTCCTACACTCCTCAGTGATATGTGAATTTAACGGAAAAATTTTTATACTTTTATTACCTCGTATCTAAAGAATTTTGCAAAGGGAGTTTTGATCACCCACTATTTAATTTGTGTATATGTGAAAAAAAAAAGTTAAAATACTGCAAGATCTAACATGCCCTCTTCCTCAAAGCCTTTGTGCAGAAATCAAAAAGAATTTAGTTCATCAATGAAGAAGAAAGTCACCTCAACGTAATTATTCCCGTGTCTTCCTTCTGGGAGCCTTGTCGTTTCTCCCCTCATAGCTATAGCTTCCATGTGGTACAGCGTATACAGGACCACTGTATGTTGTTCCTGCCGGGTATGATTGAGCCAAGTACTGTGCCATAACTTGAGACCCCGAAGTACTGCCGTATGAACCGTCCCCCACGGGCTGTTGTGGCAAGGGAGATGAAATCATCGCTGGTCCCATGACCTGCTGTCCTTGAATTACTGGAACATATCTCACGTGCGGTGGAAATTGTCCTATAAATTGGGGCAGTGGTGGAACTGCATACATTTGTTGTGAGTGAGCAACTGAGGATCGAGGTTGTTGCAGAAACGATCCGTTCCTCAAGTTTGGTGAAGGCTTATAGCCTTGGGATCTAAAGCTGCTGGTAGAACTAGTACGGCTCACCCGTGGCAGGTGATTATTGACTGGATGCGAAGCGAATTGCGAATAGGGATGTAAAATAACGCCGTTATTAACCGATATTCCAGAAGAATTTCTCGACCCCCTTTCATTCCACTGAGATGGCTCATGATAGTACGGTTGATGGTAAATCTTTTGGTATCTTTGTTCTGGTCTTCTAGACTTGTAAGCAAAAGTATCATTGAAGCTATCATATTTGCCGCTTGCATTGGTAGACACAGTATCATCGGAGCCAATTATTATCGACACATCCTCCTCCTCCTCCTCCTCCTCCTCCTCCCCCTCGTCATCATCTTCTTCATTAGCTTCTTCGCTATCTTTCTCATCTTTTACGGCTCCATCAGCAACACTTACTTGTTCAGCATGACCATTGATAGGTTCTTCACTTGCAATTTCCGTCTTTTGCTGTTTGTTTTCTTTTACTGTGTTGCACAATCCCGGCTTGGAGCATTCAACCACTTCCCCAACTTCTTTTTCATCTCTCTTCGAATCAGATTCTACTTCATCGTGTTTTTTCTCGGCAACAGTTTCACTGCCATGCTTCTCTGATTCCTTGATGATACCAAACACCATTGCTGCTTCGTCGTCTATAACACCACCATTCAACTCTGATTGTGCCTCGTGCATATCGGCGCCACCATAGCTATTGCCTTTTCTGTGATTTGCATTCTTGTTCCTTTTTGAGCTCTCCACACAGGCATGTAATTGGTCCTGATACTGTTTATACGTCGATCCTAAGCTCTTATCAAAATTTTTTCTAAAAGAGAATTTTGGTGGGTTTCCACAACGGTCCTTTCCAAAATTGACCTTGAAATGTTTGTATTTCTGATAAAGAGTGGTTGCAGCAGTGGTATCACCTCTAAGCAGCTTGTCCAAGTTAATCACAGCAATTGGTTCCTCGCATTCAAATGCGTGAACAACTTTAATAGCATCTGATATGTGCAAGAAATTCAAAAAAGCACACTCTTTATTGTGGTAAAAGTTAATTTGCTCTAATCCTCCAATGCGTGAAAAATCTGACCTCAATTCATCTTCACTTGGTAATGCAGGTTTTGGTGAATTCTCGTCGTCTTGACCATTTCGAAGTCCAAGATATACATTTCTCGAAGCACCAGCCGTCACGGCTAACGCAATTTCTCTCAGTACCGGCCCGCTGTGTTTCTTTGCCCACCCCACAGAAACATCACTTCCATGAATAACCAACTGGTGAAGAACCTGATGGTTCATGAAAAATTTAAATGCGACATTGGCGTCAACAAATGTGACGAAGCACATTCTTTTTTCGGGAAAATGATTCAAAGACTCAAGTAAACCGCCAGCCCTAAGGTTGTTTGCAATTTCTTCAATAGTTGTATGTGGATGTAAGTTACCCAAATGTATTGATCTGTTTCCGGTATTAATAGGATCTGTATTGTAATTTGATACAAAGGAGGAGTTGGAATGCAAGGCAAACGATGAGTCCGATGCCATTGGAATGTGTACAAACTGTGGAGTTCTTTGAATGTGTCTGGTATCAGGCGACATCATTGAATACACTCCGTTACTAGCCATAGATGCCTGGGTGTGTGTTTCATGACCATCCACATTATCAGTATGCGACAAGGCGTAAGCATCACGAATTATAGGGGATGCATTCTCAATATCCGACGAATTGGGACTAACAGGATCTACAATATTGAGATCTGCCGGAGGGTGTTTTCCAGGCGAGCCAATGATACTGCTCATCTCTGAGCTATTATCCAACGGACCTTCTTCTGCGATAAGCCCACAACTTCCATTGCCAAAAGTGTTCTTTTTCGCCGGTTCAATCTTTCCATTTGGTGCTGTAGTACCTGGCAGACTGTGCATAGAGTCCTCTTTGTATTCTACGAGCGTTTTGTCACACCTATCCTTATGGAATTTTACCTTAGTGAAGCAAATATCATACTTTGAGTTGACATTGTACAAGTCTTTCGAAGACTCGCGCTTTTGTCGAATGGATTCATCCATATTATCGCCCCGATTCTTTTCTAAATCTCTTTGAATTCGTCTGTTATAACTTTCGTACGTCTTGACAGCAGAATCGATTGATGTGAAATGAACGATTGCTGCGCCTGGGAGTGTATTTTCCAAGCCATTTCCATTTTGCTCCGTTTCTTCATTATTCATTAAATCCTGTTCTTCCAATTCAATTGCACAACACTCAACATCACCAAACTTTTCACATTGAGTTAATATATAGTGGTTTAAATGATTTATTCTCTCTTCAGCAGTTGTGTCGTCCAGCAATACACTTTTCACACTGAATGAAATTTTTAAACACCGCGTTGCATGATGATCTAGTATATAATTCAAATTTTTAAGCTTCATGTAGTCTTGTCTGGGAGCTGTGCTCCCATTTCTTGATTTATTAAGATCATTTAAGCTGACTTTTAAATGATCCGAGCGCAAAGCCAGCCTTAGTTTGTTCAAGTTTGAAGAATTCTTTGCATATTTCAAGTAAAACATCACTGATATTTTGGAGTTGGTGAATGAGATTGTACAATTCTTGTTTCTCTTTTCATCATTGGAATAATTGCTATCTTTTCCGAGGGAGTGAGAAGAGCCCTTGGTAAATAACTTTATGTATTCAATTGGTCCAAAGTCGATATGATCTAGCAATTCATTCAATGTCATATCATCTGCTAAATTGCGCAATATTATAGTCCTCGAAAGATTTAAATGCTCGAGATTATGTTCTGAAACAGCAGACGAATCGTTGCACAGAACACTTGAAATTGAGCCGTTTTCGTCATTATGGCCCGGAAGTTGTTGCTGGTGAACACCATTAGCACCATTGTGATTGTAATTATGATGGCGGTGGCGGGCCTGGGTCTTTGAATTCGAAGTATGTGAATTAGTTAAAGAAGTTTGTGAGTTGCGGTGCAACGAGTGGTATGGCATTGGAGGGAAGTATTGTGCTGATGGTGGTGGTGTGAAATATGGCGTACTAACAAACAAGTTTGAAGGTAACATCGACTGGCTATAACTCATATCCAAAGGAGTCATTGGAGAAGGAGGAACTCCTCCATTCATACCCTGAACTGCGGTGTAGTGTTGTATATTTAAAGGAGTTATATTTCCCCCATTTCGGTGGATGTTATTGTAGAACACTTGCTGATACATCTGTCCAATTCTCAAAAAAAACTACGAAGAAATGCAGTGAGTGGAGGTGTAAATGTGTGGTACGATGGTAACAAAGTAGGTGAGTCTATCTATATCGAGGTAGACTAGTGACGCTATGCAGTTAACTGAGTGATTTTGAAGAGAAGTGGTGGGTGTTGGTTGGAGAATAGTAGCGAGTGTGATGTTGATGATGATATATATGTGTAAGATGTGTGTGTGTATGTGTGTGTGTGTATGTGTGTGTGTGAATAATTTGTTGGTTATGAAATTTAAACTACAGTTGGGTATAAAAATCCACGTATATGTGTGTGTAAGGTGTGTGTGGTGTGTGTGGTGTGTGTAAAAGACAATAAAAATTGTTATTTCAATTCAGGGAAATTTGATTAACTCTCACTCACTCTCTGTGTAGTGTTATGTGTTATTGTGTATTTTTTTTAATTTTTGCCTTATTTTGTAAAAAATTTTGTCTTGCGTTTAGTTTTGTGTTTCTATTGTTAATTTTTAATTTCAATCTTGTCTGAAACGTGAGAGAGAGAAGCAGCAGTCGAAAGGGTGTAAGAATTTAGTCTGAACGTTAAACTAAAGTCTGCTTTGTAATTGTTTCTGCTGCTGCTGCTGTTGTTGTTGTTGCTACAGCTATGGTGCCAGCCTCGAGATCTTTCTTATAGGTGTTTGATCTTTGAAAGGTACAGGTGTGTGCGGGAAAAGGGTGAATATGTGGTTTAATTTAGTTTGTAATTATGTGTTAGTGTTTTGTTATGGTGGTTATTTTTAGTATAATGTTATAGATGAATGTGTCTGTTGTCAGAATGTACAACAACTGTTGCTTCTATTAACAAAAGTGATTTAACCACTTTTCCAAGACAAAATAAACAAAAACTAAATTAAAAAAAAAAAAAGATCGTCATTAGCAAATAGTTCTACGTTTATGTGTGTGTTACAGCTTATGTTGATGGCTGGTGTCGTGTCGCAAAATACTCACTCACTTTGTTTGTTGGTAAACAATTTTCAATTTTATTTTTATTTTTACGCTGTGTGTGTGTGTGTATGTGTGCTTCTCTCTTTGAGGAAATATTAAAAAGGAGAATGAAATTGAACAAAAATCAGCAAACTTCCGTCCCCCCTATTGTTCAGCTTACAGTTGATAACGCAATTACCAACTATTGTGTCGTTTTAGTGTTATTTCTGTTTTTCGAATCTATCCCTTCATACAAACTCCGTACTCCTCTACAACGAGTTCGTCTCTCTACTTTCAGACCAACCGAAGTGTATATGCTTTGCTGTGTGGGTGGTGTCAAGCATTTGTTAATAATAACCGCTTTTGTGTAGGTAACGATATTTTTATATGTATGCTCTCATGAAACACGTCTTTTACATATATTTTTTTGCTTTGTCAGTGTGTACTTTCCTTTTGTCTTTTTTTTTCTCTTTCTGCTTAATATGAGTCTAATAATTTATACTTCTAATGCAGGTTTTATAAAGTATCAAGTCGCGTTCATTCCAAACCCAGCTTTAGCTTTTAACTTCAGGTGAAGTGAGTAAAAGTTTAAATGTAGATTGCATGGTGGAAATAAGCTTTGATGTTGTTGTTCTTTTCCCAGTTGGGTAAATACAGAGATTATGAGCTGGAATTTAAAATGGTGCTAGTCCAATACTCCTGTGGAAGCCCACCATCGTTGTTGCAACGCACATGATGATCTAAAGAAACCCTTATGATGCACAAAAAGCCTGCATTGATTATCGTAAGTTGTTTTTCTTTTCGTTTCTTGTTCTTTCTAGTCAATTGTGACGAAAGTAGAACATGGCTTATTTGTAACTCGCGTGGTGACCAAGTCTTTTATGTAAGTTGCCTCAAGTTTGAGTGCAGGAACACCTGAAATTCTCTTGCAAAAACTCAGTGTGAAATGTCGTAGGGGATGTCTGATAATGGAAGAACCTCTGCCGGTGATATAGCGCATTCCAGGTTTAAATGAACGCCTAGTATAACGATTGAAAGTTTGTGCAACAATATCAGTTGAATGTTTTAGGTGTACGAAATATAGCTGCAGATCAACCAATCATTAACGCCTTCGAAATGGTTGAAAATTTCTATACCCCTAAGCTTAATAGATTCGTTGCAACATCTCCCTTCTAAAAAGATCTTTAATTGTTTCTGAAATTGAAAAATAAGTTTTATGTGTTGGTTGTAAAGTATGAATTTACTGAAATATGATTTGTTCCAAGTAGTTTGCCTTTGCACTTGTAGCTCAGAAGTAGATGGAAAAGTTATTTGGATTCGGGTAAGCGACTATATTTAAAGTAAACTCGGGGTTGGGCTGCCGTTGACATTGGCTCAACTTTTCGAATTCTTAACCTTTGGTGTCAAACTTGTTGCAAAAATTAAATTACTAGCGTTATTCTCCTCATCTACAGAAGTTTTTACAACAACATAATGACTTGTACAGGACAGTTTTTCTTATTGCCAGTCGACTTGATTAAAATTACTCTAGATACAATACACTTTTTCAAGCATCACCTTCGCAGATCTAGGTCACAATTCACTCAGACAACTAAGGTTAAATCCACTACTCTATCCAAATCCACTGGTTGCCACAAATGCTAAACATTGCAAAGGTTTAGAAGACTCTCTTCACCTTGCGTTGCACTAAATCTCACATTATGAGCCCTTAGCAAAGAAGCTGCATTGCTAGCAATTTCTTATCAAACAATTTCACGACAAACCATTTTGCGACACAATCTTTTCATCTCATCAACGCTGTGCGCTACCATATTCGCATTAACAAAAATTTTTTTTTTCTTTTTTTCCTCTCCTTCAAGACATTGACATTAGATTTTCATTTTTCCATCAAAACAAATCATCAATCATCAAATCAAATCATAGTTTCAGGACTTTGTTACTTTGTTTTGGATTAATACATCACTAATTTAATAAGCTTTAATAGAATTTGTTTCAATCATGGCTCAAGAAGTTCCTACTTTCAAATTAGTCTTAGTCGGTGATGGTGGTACTGGTAAAACCACTTTCGTCAAGAGACATTTAACTGGTGAATTTGAAAAGAAATATATTGCCACCTTGGGTGTCGAAGTTCATCCATTAGGTTTCCACACCAACTTTGGTGAATTAAAGTTTGATGTTTGGGATACTGCTGGACAAGAAAAGTTTGGTGGTTTGAGAGATGGTTATTACATCAATGGTCAATGTGGTATCATTATGTTTGACGTTACTTCAAGAATCACTTACAAAAACGTTCCAAACTGGCACAGAGATTTGGTAAGAGTTTGTGAAAACATCCCAATTGTATTATGTGGTAACAAGGTTGATGTTAAAGAGCGTAAAGTCAAAGCAAAGACCATCACTTTCCACAGAAAGAAAAACTTGCAATACTATGACATCTCCGCCAAGTCCAACTATAATTTCGAAAAACCATTCTTGTGGTTGGCTAGAAAATTGGTTGGTAACCCACAATTGGAATTTGTTGCTTCCCCAGCTTTGGCTCCACCAGAAGTCCAAGTTGATTCTGATTTGATGCAAAAATACCAACAAGAAATGGAACAAGCTACCGCTTTGCCATTGCCAGATGAAGATGACGCTGACTTGTAAGTTGGTTAATATAGTTTATATAGCTGTAAGCATTTAGAGTTGTTTATGGATATAATGTACAACTAAAAAGTGAATGTTTTGAAGAGATTGTGTTGATAAAGGTACTATCCAATGCGTGTTGGTGATTCTAATTTCAGTAGCCCGACAGGCCATAGCTTTATACAACTTATACAGTATGTGCAGAATTGAATAAATATATAGTTTTGTTGCGCTACGATCCATTACCAAAACCAAGTCAAGATGTATATATACGGCTCCTCTTTCCATGACATAAATGGTCAAAACGCAATGGAAATGACACCCAAAACATGATGACTGAACAGACTCTTACACCTGTTCATGCCATAGCACAGCACAATGTACCCTTACAGTCGGCCTCTTTGAAGACGCATGTGACTTTCAATAGACGCCACATACCCTCAGTCTGTTTCACTGCTCGTGTATATTTCGACGAATTGCAATTTGGGTTTCCCTTGTATTATTATAAACGGCTGGAGGAGGAGGTGGTAATCCTGTCATATGAGGAGGCGGTGGTAGTGTAAACCCTTCTTCCTCCCCTTCGCCTTCACTTTTTTCACGTCCTTCATCAGCCGCCCGCTTCATATCGGTATCCATCGCATCTTTATCACCTCTTCTGTCAGGCGAATGATTATTGTTCAGATCTCGATCACTACCACCAGGTATACCTCTGTTTAATTTGTCAAACGTTATTTCATATATTAGTTCTTGTGGGTTCCATTCACCGGTTTCCTTAGCTTTGAATTCATAGTAATCACAATAGTATTTGATGTGATGTTTACCCATCAAGTGGGATTTTCGAACACTCATGGTGTCATGAGTTAAATACGACTTGCAATAATCACAGTAGTATTTGGGCATCTTAGCTTGAGGTTTTGTCTCCTATTCTTCTTCAACCCTTTATGTTGTTTATTCATACATTGAATGAAGCGTACTTCACATATATCTTAAGATCGTATCACGTGAACATTTCAGTTTCTCTGTCCAATTGAATTACATGATTTCTCGTCTCCATAGTGCGAACTTTGATTTCAGTGCACGACACATTACTTTCAGTATGTGCGATTCGCAAATTATATTGGTGAATTGAAAAAAAACAAAAAAAAAAGGTGGAAAAACAGAAAGACAGCGTTCAACGATATATCGAAGTAATAGATCAACAAAGGAAAAAGATGTTCAGACCAATTGCCGTATGTACAGGAAGCAGAAGGAGCTATGGAGAAATAAGAGTGTGGTAAGGAGTTTTTAATTAGAGATGTTGAAACCATGTGACATTTCATCTGAGAGAAATCGTTAACTTCAAATGCCAAGTGAATGCTTCAATGGCCATTCTGAGAGAGCTATCTTTCACGATACTTGAATTGAGGGCTTTTAAGAAGATAGAATCTCGATTGAATCTCCAAAAGATGTACTTACCCCAAACTTGGCCAGGCTAGGAATGAAGCAAGTGGACTAATGCAACAACCCATTTTCCCTCCCGCTCTGTTAGAATATACCTGTGTATTCTTCTCATACTAACTTATCATTTAGCGTATATCTTCAAGAAGATTATTTTCAATCACACCAAGAAGATCAAACTTGATCGGTGACTTGTATGTTCAAAGCATTAGACAATTCAAACCACAAGCCCTTTCACAAGAAGAAATTGACTCTGCTGTCAAGAAATTCCAATTACCAGGTAAGCCAACTATTCCTCAAATCCATGAATTATCAACTGAGCAAGTTAAGGAATATGAACAAAGCGAAGTCGAGGCTGAAGCTGCTCAACCAACTGAAAACGCTTCTGAAACTAAGCCAGATGAAGATTGGTTCGTTTTCGATGAAGTTGAGGCTGAGGGACACTAGTGTGGTGTAAGACATGCAGCATGGGTCAGGTCAGTCGGTGTGTCTATTTCCCACTCAACTTGCACCTATGGAGCTCTTTTCTTTTGTATAAGAAAGTATAGAAAAAGGAATAACTACATATTCATTTGTTTGAAAAGGATCACCAACCGTTGATCAAGTGCACTTCATATCCGTCAAGCGACTCATATCGACCAACCTATAATTACACGTAGAAAGCCTCTGAGTTGATTGTAGAGAATTGAATATGTTTTGGATGAGGAAAGTAACCGATACACCAACTGTCTGTTTAGACGTCCACTATGCTCTACTAATCCACCATTTCCAATCTCTGAAGTGGTTTTTCGATAAGTCTACAACGATGGTTAATATACTTCACGCAATATTAATCTTTTTATAGATTTCCCGTTTTTGTGTTGCAAATGTAAAATCAAAAAAATCAAAACAAAACCACAACAGCGCTTTGCTGACAGTATAGACCACAATCACCCAACAATGCCAGCCTCAGAGACGAATAGTACGGTGTCAGAAGTGAAAGCATTAGCAGGCATTGTTAATGCCACGTTGGAATCAAGGGCATACATCGAAACCAAGCTATTATTTCCAAGCATAAACTGGTCCTATTTCGTGTCGGATCAAGTTGAAGATAATCCTACTATTGCCAATTTAAAACCTACTGAAACCATTTCCAAGAACGACAAAAACATACTCAACGTGATTCATGAATTAGTTTTAAATATAGATAAGAATCGCAATCGTCAAAAGATCCTCAACGATACAATCACCGCCAAGAACCGCCAGATTGGTGATTTAACTCATCAAGTAGCAGAGTTGGAAAAGAAGTTGGCTACCAAAGAGCACAAGAGCCGCGACTCACTAATAGACCACACTGCATTAACGAAACAGATTGAACATTTTTCAAGAGCCAATAAGTTGCAACTGAAGAATATCAAAACATTAACCGCAGCAAATAAAGATTTACAGTCAAAATACCGAGTTGAATTGAAAAGAAAGAACTTGGAAATCAGCAATTTGAAAAACAAATTAATCGAAAAGAGAAGTTTGAGTTCGACAATTGAATATGGAATACCACTAACCCCTTCACTGCGGCAGTCTACAGTGGCAATTGGTGAAAGTGGACTCGATGGAATTTACAACAACAACCCTATAATTGACAACAGTATAAACACGGGGATAACTTTTGATAATGCCGTACTCGCCAATCTACAAAAAGTCATCAAAGCTGACTCTTCAGAGTATATTAAATCGCTAACGACGATAGTTGAGAGTATAACGGGGGAAAATTATAAACTAACGAAATTTATCCATCACATAAAGGAATACTTGTCAATCATCAACCTACAAATTGCAAACTACAAGGGTGTTGAGGTAAACTTGGGTATCCCCAACCCATCAGATGCGATTGATTTGAAACAGATAAATGCAGTGGATGAATCGACAGTCCAAAAGTATTATAATGAAATTGATAATTCTGAAATTGTTGAGTTGCCATTGGTGAATGAGTTCTATAAATTATATCACAATTTGAAGCAAATGTTGGAATTGGTGGCCAATATTGGTATCGATCAAGAAGCGCAGAAAGTAATTGATAATCTTCGACTGGATCTCAAAGTCACAAAAGAATGTTTACAAGATTCGTTAGAGATGAATGAAAAATGGAAAAAGATCGCTAGGAATAAAGAGGGTGCATGATGCAGGTGTTGACAAAGAGGGATAGTTATAACTATATAATCAATCATTAGCAAGCCGTAAACAAATAAAATCCAGCGGAACACAAAACAAGCTGCCTCATTTTCTTGATGTTCCTCTGATCAAAGTTTCTTCCAAAGTAACCACATTTAAAGGAAAATCTCTTGTCAGCGAATTTACATCAGTTGCATCTGACCTTTCCCTTTGGCGCCAAATCAACTCCTGTGATGTTGACTCCTTGAGATACGTACTTAAAAGCAAGCCGGTACAATACAATTTATTGTATATAGCATCGGTCTTTGTCACAGTCATTTCCTGAGTCTGGCCATCTTCCAGAGAGCTGTCATCCTCCAGCAGTGAATTACTTAAATTTTCCAAACCAATCACTCCTTTAGGAATGATTGAGTTTTGCTCAGCTAATTTGGAGCTTTTTGATTTGAGAGGCGTGCCACATTCTAAATCCTGGTCCACGACATAGAACTTATTGACTCGAATCAAGTCACCTGGTTGTAATAAAGAAAAATCAGACTTCTTTGCGCCAACAAAAGGTCTGATTACAATCACCAAGTCTCCGATTCTTATAAAGTTGTCAGAAAGTTGATCAGCTGCTTCTCGAATTAACTCGGTGTTCGCCTTTTTTTTGACACCTTCATTGGTTTCTTCTTCAAGTAAAAGTGTGCTGGGAGTTGATTGAATTTGAGCTGAGTCAAATACAGATGTAGATGTAGCTGGATGAGCAATTATTGTTGGATTTGCAACTTGACTTTCATCTATGGTTTGATGAAGCACCTCATTGCCATCTTCGTTGGTCAAAACAGCATCTGTAGATGTGCCAATAACTTCGAATCTGGAAAGATTCATCGCTGAACCATAGTCTAAAGTCTGCCTCCGTTCCATACCACCAACCTCCTCGGAAGTACTTCCAAAACCCCCTATACTCTCATAGGTATCATCTGCTGTTGCTGGTATATTTCTCACGACAGGGGTTTGTGGAATTGGGGCTGCTGTTTCACAATGAGAACCAATGTTGCTTGAGGAATCAGAAGCTACTTCAGCAGATTCATTTCCACTAAGCTGGTTTCCATGCACATTGTTATTCCTCTCCAGAACTGATGAGCCCATGGGATAACTATCCAATGCAATATTTGAACCATTGGTTGTCGAATTATGGCTCCCTGATTCGTCCACATTTGAAATACTTTGCTGTTCCAAGTCTAAGTCGATTGATGACATACGCTGGCTCCTAACCTTCTTTATATAACGAGGTGTAAAGGGCAAAATATGTAAATACCAGTACGGGTCCGTAAGGGAGGTAATCATAAGTAGGGTAAATACCGTTAACGACAACGTTATGATCAATAGAATGAGAAGGGCGGTATCTGATCCAGACATTGCAATGTAGTAAAACCGTGGCACCAGTGGTTAAGAACCTCTCTGTGTGTATGTGTCTTCAGAGTGTTTGATGTGTGTGGGTGAGTGGGTGGGTGGTGAATTTGGTTGCAAATAATTTCCTTCTCTCCTTCATCTCGCTTCATTATTATCCCTTAGTACACTACTTTTTCAACCCGTTCAAGTCGACTTTTGCAGACTTGATGAATTTTTCAAATTCCTCTTCTTCATCGACAACCCCAAGTTCTTTAATCATATTTTGCTCCTGCTCTAACTGCAATGCCTCTTCTGCCTCTTTGACCTCATTTAGTGCACGATATTTTCTGTTCGATTTCTTTGCTTTGCTCTGTTTCATTTTTTGAGCCCTTTCGGCTACGATAGCATTCCTACTGGTCTCTGGATTATATAGATCATCTAATTTCAAAGCCAATATTTCCCTTGCCTTCTTCCTGTTCTGCTCCTGTGACCTAGTTGCCTGACAAGTAACCACCATTCCTGTTGGCTTGTGCGTTAGCTGTACCTTTGAGTTAGTTTTATTGATTTTTTGTCCACCGGGTCCTCTTCCTCCCTTAAGAAAGCATTCTTCTATTTCATCTTCTTTGATCAACCATTTTGGACGTGGGGGAAGTTTATTCTGTTTGGGAATAGCATTATAAGCGCGACTTGTTGTGAATAATCTAACTGGGTATCGTAGCATGTAGAGATGTAGTTTTTATTAACTGTTGCCATTGTCCTATCAAATGGCGCCAATCTCTACCAAAGTGTAGTCGATGAGCTACCAAGTGATTTCAATGGAATAAAAAACATTACGCGTGTGTGTGTGGTGTGTCTGTAGAAACACAAAAAGATTTTACAAATTTTTACAATAATAATTTAACCCAATTGGGATTATTAATTAAATACAAACCACAATAAAAAGACACGTTAATCATAAAACGATCAGAAAAATGGAATAAAGACTTATCCAGACCCAGATTTCTTTCTTTTTCAAAGGAGCCTTTCACATACACACCTTTGCTAGTTATACTGCTATCCTACTCCGCTGAATAAACCACACAAATACATTCAACAAGCAGCTTTTACACACAGTTTGAGATAAACAATTAAATCATTCATCACACATATAGCACCACAGGAACATGTCATTTGAACGTCCAAGCGTGTATTCGGCGCCAGTCTTGCAAGGTGAAAGTCCAAGTGACGACTCCTTCAACCAGATTACCAAAGCTTTTCGTAAATTCATTTTGGAATTCAGATTGGATTCACAGTTTATTTACAGAGACCAACTACGTGAAAATTTGCTAATCAACAATTACTTTCTCAAGGTTGATAGTGAACATCTTATTGGTTTTAATGAAGAGTTAAACAAGAAGTTGACCGATGACCCTTCTGAAATGATTCCACTTTTTGAAATTGCCATTACCGATATTGCTAAAAGGATTGCATATTTGTCAAAGGATGAAATCCCTACTAATTTTCCAACTTGTCAGTTGATCCTCTATTCGCAAGCTAACAAGGTATCAATAAGGCATTTGGACTCGGAACACATTTCAAAAATTGTCAGGGTAAGTGGCATTGTTATTTCCGCCTCGGTTTTGTCGTCAAGAGCCACCGAAGTGCAATTGATTTGTCGT
Organism: Lodderomyces margitis; assembly: GCF_024628925.1. NCBI lineage: Eukaryota > Fungi > Ascomycota > Pichiomycetes > Serinales > Debaryomycetaceae > Lodderomyces > Lodderomyces margitis. The sequence continues at coordinate 182,679 of NW_026261776.1, forward strand.
CAGTGCAAACACACCATGCAATTGAAAGTCAAGTCTGGTTTTGGTCCTATTCAATTACCTAAATGTCAGAGTCCCCATAATATTGATCCAAATTCGACGCAAGAAAAATGTCCACAAGATTCATATGTGATTGATCACGACAAGTCACACTTTGTAGATCAACAAATATTGAAATTACAGGAGTGTCCCGATATGGTTCCAGTCGGTGAAATGCCTCGCCATATTTTGTTGCAAAGTGATAGATATTTAACTAACCAGGTTGTCCCTGGTACCAGAGTAACTATTGTTGGTATTTACTCGATCTTTCAGTCTAAACAAAGAGGGGGTAACAGCAGTGCTAGTAACGTTGCTATTCGTAATCCTTATTTGAAAGTTCTTGGAATTCAGACTGATATCGACAATGGTGCCAACGGACAAGGTATCACTTTCAGTGAGGAAGAAGAAGAGGAATTTTTGAAATTGTCAAGAATGTCCAACTTGTACGACGTATTTGCCAATTCCATTGCTCCTTCAATTTATGGAAATCTGGATATTAAAAAGGCAATCACTTGTTTGTTGATGGGTGGGTCCAAGAAGATTCTTCCTGATGGAATGAGATTAAGAGGTGATATCAATGTTTTGTTATTAGGTGACCCTGGTACTGCTAAATCCCAATTGTTGAAATTTGTGGAGAAGATTGCTCCTATCTCGGTGTATACTTCAGGTAAAGGTTCGTCTGCTGCTGGTTTGACTGCCTCTGTTCAAAGGGACCCTCAAACTAGAGATTTCTACTTGGAGGGTGGTGCAATGGTGTTGGCTGATGGCGGTGTTGTTTGTATTGATGAATTTGACAAAATGAGAGATGAAGATAGAGTGGCCATCCATGAAGCAATGGAACAACAAACAATTTCTATTGCCAAGGCTGGAATCACAACAATTTTAAACTCAAGAACTTCTGTTTTGGCAGCAGCAAACCCAGTTTTTGGAAGATATGATGAATTTAAGTCTCCTGGAGAAAACATCGATTTCCAAACAACAATCTTGTCTAGATTTGACATGATTTTCATTGTTAAGGATGACCATAATGAAAGTAGAGATCTTTCTATAGCACACCATGTTATGGATGTTCATGCTGGTGGTAAGACGCAAGAGTTGCAACAAGAAGGGGAAATTCCAGTGGAAACAATGAAGAGGTACATTCAATATGTCAAGTTGAGATGTGCGCCTCGTTTAACTGCTGAAGCCTCTGAGAGATTATCATCACATTTCGTTTCCATTAGAAGGAGATTGCAAATCAACGAAAATGAAATGAACGAAAGGTCGTCTATTCCAATTACTGTTCGTCAGTTGGAAGCCATAATCCGTATAACAGAATCATTGGCAAAATTGAGATTGAGTCCAATTGCCACGGAGGAACATGTAGAGGAGGCCATTAGATTATTCACTGCCTCGACTATGGATGCTGTTGACCAAGGTTTTGGAAACAGTGCTGATGCTAATTTGAATGCAGAGATCAAGAAGGTTGAGCAAGAGTTGAGAAGAAGATTGCCAATTGGTTGGTCTACAGCTTATAGGACCTTGAGGAAAGAGTTTGTCGATTCGGGTAAAGCTAGTAGCTCGGCTTTGGAAAAGGCATTGTATATTTTGGAAAGGCACGAAGTTGTTAAATTCAGACACCAAGGCCAAAATATACTTAGGGTTGGAGTTTAGTTTTTGTTTAGGGTTTTAATTTTCTTTGAAAGATGTATATTAAAATATTGTACTATAAGTATTTGCAATCCGTGAAACTCACCATCTCGTAATTTCCGTAGTGGAATTAAGATTAAGCTTTTAATATTATAATGACAGAATCACCTCTCAAAAACATCTTACTGATAAACCTCTCCCTCGAAACACTCTTTGTTTGGTTGAATTCATTCTTTACAGTTTCAGTCCACAACTCCTTAACATTTTCCAATACTAAATTACAGTGTCTATCAAAGGCTCGAATTTTACCCACCAATTTATGATTGTTTCGACACGATATTACCACAGGTGTATTTTGCTTTTGGGCTTGGCTTATTAGTGACATTGGTCCATGTAAGAATTCAAATTCTTCTAATTTGGCAAGTTCGAGTTCAGTAAGTTCTGATCGTGGGCGGTCTATAAATTCACTAAAAGGGTATGCGTTAGTATGTATGACAGTAGCCGTTTATAAGTGTATAGAAACATACCTCATGGTTGAAATTAATTTGTTAGATACGTAAAGTAGGTGATGTCTTCAAGAATGGAAATTATAATAAGGTTGGCGTATCTTCGCTATGCATTCATATTGATGATGAAAGATTTGATGTGCTTTTTTTTATTTTGTCTTGCACTCTCTCTCTTTCTCTCTCTCTCGCACGCGGCGCATTCACCAGAGAATAGAATTGTTACTGTTGAGACACTCGATGTCAGGTAAAAAGGTAAATGTACATTTTTCTATTTAGGTGGTAGGGCTAACGGCGCTGTTAACACAGTACCTCGCTTTATAATAGTTTCTATACGATCCTTTAGCACTTTAGAAGCACACTCGACTTTCAAACTCCTGTAGTCTATATTTGCAACACTTTTACCAATTGAAACTGTGGCTTTATCATTCTCCAAATTCACCAATGATTCGCCAAATTGTGCCTCTAAAAGAATCTGAAGTTGAGTAATCCGACTAGCAATGTCTGCTTTGGACACAACGGGGGTGCCTTCATCGACTTCTTGTTTGATATGTGGATGGTCATGTGAATGCTGCTTAGACGACATTTTCACCGATGCTGGCGATGAATCAATCGAATATAATATAGCAATAATACTGTCTGCTAATGAATCAGCCATTAAATTGTCATTTATCCACTCCACAGATATGTAAAGTCCCGGACTTTGTGATCTATCTACTAAAATGTCTACAACATCCATAATCACACACTCCCACTCATCTGCATCATCATTAACGACATTGATATAACCAAACATTTGTTCCAAGTGCCATATCATCAAGGGTAAGTTTGCGTTGATCTTGAGATTCATTTTCGATTTCACGATCGATGTTGATAACTGAGTGAACTCGTTCAAGTCCTGCAATTGTACAAGATCCAACTCGAAATCTTTTGATACGAGTACTCCTGATACTATTTGTCCAGGTTTGAAGGTGTTTGTAGCTCCATTTACTTGACCTTTCGAATCCAAACTTTCTGTAGCTACCATTTTAACATCGTTGTCACCATCTTCATCACCAACCTCTGCAATTTTCTCCTCAATCTCCTGTTTCAATACCTGTAGTTGTTCCTCCGCAAGTGAACCAAGGACTTTGGCTATTTTCAACCCCTTAAATGCAATATTGAGCTCTTCACAATTTCTAGGATTAAACACTTTAACCTCTTTATCAGTTCCCTTTCGCGAAGAGTATTTACTCAACAAGGCGGACTTCAATCGACCCATGGGGACAGAGTCACCATGCACCAAGATAATCTTCGAAGGAGACACCTTGTCAATAAATTCAGAATTCTGTTGGAAATCGACATGCGCAGCAAATGAAATTTCTTCCACTCCTATCCTCCGCGGAATACTCAAGTCAGGATTGTTCAAAGATTGTATTACTTGCGGTTCCTTTAGCAAATCCTTTGCCATTGTTCCTTCCACTGAATACCCTGTCAATATGACTAGGTTTTTCTGCTCTGGCGCCCACTTCTCGAGTAACTGCCTAGAAACACCAGCCTGTAACATTCCAGGAGTAGCTACAACTACAGATGGACCTAAATCTGAAAACTTTGAAAGGTTTCTGATCGATTTGATATATTTAAAATCAAATGGACTAGATTTAGAATCATCTGAAGAAGATGAGAGCCGTATTTTATCATTCATAATACCGGTGTAGGTTTCATAAACGGCCATACATTTTCTAGCTAGATCAGAGCAGTAATAGACACTGACATTTTGTAAATCTTCATTTCTCTCCCAATATTCGTCTAGAATCAACAAAAGTTCTTGTGCATTACCCAAGGCAAAAACTGGTAATAAAACTCTGCCACCTTTTGTGATTGTTGCGTGTATATGATTGGTTAGCTTCTTCTCTAACTCTACCTTGGGCTCCAAAGTACCTGTACCGAACGTTGACTCTGTTATCAAAACGTCTGGTTTAACTGGAGGAACCTCGGCGGAAGGCAAGTGACGATTTTCTTCCCTCGAATAATCGCCTGTAAAAAGCACTTTTAATCCTCCAATTTCTATCAAGTACATACAAGCTCCAAGAACATGCCCGGCGTAATAAGCAGTAAACCGAATCCCATCAACCTCCATCGTGGAGTGAAAATCAATCGTCTCGATTCTATCAAAGGATTTGAATATGTCATCATCCGTGTACAAGTTTCCTCCTTCGTCGTTACCACTACCACCTTCTGTTTTTGAATTACCGATAGAAGTCACTCGCACAAAGTCTTGCATCAACCATCGATATATTGCTTTGGTCGCATGTGTCATGAATACCTTGCCTCTAAAATTTGATTGTTGCATTACATATGGCAATGATGCTGAATGGTCCACGTGGAAATGACTCACCAATAGAATGTCAACCTTTGACAAGTCGTATTCATCAAAATACGGAAATGATGCGTGCCCACTCAATGCTGGGTGCATCCCAGCATCCAACATGATAACCTTGTTTTTATACTCAATGATATGGCACGATCGCCCAACCTCATTACACCCTCCGAGTCCGAAAAACTTAAAATTCTCCTCATTATCAAACGAGGAGCTTTGTTCATTCATGCTTGCTTTCTGTTAGATGTGATGGATAGACGTAGGGTCTAAAGTAGGAGATCAGATTAGTGGTTTTTATTTTTTGTTTTCTCTTTTTTTTGTTAGACAGCATTTCAACTGAGATTCACCTGATGGCTCGATTCTAGAAATAGTACACAGAGTACAGAAGCTTAAATAATGAAGCTCAAGTTAATGACAAGGAACATTGAGAAGCTAAAAGACACTTTGGCACTTATATCTCATCTACGAAAGTTTGTCATATTCAAAATCACACCAAAAGAACTCTATGTCATACTGGTCAACACGGGATCTGTCAATCTGGAGCCACAAGTGTGGTGCAAGTTCGCCACTTCAAGTTTATTCGAAAGCATGGAAATACAGAGCATGAGGGACAATACTATTCTGATGGAAATAAACATTGATCTACTACTACAAACATTGAAAAATTTTGATAAAGCCAATAGTGAAGGGTTGAATATAAGGCTACAGAGAACAGACGCTAGTGGAGAACAAGGAACCAGTACCAAAAATGGACGAACAGCGTCATTGGCTTTATTCTATTCCAACGTCAATGTCAATTCGAATGTTATCAATCACACATTTAGGATACCGGTAAAGATACTAAAAGAAGCGCAAGACTTCTTCCAAGAACCTTCCCACACTGATGTTGGGCTGATAATGAGACTACCGACCGAATTTATAACCATATTCAAACGCTTAGAAAAATTCAAGAAGACATCCTTTAATGATATAGTGTCTATCCAAGCAAGCAATAGGGATGTTGGCAGTCTACAGTTTGTCTTGGAAGAAGATGGTAAGTTTAAAGTAACAGTAAGTTGGAATGGCAAGCTAGAGTTCCATAAACCATTGTCAAATGATGCAGAGTCCTTACGAGAGTCCTTGAGAAACGTTGACACCTTGATGCTGGATAACTCAGACAATGGTCCCGAAGAAATGAACATTAATGTCAAGTTGAAAGACTGGCAACTGGCGTCGAAAATCGTGGGACGCTGTAGAACGGTGATATTTTGTATAGGCCCTCGGAATTGTAGTCTCCACTGCTTATTAGACGAGACTGACGATGTGGAGTTGGTTTACTTCATAAACGGTGTGAGAGGTTTGTAATTGAGTCATAAAAGTTGCAAAAAAATGATTTATCCTTTAACAGCGCGCGTATATGTATGTGACTGTGTTTTATCAAAAAATTTTCAAGTCTGACTCTGCATCGTCCATAGTACAACAACAAATTCAGGAACAATGAGTGACACCAGAACTTTAGAGAGAGAAGAACCAGACTTCTTTGGCGCAGGGCCAGCGCTCTTACCCACTGATGTTTTACAACAGGCTGCTTACGATTTAATCTCCTACAACAATGATATAGTTGGGATTGCTGAAATTTCTCACCGTTCAAAACCAGCAATTGCCGTAATTGATGACACTAAGGCCAATTTGAAAAAATTACTTGACATTCCTGATAATTATGAAGTGTTTTTTCTCCAGGGTGGAGGTACCACTGGATTTTCTTCAATAGCGTACAATTTGTTCGCCCATCATGCTAAAAAGAGCGGTAAGAAAGGAAGGGCAGCCTACTCGGTCACTGGGTCGTGGTCCTCCAAGGCTGCAGAGGAAGCCAGGCGTTTGGGTTTTGAAGTGGACACGGTTGTCAACACCAAAAGTATTAACTACGGGGATATTCCACCTTATTCGGAATGGGAACCGATCAAGGAGAACACTTCCTATTTGTGGGTTTGTGATAATGAGACTGTTCATGGAAATGAGTTTAAAGATACCCCAGGCTCCGGTTACTTGCCTGAAGGGGTTGAGTTAGTGGCAGATATGTCGTCAAACATCTTGTCCAAGAAAGTTGACATTAGTAAGTACGGGTTGATTATGGCTGGTGCACAAAAGAATGTTGGTATTGCTGGATTAACAATTTACATAATTAGAAAAGACTTGTTGGATCAAGCTTCGGATGAGGATTTGAGGAAGTTGGATATACCATTGCTGCCTATAGCCACCCATTTTCCAACTGTTGTGAAGAACAACTCGGCCTACAACACAATTCCTATATTTGCGTGTCAAATCTTGAAATTGGTTACTAACAGGCTTCTCAAAGAGGGAGGTCTTGATGAAATCGAGAGGATTAATAACAAGAAAGCTGAACTTTTGTACTCGGTATTAGATTCTTATCCAGGTTTCTACATTTTACCAGTGAAGAATCCTAAAGTCAGATCCAATATGAATGTTGTGTTCAAATTGCCCAGCGAGGAACTAAATGCCAAGTTTGTCGCTGAAGCTGACACTGCCAATTTAAAAGGCTTGAAAGGTCATAGATCAGTTGGAGGTATCAGAGCCTCTATTTATAACGCTGTTTCCCTTGCAAGTGTTGAGAAGTTGACAAAGTTTGTTGATGAATTTGCAAAGGCTAATAGTTAGAACTGTGTAGTTTTTTTTTAACTTGATCGTATTGAACTGTAAGCTTTCAACTCTGTTTAAGAGTAGTAGAAAAAAAAATTGCGCATCAAAAAATGGATTGATTTGAAATTTTTCAGGCCTCTGCAACGTACCATAAGAAATGTACCTACCGTCATGGCGCAATATACGTACTCCACTACGATATAGCCAATTCTGGATAAGATCCTACTCCCTGGTGGCTCCATCTAATGTATTGTCCACCGAGGAGAAAAAACAAAAACTAAGTCAAGATAAATTTCGTAAAGAGTTGGAGGAACGAATATCCAAAATTCCTATTGCAAATTACCGCAATTTCAGTATTGTGGCACACGTGGATCATGGAAAGTCGACTTTATCGGATAGACTTTTGGAACTAACTGGAGTCATTCAACCTGGCGCGAAATCCCAAGTTCTCGACAAATTAGATGTCGAAAGGGAACGGGGTATTACGGTCAAAGCACAAACGGTTTCAATGATATACAACGACCCAAATTCTCAAGAAGATTATCTACTCCATTTAGTTGATACTCCAGGACATGTTGACTTTAGAGCCGAAGTATCACGAAGTTACGCTTCTTGTGGTGGCGCATTGCTTTTGGTAGATGCGTCACAAGGAGTTCAGGCACAGACAGTAGCAAACTTTTACCTAGCTTACAGCATGGGTTTGAAATTAATTCCCATTATAAACAAGATTGACCTTGATCTGGCCGATATACCTAGAGCTGTTGAGCAGGTGGAGTCAACTTTTGAGTTGGACCCAGAGGACTGTATCCCGGTGAGTGCCAAAACTGGCTTGAATGTGGAAAGCATAATTCCCTCGATTATCGAAAAAATTGAAGCACCTTCGGGAGATGTAGATAAGCCATTGAAGGCTTTGCTTGTTGATTCATGGCACGACCCATATGTTGGTGTGGTTATGTTGATCCATGTGGTTGACGGAAAATTGAAAAAGGGGATGAAAGTGTTATCGGCCCATTCAAACAAATCGTATGACGTGAAAGAGGTTGGAATAATGTACCCTGACAGAACTCCCATGGACTGGATCAAAGCCGGTCAAGTAGCGTATGTGATACCGGGAATGAAAAACCCTCGAGAAGCTTTGGTTGGAGACACATTTTTCCAGTTGGGAAAGACTGAAGGACTAGAACCTTTACCTGGTTTTGAGGAACCAAAACCAATGGTTTTTGTGGGCGCCTTTCCGGCTGATGGTCGAGATTTCAATGCTATGGATGACCAGATGCAAAATTTAGTTTTGAATGATAGGTCAGTAACTTTGGAGAAGGAGACTTCCAATGCATTGGGGTTGGGATGGAGACTTGGGTTTCTAGGATCGTTGCATGCTTCGGTGTTTAAAGAGAGGTTGGAAAATGAATACGGTGCTAAAATTATTCTAACTGCTCCAACAGTGCCATACAAAATCATATACCGCAATGGAAAAGAGAAAATTGTTACAAACCCGGACGACTTTCCCACAAACAAAATTGTAAACGAAGTTGACTGCTTTATGGAGCCATATGTTGAGGCAATTATGACATTGCCGAATGAATACGTTGGGACAGTGATGACCCTTTGCTTGAATAACAGGGGTGAGCAAAAGGATATCGAGTACTTGAATACGGGCCAAGTCATGCTAAAGTACGAAATACCAATGGCTCAATTGGTCGAAGATTTCTTTGGCAAACTCAAGGGCTGTACAAAGGGCTATGCCTCCTTAGATTACGAGGAAGCTGGTTACAGGAAATCAAACATTGTCAAAATGGAGTTGTGCGTCAATGGTGAGCCCCAAGATGCTTTGACAACTATCATACACAAATCTCAAGCATTATCCAAGGGGAAGGACTACGTTTCACGATTCAAAAAGTACCTTCGGTATCAACTTTTTGAAGTTGCCATACAGGCAAAAGTCAACAATAAAGTAGTTGCAAGAGAAACGATAAAGGCCAAAAGAAAGGATGTGACGCAAAAGTTGCATGCTGCTGATATCTCACGTTATAAGAAGTTATTGGAGAGGCAAAAGGAGGGTAAAAAGCAAATGAAAGCCAGTGGAAAGATAACCATAGGTAACGACGCATATCAAGCATTTTTACGACGTGAAGACTAAATCAAATCATTCTTGTACATACAATTTTTAAAAAAAGTACACTATTCAACATTTCAGTTTTTCAAAAATTTCTTGTAAAACACGTTGTCTGATTCATCGACAAATGTGTAGCCAATCTTTTTCAAAAACTCTTGAAATTCAACCTCTGAGCCATCGGGTAAGATAAATCCACATAAAACTTTACCGACATCGTGGCCATGATTTCTGTAATTGAATAAACTAATATCCCAATCACTTTTCAATGCTTGCAAAAAGTTGAACAACGCATTGGGCTTCTCTGGAAACTCAAACAGGTACAACTTTTCATTTTCCGTTCTTGAAATGTGTGACTTTCCACCAACTAAATAACGACCATGCGATTTAGCCAACTCGTTTTCTGAAATATCTACAACTTCAAATCCTGCCTTGGTCATGGCATCAATGACTGAAGGCTTCTCGACCTTCTTATCAGCAACATTGAAGGAAACAAAAATGTTTGCCTTGTCGAGTCCACTGCATCTATATGAAAACTCTGTAATTGCTCTTGGGTTAATAAGTTGTTGCAACACAGCAAACTCACCTGGTTTCTCGGGTATGGTCACAGCTAAAGAAACCTCTTTACCTTCACCCAAAACAGCTCTTTCACTGACAAATCTTAACCTATCAAAATTCATATTTGCGCCTGATAAAATAGGAACATATGTTTTATTCCTGTGATCAATTTCGGGGTGGATATCGATATACTTGTTCAATCCAGCAACAGATAAGGCTCCTGAAGGCTCGGTAATGGACCTTGTATCCTCGAAAATGTCCTTGATTGCGGCACAGATTTCGTCAGTATTGACCAACACAACTTCGTCAACCAAGTCTTTGCATAACCTCCATGTCTCATCCCCAAGCACCTTGACAGCAGTACCATCAGCAAATTGTCCGACTTTGTCCAACTGTGTCAGTTCCTTATTCTTCAATGACTGATACAAAGCATCGGCGTCATAGGTTTCTACTCCAATGATTTTAACGTGTGGTGCTATATGTTTCAAATAGACCGCAACACCTGCGATTAAACCACCGCCTCCAACTGGTACAAATATGGCACTTAATTTATCCAATCTCAACTGTCTCGTGATTTCTAACGCAACGGTACCTTGACCTGCAATAACATACGGATGATTAAATGGTGGGATATTCACCAAATTGTTTTCTTTACTTAGTCTTGCGCACTCTTGCTTAGCAGAATCAAAGTCATCACCATACAATACAACCTGTGAACCCAATCTCGAAACATTGCTGTACTTTATTGATGGAGTAGGAGTTGGCATGACAATAGTGGCAGGAATGTTTAGCTTATTAGCAGAGTAAGCAACTCCTTGTGCATGATTACCAGCAGAACACGCAATGACACCAGACATTGGCTGTTTTGAGTTAGAATGTAAATGGGCAATCATATTATGGGCACCCCTCAACTTAAAAGAAAAGACTGGTAGCAAATCTTCACGCTTTAGATAAATGTTGGAGCCACATCTCCGAGATAAGTTTATTGCATGAGATAATGGTGTGCCTGCATCCGGAACAACGTCGTAAACTCTTGATGTTAAAATCAATTTAATATAATCCGGTTGCTTTGAGATGCTTCCTTGCGAGCTCTGGGTAAAGTCCGAATCTGAAAGTTCTGGCCACTTGGCCACTGATGTAGTTGTAGCATTTGTTCTAACAAAAGTTTTACCCTGATGTAGACTGAGCAATGCTAATAGTTGCCTAGATGACGTTGGTCTTAGCTTGACCATTACCGACATCAAAGATTTTAAATACAAATTTCGATTAATGAATGAACAAGAATTCGTCTCGATAAACAACCAAGAAAAAAAAAGCAATAGAAAAAAGCAAGAATTCAAAAAAAGGTTGGACGGTGCAGCACTGAGTCTCTGATTTGAGTCTTTTCCTATATTAAATTTTCACTTTTTAATGTGTGCAAGAGATTAATCCGATTGAGTCAGAGTGCATGAAAAAAAATAAAATAAAAAATTGAAAATTACGATATTTGCTCTGTTTCGCACGACCAATTGGAACTTCGTTAACTATTTTCTGTATGTTCAAGTATGTCCTACTATCGTTTCCTTGTTTTGTTTGACATGAAAATTGCAAAAAGTGTTAAAAGTTGCTATTAAGAAGTACCAACTTGTGAGTACCAGGATCTCTTGACTTTGACCCACAGCCTTTCTCGTATTTGCTCATCTTGAATACAAAGTGTCTGCCATATCAAAAAAATAAAAAAAACACAGACAAATAATACTGACACTGAGAGAGGCAACAGAAAATAAAAAACAGACTTTGGTTGCAAAATCGTTTAAACCGCCGTCAATGAAATGAATATATACACAAGAGAAGACAAAATTTCCTACAACCAATAATTGCAACTTTGATATCTATCCTATTAGAGAGTAATAAGTGATAGTCTAATATTCAATGGAGTTTAGAAATCATTGCAATCACAATACTCCTTTTTCATTTGTATCGACGGTCTCAGCCTAGACCTAGCTAACTGTATTTGAAACATCTTGCATCAAAGACAAGTGCATAGTGTGTATTTTACACAAAACCATTTCTACAGAATATAGTATGCAATTTTCCCTTATCCTTGCTAACCTTTTTATATAAATGTTCAAACATAACATAAAATTGGTTCCCATATACTCAAGCTATCTTTCTTTCACAAAATATTCAACAGCTGAGAGCTCCTTTGCGATCTCAAGCCAATAACCCTTCTTTTTCGTGCTTTTTGTCCTTTTTTATTTTTTTGGTATTACAATTGAAGGGCACCATAGCTTGTGCATACGTCGCCTGTCTGATCGGTTTGGATAACAATCTCATTGTAAAGGCAGGCCAGCTTCAAAAGGGAAAATCAACATACACTCACTGGATATCAAAAGACTATCTCGTCAAAGCTTCACACACATACCCTTGTCAGCAGAAAAGAAAAGCGGGTAGTCAGCTCGTTGGTTTATTATGGACTTTGATTATGACAGCAACCACTTTTCCAATGATATTGAACTAAAGGATGCTAAAGATGAAGACCATGCAAATGCTGTCGAGGACTTGGAATTCAATGGAAATGGTACCAACTGCTTTACGGTCGAGCCACACACAAACATCAACTTCAATTCTGTCGAATGGGGGTACTTGCAAATTGCTCAGCAGTCACTTCACCATCTGGCTTCTCAAAACACTGGACTTGAAATTTCGCCTTCTATATCAAACCATACATTACAGCTGATGAAACCAGCTTTTTCAGCAGAATATGACACTGATAATACCGACCTTCTTGGCATACTTGACAGTCAGAATCCTAGCAATTTTAATCTCCTGGAAAACCAAAATTGTGTCTCAAGTGACAGTCTTTTAAACACATCAACCAGCACGTATAAAGCTAATCATGAATTCACGTTTGAACACCACTTGGACTCGACCTACTGGGAGTGTTTGTTGGAGAAGGAAAATATGCTTCACGATGGCGATGATATATTAAACGTAAACACGTCGGGTAAAGCATATGTTGAGGACAATGACGGAAACAGCAAAGCTAAGAACCTGAAAGATGGCGACATACAATCTGCTGTTTGTTCCACATCTACTATCGAAGATGAGGACTTGATAGATAATTCCTTCCATTATAACCAAGACGACAGCATCATGCAATGTAACTCCAATGATGAGGCAGGAGACCTCTGTCCCGAAGAAGAATGTGTGTGGGATGAACGACTATCGTATGAAGGTCAAGCCCATACCGAGAGGGGAGCCAATTTTTTTAGTGATCCAATAGCTCTACAGCTTCTGGTAGCTCTGCCACGAAGGACTCGGGCAATAGTTCAGCCGAGGACAAGTGGCGAAAAGTATATAACGACCCTGATTTACGAATGGCCTGACGATGAAACAACTGGATCTACACAGTTTTACAACAAAATGAAGATACGATTGTCGACCTTGGAGCCGAAATGTGTTAGTGATGCAGTGTTGAAGACAGTACGAGCAGAATTTGTAATTCAAGACTTGTTTTTGAATGGGCAGTCTCCTCCAAGTCCAGAAATTCCAGAACTGATAAAAAAGCGATCTGATAAAGATGTTGAATGGACGCCGTTGTCAGTTTACAAGGCATATACTAATATCAAGTCGCCAACCAATGGTAAAGAGTCTTATAATAGGTTGGTTCCTTATTCCTCCTGTATAGGCACCTTGAACTACAGGCCGAAGGACCACGCTGCTTGGAAAAGGGCTCCCAACAGGCGTCAATAATTCAGCCCACAGACGCTTGAAATGGCCAAATCAATAAAGGGATCAGCGAAAATTAATATACATAATTTAATTTCTCAGGGTAGTCTAGGTGGTTTAACTCTTACTTCTATATGTAGTCGCATACAATTCTCTGATAACTAACTAGTGCCTGATTAATAATTACACACCACAATCGGGTGCAAAATCAGAAGCATCCGAAACCGGGGGCGCGGGGACGAAAAAAAGATCGAAAAAAATGTATTTTACCGCGGTGCTAATAAAGATGGAGAGCATATACAAATTCACAATGTATCCTAGGTTTCGTAATAAACAACATGTATTACACCATATTCCAAATCTCATGTGCGTTTTCTTTAATTATAGCTGTTTGTTGGGAGAGTCAAATAGATTCATAAATTATTGCTGACTCATTAGCCGCGTTGCTCGATAAAACAAGAGTACTCTTTGTGCAATAATTGATGTTTTATTGGTTATTGCACGTGCCGTCGAGTAATCAGAAATGATACTGCATATAACTCACTCATTTTTTGTCTCCATAAATTAAAAATTTAATCAAAGTAAGATGCAGTTATTATGATTGCAAATTTTTCTTCCTTTTCAAACCTATAGTTTGAGTTTGTTCATTTGTTACTTTCAAAACTACTAGCTGCAGTTCCTCATTACACTTTGCATTTTAGACTTACGTATCCAAAAGCATCCACGATTTTATATTGGCTGAGAAGTGTCCGCAAAAATGAGTTTGAGCAAAGAAGAATCTATTGCAAGAACAATCAGCCTAGTTGATGGAATCAACTTTGTTACCCAGCCAGCAAAGTCGGTTGAGTCACCATTTGCAAAGTTGGTATCAAATGCGAACAAGCTTATTCGCTCAAATGATCCATACGCATTGGTAGAGAATTTTTTGTTGGATAGAGATAACCAAAGACACGATAGAGGAGATGAAGAATCAGAAGAACAAGAGCTTGACACTGTTACCGTGACAACAGATTCTGAAACCTTGTTGAAGAACTTGCCCTTTTTGTCGGCATCATCGTTTAAAAACAACAAAGTTGTCAACCATGTCGAAATACATAACTCAGACTTCACGGTTGTTACCAGTTTGAAAGACTTGAAGTTTCCAATATTAATATCACAGAGTCCACGTGAAACCTACCAATTTGCCAATTTGGCATACAACTTATCGGAGAAATTGAATACATCTATTTTCCACTTTTACGTCTCAGACGCAACGTATAAGTCGAGTGAATCTATCAAACCATCTGAGGGTATATTTTTGAAAGACTTGAATGAGTTGTCTTTTGACAAAGTGTTAGCTGAGTTTGATGTTCAACCTTTTGAAGTTGCCAGCAAAATACAAAAGCAGAAGGATGCTATTCTTTATCTTGGTCAATTGGACGATGCTTTATTAGAGGCTGCTACCAAAGCTGGTGTTTTGTTGATTAGCATTAGGGTATATCAACCATTTTCCCTCGCGCGCTTACTTAAAATCGTACCTGACCATGTTGAAACGCTCACCATTGTACAACAAGCAAACACTGGCTTTTCGCAATTTTCTCCATTGCTCCTTGATTTTTTTGCCGAATACGCAGAGCACCAAACTTTGAAAAACTTTACAAAAATTGTGTCTGCTACTTTTAGCCCTGTGATAAACTATACCGGTGCTTTGATCAAACTTGTTTCAAACGTCCAATCAGATAAACCTTCTCAAAATTTGTTCTACGGTGAATCTAAAGACTCCAGTTTGGGAAATAAGACCGCCAACAAGCAACATCAAGAATACGACAAGGCTGTGTCAGAGGCTCATAATTTGGAACAGGCTTATTCGAAAATCTTGCAGCAAGTCAACGACACTAATTTGAAGATTTTGAATGAGTATCAAGCCGATAATATTGGGTTGGAGACTAACCCTGAATATGGTTTCGGAGCATTCTTGCATGACCAGGAACAACAAGAGAATTTGACCAGCTTGGTACAAGTCGCTTTGAAGGAGAATAAATTCAAAACAAAAGATAACAGTAAATTGATTGACTTGTTGTCTCAATGGTTAGTACAATTGCAGGAGAATGGTGAAGTCGAAAGTAGGATACCACTTGAAGCTATTGAGTTATTGAAGACAGATGAATCGTCAACCACTTCGAGAGAACTTCTTGCATTGTCAACTTACTTCACCACCAATAGTAATTGGCTTATAGGGTCGGATGCCTGGTCCTTTGACTTGGGCTCATCAGGTGTCCACAGTGTTATCACTTCTGGTAAAAACATTAACATGTTGATCATTGATTCTGAACCATATGAAGAAAAGTCTTCAGACAAAACTATCAATGGGTTTAGAAAGAAAGATGTTGGTTTGTACGCCATGAACCATGGAGATTGTTATGTTGCATCGGTGGCAGTGTACTCTTCGTATACACAAGTATTGCAAGCATTTATTGAAGCCGAAAAGTTTAATGGACCATCGGTAGTTTTAGCCTACTTACCATACCACAATGAATCAGATAATACATTGGCCGTCTTGCAGGAAACCAAGAAAGCTGTTGATACCGGTTACTGGCCATTGTATAGATACGATCCAAATGCGGCAAAGGAAACTGACGTTTTTAAATTGGATTCATCGAATTTGAGAAAACAATTGAAGGAATTTTTGGACAAGGAAAACAAGTTGACCTTGTTGGCTTCTAAGGACCCCTTGTTGTCAAGAAACTTGACCGCAAATGCCAACACTGAGGCTAAACTCAAGCAAGCAAAAATTGCTGATGAGTCTTATGCTATGTTGTTGCAGGGCTTGTCTGGTCCTCCATTAACAATCGCTTTTGCATCCGATGGTGGAAATGCAGAAGGCTTGGCTAAGAAAATCAACAGACAAGCCTTGGGAAGAGGATTGAAAGCAAATGTGTTAGCCATGGATGATATCTCAATGGAAGACTTGCCAAACGAAACCAACGTTATTTTTGTCACATCGACTTCGGGTCAAGGTGAGTTTCCAGGTAATGGTAAACAGTTTTGGGACGGCCTTAAAAATTCAAACGCCTTGGATCTTTCTGGTGTTAAGTTTTCAGTGTTTGGTTTGGGTGATTCAGAATATTGGCCAAGAAAGGAAGATAAGCATTACTACAATAAACCTGGTAAAGATTTGCACGCCAAACTTAAATTGTATGGTGGTGTTGAATTGGCTGAGATTGGATTGGGAGATGATCAAGATGCTGATGGATTCTCTACTGGTTTTAATGAATGGATTCCAAAGATTTGGGCTGCATTGGGTGTTGACAATGTTGAAGGTGTTGAAGAACCAAAGCCAATCACTAATGAAGATATGAAGATTGGTTCTGATTATCTCAGAGGGACTATTGCCGAAGGTTTGCAAGACGAATCAACTGGTTCAATTTGCGCCGTTGACCAACAATTAACCAAGTTTCATGGTATCTATATGCAAGATGACCGTGATGTGAGAGACGAACGTAAGGCCAAAGGTCTTGAGCCGGCATACGCTTTTATGGTTCGTGTAAGATTGCCAGGTGGTATTGCCAATCCGAAACAATACTTGAAGATGGACGAATTGGCCGATGAAAGAGGTAACGGTACGTTGAAGTTGACAACTAGAGCCACTTTTCAACTTCATGGTGTTGTCAAACACGATTTGAAACCGGCAATCAGAGGTATGAATGCTGCTTTAATGGACACTTTGGCTGCATGTGGTGATGTCAATAGAAATGTGATGGTGTCTGCATTGCCAAACAATGCTAAAGTACATGGACAAGTTTCTGCCACTGGTACATTGATATCAAACCACTTGTTGCCAAGTACAACAGCATACCACGAAATCTGGTTGGAAGGTGAAATGCCTTCTGATAAGGCTGGTGATAGAGAGGCTTGGGAAAACCGTAAAGAAGGCCCAACAAAGAAGAAAACCTTGGTTGCTGGTAATGTTTTGGCTGATGTCGAACCATTGTACGGTGTAACCTACTTGCCAAGAAAATTCAAGATTGTTATTACAGTCCCTCCTTATAATGATGTTGATGTGTATGCCCATGATATTGGATTGATTGCAATTGTTGAAGATGATATTGTAATAGGTTACAATGTGTTAGTTGGTGGTGGTATGGGTACTACTCACAATAACAAAAAGACCTACCCAAGAACTGGTTCCATGTTTGGTTATATTCCAAGAGATCAAATCCACATTGCTTGTGAGAAGATTATGTTAGTTCAAAGAGATTTTGGTGACAGAACAAACAGAAAGCATGCTAGATTGAAGTACACAATCGATGACTTGGGTGTTGAGGTATTCAAGTCCAAGGTTGAGGACTTGTTGGGATACAAGTTTGAGGAACCAAAGCCATTCAAGATTGAAAACAATGTTGATCATTTTGGATGGTGTAAGGATGAATTGGGATGCAATCACTTTACCGCTTTCATTGAGAATGGTAGGATTGAAGATACCCCGGAATTGCCACAAAAGACAGGTTTGCGTAAAATTGCTCAATACTTGCAGGACAACAAGAAGTCGGGAGAGTTTAGACTAACTGGTAATCAGCATTTGCTTATTTCCAACATCAAGGATGAAGATTTGCAAGACGTGAAGAACTTGTTGGCAAAATACAAATTGGACAATACTGAGTTTTCAGCATTGAGATTGTCTTCAGCTGCCTGTGTTGCTTTCCCAACTTGTGGTTTGGCCATGGCTGAGTCAGAAAGGTATTTGCCCCAATTGATCACCAAATTAGAGGAGGCTTTAGAAGATTATGGATTGAGACACGACTCTGTGGTTATGAGGATGACAGGTTGTCCAAATGGTTGTGCTAGACCATGGGTTGCAGAAGTGGCCTTAGTTGGTAAAGCATATGGCGCTTACAACTTGATGTTGGGTGGAGGACACCACGGACAGAGATTGAATAAGATTTACAGATACTCGATCAAAGAAGATGAAATTTTGACAATCTTGAAAGACTTATTCAAGAGGTGGAGTAAGGAGAGAAACGATGGAGAACCTTTTGGTGATTGGTGTATTAGAGCAGGTATCATTCAAGAAACTACGGAAGGTAAGTTTTTCCACGAGGGTATTCCTGAAGATGCATAGTGTATATTATTTATTAAATGAACTATTAGATGTTATACGGAATTCGTAGATTGCACTGTGATGACCATCGCTCTTGAGAGAGACTTTGCCAGCAAGATCAAGAGTAAGAAGCTCGCCACTGTCTACAGATCATAGGTTTTAATCACTCTGCTCAGGTAATATGCCGGCAAACAAATTGCACATCGCATTAAGCTAATTTCTGTTTAACCAAATTCATTTTCAATTCCTGAATGTCCTTTATCAAGCTTCTGGCTTCCAATTTTTTTTGCCTCTCTACTTGAAGCACATCCTTCAATGTAACCTGACGCAACGACACACTAACCCTGTTCAATCGCCGTATAACCTTTTGATAGGTTTGTTGAGTAGCCTTATTAAGAACCTCTTCATTCTGCTTCACTATCCGAGATCGTTCTAGCTTCAAGTGGCTGATCAAAGCTTGCTTCTGTTGTCTTGTGTACGCCATTATTGCTTCATACTAAGTTTGGGTAATTCAAGCTGATTTCCATGTTATTTCGTGTAGAGACATTTTTTTGTGTGGCAAAAAAAAAATCCGAAAAAACATCAACGGAAACCAAACTCAGCACTGTTCAACCACAAGTTGTTGCAATAAACTAATCAACCCTGCATTCAAAATGGTCCTCGAAGCTACAATGATTGCCATAGATAACTCCGAATATATGAGAAATGGAGATTATCTAACTACGAGATATGACGCACAATTGACTGCCACTGAATTTATTTTCCAGAACAAGATCAATTCCAATCCTGAAAACACCGTAGGGTTATTGGCCTACGGAGGTACAGGTCCGCAGGTGTTGAGTACGTTAACCACTGACTTTGGTAAGATATTATCTGGCGTTCATGAGACTAAGATCTCTGGTGAGAATCATTTCAGTAATGGGGTAGAAGTTGCTGCATTAGCCTTGAAACACCGTCAAAACAAAGTGCAACACCAAAGGATCATAATATTCGTTGGATCTCCCATAAAAGAGGAAGACAAGGAGTTAGAGAAGCTTGCAAAGAAGATGAAAAAGAACAATGTGGCAGTTGACATTATAAACTTTGGTGAAGAAAATGTGAATACTAGCAAGTTGGAGAAATTTCATTCCACCGTAAACAACCACGACAGTTCACACTTGGTTACAATTCCACCTGGACCAAGGTTGTTATATGAGGTTGTTGCTACGTCACCGATTTTGGTAGAAGATGGTGCATTTAGCGGTGCAGGTGGTGAGCAAGACTTTTTCGGTGGCGGTGTTGCTGGTGCAGGAGACATTATTGACCCTAACATGGATCCAGATTTGGCTTTGGCATTGAGGTTGTCTTTAGAAGAGGAGAAGGCGAGACAAGAGAGGGAAGCTGCCGAGAAGGCTAAAAGTGAAGGCGGAAGTAGTGACAAACCTGAAGACTCGAAAAAGGACGATGGTGATAAGGACGGTGGAGACCAGGACGTCAAAATGGAGGATTCTAAATAGAGTAGTAGCTATAAAGTGATTCATACGTTGAGCTTCAACCGTTATCTTTATTTTGCCTCATTCTTTTGTCGCCTGAGTTAGACTCTATACTTGGTTGCAAAAACAAACACCCATAAAAAAAAACGAGGGGAATTAACCCCACTACTTCCTTCTACGCAAATTGGCAACAATAATACGTCTTTCTCGAAATTATCGTCATGCGAAGAAGTAATATCGTTCAAGATCAAACCCCATCAAGAAGACCGATGGTCAACACGAAAATTACCATTGTTTCCGCTCCAAATCAACACATTTCCGTATCATACCAAAAAAACCAAATTAGGCAAATCAATGGTATCCCTGAGAAGTTCATACCATCGAGCAACGAGCTAGTTGTTAAACCCATACAACTGACTAAGTCACATTTCATTGATGCTTATTCAAAGGTAAGTAGAACACTCAGCTCGATTTGCGCTTAAACCTTACTAACGAAGTTATCAATAGGGAAAATGGAATCTTTCGAAAGTCCCTTGCCCTCCATTTATGGAGGATTTAGGGTATATGAAACCACCAGAGAGTTTTGATGAGATATCAAGATTGGATGCCGTTTCCAAATACAAGGATTTGGAACATTGGGGTAGCTCTAAGTTTTTCAACAAGCTATTGGCCAGATTGAAGAGAGAGTTCAAGGTAAGCGGCGTGTCAATTTCATTGATTGATAATCTGAAGTGTTATTACAAGTTTGAAACATGTTTAGGGATCGCCACTATTCCCCGGTGTGTTGCGATAGACTCTCATGCTTTATTATCAAATGGATATTTTCTATTATTAGATGCGTCTCAAGATTGGAGAACCCGAACGAATCCATTAGTTGCTGGCTCACCATATATAAAGTTCTACTGTGGCGTGCCCTTGATGAGCGACGACGCAGGCGTAATTGGGATTTTAGCCATTTTTGACAATCAGTCTAGAATTGGATTTAATGATCAATCGTTTAAGAATTTATGCTCCTACAGAGATGAAATTATGACTTATTTGAACCAGCCTTTTGGAACTGAATGTCACCCACCTGATCGTGGAATTGCTGATTCTTTACTTTTATACGGAAATAAAACGAAACTGGACTCTTTGGAGGAGTTAATGAAGGAATTGGGAAGACCAACAACGAACAAGTCGTCTCTAGTTTATGAAAAAGATGGTTCAGGAGGGCCATATAACCAAAATCAGAATATCCGCTTCTACGCTTTCAGTAAGAAGATTAAAAGAGGTTCTTCAACTAACGAGTCAGAGGAAAAGAAAAAGAAGAAGAATGCCCAACGAGGAGAGTTTTCCAGTCTTCGAATCTCGGGACACCATCTGAAAACTCCCCCCTCTGCAGATTCTATCGACGATAAGAAAATGTGGCACATGCTTTTCAAAGTTGGTTCCTTGAAAAAAGCAGCCACCTTATTGGCCAACTTGCTTTCTGCATCATTTGATTACGACTTGGTTTACATCCTAGAGATAAGAGTAGCTGAAAAATGCCGCATTTTGAATGAATATTTCCCTCCAGGTTTGGACAAAGCTAATTTAGACCTGTTTAAATTTGCAAGCAAACTTGTCAAATCAAGAAAATCACCAGATGAGTTCATGACAAGATTAGTTGGTCACCATAATCAAGGAAGCCCAAGTTTGATATCGCAGAACAAGATTGAACAATTTTATCAAGATTCAATACATTATAAAGCTTTTATATCTGAGTTTGGATTGGAGTATACAAACATCAATCGTGATACAGTCTACAATCATGGTCTATTGATGCCTTTTTTTAGACACGATTCGAAATTAGTGAGAAGCAATGAAACTAAAAAAGATAAAAATGCCAAATATGTCGACTTGTATTTGAGAAGTGGCGGATTTCTAGTTGCATTATTTGCAGACAAAATCAAACCAGTTGATAGCGAAATGGTGTCTGCTATATTCGACCACGCGTGTACATATAGAAAGATATATATCAGCTCTCAATGATTAAACTTTTTTCAAGGATCGACTTGTCTCATTAACTCTAGAGCAAGATCTTCATCCTCTTCTTCTGCTTCCTCGCGTTGATACAGCTCTTCATCATTATTTGCTATTTGAGGAGCAGTCTTTGAGGGCTTTCCAAAGAATGCGGCAACCTCGTCGTCTTCCAAATCATCCCACCCATCTTCTGCTGGATCGTTTGTCGTTCCTATGGTTTCTGTTCTATTAGGCTCACCATTCAGGTCTTGACGTGTTGAATCGGATGTAGCTCCAATACGCATAAAATCCCATCCTGTATCATCGTCATCATCGTTTGCAGTTATCGCTGTTGGTCTTAGTTCCGTGATATTATCACCTTCCATTTGTGAGTTGGTATTATCCTCTGTATGTGCCTCTTCACTTGCTCTGCTAACTTCATTTTCATCGATGATTCCCCTTTCAACTTTAAGTTTGTAAATCTCTTTCTCAATCAATTCGCGTCTATACAAACGCAACTGCGAAGATTTATGGCCCAATGATCTAACAAGATATGCACAATCTTTAAAGTTTGCTTTGGGAAACATACCGTGGCACCATAATTGATAAAACTGCAAAATTGATACTAAATTGTTGTATTCATGATCGTGTTTGAGCTGTGGTGAAGGTTTGTAATTGGGCTGCACTGCAAGTTTCTCCTTTTCTTGTTTGTAAAACTCCTTGTCATTTTTCTCAATAATCCGAAGTAACCTTCGTTGGTTCTTTAGCAAATATGGTAAACCTCGTGGGTTATGCAAGAGCCTTTCGTCGTCAATCTTGGCAATCTTCTTTCTAGTTTTGAGCTTTAAAGGCTCGTCGATTCCAAGAAGTGCGGGATCATCTAGCAAGTTGTTGCCATTGTTGGAAGCGTTTTGTTCCAACACATCCTCTGTTGCATGACTATTCGAAGACATAATGAGCTTTGCCAGTGTAGGTTGTTTACACCTCTATACTTCTCGGGGTGAAGATTTTATAAATTCTCGCGTAACGCGTTTTAATGCTGCGTTAGAACTTTCATGATTTCATGGTAGCTCTATCCCATCTCTCGAGCCATTCGCTTTGCTCCAAAGAAAATGTATTCAGTTGAATATCTCCCCAGGCTAAACCAGTTGTCCGTTGAAATAGAAGATGCAGCTTTTGATGCTATCACTGGTGTAGGACTAGAGGAGGAAGGGAGGATTATTACTATTGCCGTGAAAGGACAGGACCCCATTAAGGTTAAATGTCCCTTAGCTATAGAAAGGGTGTCCCCACTAAGTTTAAAAGTTCAAAATGACAGGCTTCTCATCTCCTTGAAAACTCATTCGCAAATGGATATGAAAGTGGCAAATGATCTGTGCGATGGACCCGATAAATGGTCCTGTGGGTGGCTAAACCAACGTACTTCGAAGACAGGCTCCAAAAACGAATTTCAATTTAGATGCAGCAATTGTCAAAACCAGCTAATCGACTCATTAGAATTCATATTCAAAGACATGCCGGGTGATTACTGGTATGAGCTTATGGATTTCTGGCATTGCCATAAACCGGAGAATAAACAGCCTACGGATAAAAATTACGGGGTTTTGAAACCGAAGGACGATAAAACTATAGTCATTGGCTCGTTCTATCTTTTACAAATTGTCAACCAGTCCTTAAAATTAAAAGGGGACGGTGATGAAGCTTTTTATTTTTGTGAGAATTGTCACCAACCTGTTGGTGATAAATTTCAAAACGTGATACGATTGTTCAAGTGGAAGTTAAGCCTTACTTACACGACAGGAAATGGGGAAGCAATTTCCACATACGACCCACTCCTTTATGCTGTTAATCTATTCGTTACCAAAATACAGTCACTGGCTGTGAGAAAATTTGTCGTAGATGTTGAGGGAGAGGATAATGTGTATTTGTGGATACTCAATACAGATGTCGATGTCACTGTAAACGGTCGTATACTCCCAAAGTGCTTAAAAGTATGGTGGTTTTCGGGTAAAATTACGGCCAATGCTGTCAACAGTTACGAGCATACTGAAATTCCATACAAGGAGGTGATGGATAAGCTCTTGGCAGCATTGCGAGATAACACGATAAACTCTAGTATTAATGTTGGTTCTATAAATTATCAAGTTAGTTACATACCGACTATAATTCCCACATAATACTTATTTTTCTAATACCTCCTTCACAATAGGAACTACCTGCTTCCGGGTTGCGGTCACTTTCTTTTGATTATAAATCTTCAAATGGGACCCACTGTCATTAACACCATTTGTTAATGAGCTAATTGCCTCGCTCCTATACAAGTCTGTGCTTAGTTCTAGTTGTTGCCAAACTAATTGATACAATTCAGCGTACTTTTCATTCTGCCCTTCGTAGTAGTAACAAAACTCCCTAGTATAGATGCCGGTATCTTTCTGCGTAAAAGATGCAGTTATTACCAACAACTCAATCTGGTTCGCTTTTAATGTCCTTGAAAGATCATCTTTGATGTCTTGGATGGAAAATTTATTTGCGATCCACAGCAATGGCTTGCTGATGGAGCTGAAACCTACTCTGTCATCGTGGAGGAACTTGAATTGCTTGTAATCCTTTCTCAAAATATCTGCAAAACTAAATCCACTTATATCTTTCTTTGCTGTTTTCAAAGTTTTGTAGAAATCATTATAGTTCGATTGTGCAGTGAAATTGACAGTGTCACTAGCCAAGACTTTCTTGTAAAACTCGAAAGCTTTAATGTCGGGATCTTCAACTTTCTGTGTCATGTTGGAAGTATCAATCAACAAAGGACCTAACAGCAACTCGATAACATCCTTGTTGCTTTCCCAAAATTCCTCTTGTCCCGCCGCTAAATCATGGAAATAGTGGAAGACTAAAGTCGAATTTGAGCCACATGTTCTAATAATTCTAGGATTGGCATTCTCAAAATGACCTTCGTCCGCATGGTGGTCAATGATTGCCTCCACATTTACTTGGCCTCCATCAAAGCCTTTGTTGATTTCAACACCTTGTAGTCCATTGTGGTCAACCAAAGACAAATCAATTGAAGTGCTCTTGTCCAAAAATTTGTCGAAATCTTCAACAAAGTACAAGAGGTCCTCAGTAATATTGTGGTACAGCAAAAGCTTG
Organism: Lodderomyces margitis; assembly: GCF_024628925.1. Lineage (NCBI taxonomy): Eukaryota > Fungi > Ascomycota > Pichiomycetes > Serinales > Debaryomycetaceae > Lodderomyces > Lodderomyces margitis. The sequence goes on from NW_026261776.1 coordinate 207,895, forward strand.
TTGATATCTCTTCGTAAAGCAAAATCCTCCCTGGGTATATCAATCAATGGAATTATGTACTCGTTTGGGGTTTTAAGAGAGTACGTCAAGTATGCAAAGGTGATGGCTGACACAACCGAGTCCATATCAGCCGATTGGTTACCGGTGACAATCCTGTACGGAGTCTTGAAAGTTCTCAGGCTCAATGCCTGTTTCAAGTTTACCAAGTAAGATCTAAGTGACATTTGCTATGGTGTGGATGGGGTGTGAATTGGGACTCTGCACGGTTGGATCTGCTTTGGGGCACATGCCACGGCAAAGACAAAAAAATTGTTCATCTAAATTATTACACAAAATCTGGTAAGAGAATGCAAAAGTAGATGGCTCTTAGGGCTTCAGTGACTACATCATCATTGTAAATACAAGTAATATTTCTGTAATCGCAAACAACTCTACTAAACGTTCAGATCTCTACACACTCATGTTGATTACTTAGCGTAGTGCAACTTGATATCTAACCACTGTCTTGCTCTTACCTCAGCTGGGGTCAAGGAAACATCACCATAGGTAATTGGTCTAAAGTAGAAAAAGAACCATATGATACCAATGGAGGCAGTACCGACCAAAAATGTCATCTTGATCTTTTTGCGTTTTTGGTCAACATTGGTAGCATCTGTTGAGTTGTTTGAACAAATGAAGTCGACCAATCCCCCAGCAAATAAAGCGGCTATCAAATGAGCAGGCAAGTAGTGGTGCAAGAATTTTTGACGATTCATCAAGTAGAATGGAAAGTAATGGGCGCACCAGCCAATAAACAAGAAACCAAGTGTGTTGTATAGTCTTGATCTGGCCTTTTTACTCAACAAATGGTAATCCCTTCTGATTGTGAACTGATCAGCCAAAATTATACCGACGTAAATCGACAACAAGCAAACTTCCAACCAGAAACCAATCACATTTCCTACAAAGAAGATTTGCTTCTTAGTATCGTTATCATTGAAAAACGACACCCCACTCAATGCTAGTGGCCATGAGTCGGGTTGTGATGCAAATGGATGCGTTGAACTAAGTTGGTTGTTGTGGTGGAACATTAAGCCTTGCAATTCCCACCATTTCTTCAAAAATGGAATTGATTTGATCTTCTTTGGCACATATTTACTCCTAGGATCAGACTCCGCCAAACTGGTAATCGAGTCGAATGTCCAAACATTCTCTTTGCTCTTTATGTTTTTGTTACCACTCACTTCTTGCTGATTGAAACCCCACTCAGGCAATAATTCGTCATCGTGGGTCCACATAGCAACAACCGTATCCATGTGCAAAACTCTCAATGAAGTTGCCAAAGTCTTTATTTGCTTTCTTTGATTTTGTTTCTTGGGCGATGATCCTGGAACATCGAGCTTCAATCTAAACAAAGTTTCATTGTACCTCTGTTCAGCATAGTCGTCAAAAACCACAATGAACTCTTCATTTGTTGCTTTTAAAGGAGAAGCAACATCGTGAGTCAAAAGAAAACCGCCAGTTCCCACATGTTTAAACCTAACAACGTCGTTGGTATAAACATCCTTTCCCGCTTTTCCGTCATCTTGCGCAGCTACAGGAATAACCTCCCACTGGTTGTTTGGATCTGCAGACGCATTTTCACTGTCAACACAGGTAACTTGCTGTTTGTTTGACGAGATTCTTCCATCTTCATAACGTAAAGGATACACATGTTCATGTGAGTGTAAGAATGCACCAGTTTCCTTGTGTTTGATTGTTATTTGGTCATAATATTGAACCTGTTTGGAATGTCTGGCTAATGGAGATTCTTGCAACGTTTCTTGGAAGTCGGAGGACATGAAACTGTCTCCTGGACCAGACTTTGTTAATATAGCAAAGTGAATGTAGAACCAGGTCAAGTAAATAATGAATGGGATAATGATCAAAGCCCATAATCTCGCAAAAAAGTGTTTACTAAACTGTTGCAAAGTTAATCCCTTTTTATAGTCCAACAAGATCCACAATTCATGACAAACAGCAATACCAACTGTAAAATATGTGAAAACCCCAACATACTTGGTCGAAATGACGCAAGACAATGAAACTCCTGTAGCTAATAGCCAAGTCCACCATTTTTCACTAAATGGCTGTTTCCTAAACGTTGAAAACTTGCAATAACTGAACATAGTCAATGCAACACTTAATATTAAGGTTGCATCCAACAAAATCAATCTGCTATCCACTACTTGAGCATTGTCAAAGCAAACAATGATACCAGAGAACAAACAGGCAGTGACACTAAATCCCAATGTTTTCATGGTCAAAAACATGATTGGCACAACGGCTGTTCCTTGGATAGCCAGCAAACTTCTATATGCGATGTAAGGGACATTGTTTTCAATATAGGAGTCTCCAATAGCATCAAACTTGAAACGACCATTGTAGCCAATTAACCACCCCACAAACGCAATCAACAACTTGGCAAAAGGTGGGTGTAGATCAAAAAAGTATGTGCGTTCCAAGTAATACGAAGCAAATTTTCCAAAGTGAACTTCATCAAAGACAACTTTGTTGGGGGTACCCAATTTAACGAACCTGACGTAGAATGCAAGGGCAGTGACAATAGATAATGCTATCCAATACTTGTATTCAGGCTCACTTTCGGCTGGTGTCTCGAATGCATTTACTTCTTTAGTAGCCTGATTTTTCTTTTTCGCGTTGCTGCTGTGTTCAATAACTGGAATATCGGCCACTGTCTCAGAGGCCGCTTGGGCCCTCTTTCCAGTACCTGTCCTTTTCTTAACTGATTGGGACATTTACCTGTACAATTGATATGAAATTTAAATCAAAGCAAATGACGCTCTTGAACTTCAGTTTATAGTATCAATTGGTCTTGAATGGCTTGATAACCGTGTAGAAGGTAGTAGTTTGACCGAAATGGTTAGCTAACGATCCGAATATTTTGAACAGCGATTGGATCTGAAAAATAAAATTTGAACAAATGTAAACCAAAGCACAAAAACACGTCAGCCTTTAACGCTGTTTTACTGAGGCAATGCACGACTCAATGAAACTGTACAGCACCCATTTCAAAAGCCTTGCTAATGTCAAATTTGAAAATTCTACAGAGATGCTTGAACCAATAACACACTTTCTTTTTTCGCAAAAGCGTTCTATTCTACAGCTGGTGCAATATTACTTTACTAAAAGTTGATCTGAGTCTATACATAAAGCGAAACATACATCCTATTCTGTCACAGCTGAATCTGCTTGCATCACCAGCCGTGATCAAACAACATGCTTACACTTTCTCCATTATTAATCCGTCTAATTGCCTCGGCAAATATTCTGCTGACATCCAAAACCTCCATCCGGTCTTTCAAGATTGCCACATTTTCACTCTGAGGAACGGAGTTTGTCGTGACAACTTTGTCTATTTGACTCATTCTGATTCTATTGATAGCGTCCCCACTGAATATTCCATGTGTGACTAAAGCGTAAACATACTTGGCTCCTTCGTCCTTGAGTAGTTTTGCCGCCCTTGTGATTGTGTACGAAGTATCCACCAAATCATCAATCAAAACACAAACTTTATCCTTGACGTCACCAACTAACATGGTTGTAGCCACCATCTTGGGAGTATTCTGGTGATATGGAGATTGAGGAGTGGCGGTGGTTTGTGTCAAATCCGAAGTTAAAAAGGTACTGCTCGTCGAGGATGGTGTCTGTGGTGGTCCTTTGGGCAATTTGGCTCTTCTTTCTTTGTGAATAAGAGCAAATGTGCATCCAATAGAGTCGGCAATGGCTGTAGCACGTTTGGCTCCTCCGGAATCTGGACTCACAATCACACATTCACGGTAATTAGGTATGTAGTCGGTAATGTAGCGTTTCATTATCGGTCTTGAGTGCAAGTTATCAACTGGTATGTTGAAAAACCCCTGGAATTGCGGATCATGCAAGTCCATGGTAATTACTCTATCAGCACCAGCGGTGGTGAGTAAATTAGCGATCAATGTTCCGTTAGGCGAGATCCATTGTTTGTATCCACTGTCAGTCTTTCCTTGAGCATCGATCTGGGGCAAAAAATGTGTTGCTGCAGAATTGGTAATCACTGATTTCGGAGTATATCTTGCTGGCTGGGGATGCTTTATCTTATCCATTCTAGGATTCTCTTTGTTTATATTCCCGGTGTTGACATTGGTTTCACCAGCATTATTAAAAAAGTCTCTGTTGTCATTTTTAGACAACGGCTTTGGAGTACTTGGTGCACTTTCAAAGGTGTAAGTTTCCTTTGTTGTTGAGACACTGGGGGCCCCCGTGCTATTAGGCATGAATGGCACATCAGGTTGTCGTGAGTATGGAAACAACGGTAACACTGCTGTCACTCTTTTGGCACTTGCAGTTTTACAAGCCGCTATAGTAATAAGTAGCTCTATGAATGTATCGTTCACATGCCCACATCCACTTTGAACTATGAAGACATCTTTTTCCCTAACACTATCTTTGACAATTATGGAAGTTTCACCGTTGGCAAACTTATGAGAGTCAAGCTCACCGGGTTCAATTGTCAAGTTGCGACAGATTGTCTTTGTAAGGAGAGGATGTGAAGATCCACCAAGCACCACAATATCTCTCATTGTAGCTTGTGTCAGCATAAGATTAAAAACGTGGAGCGATGGAGAAGACCCCAATTTTTTTTTTTTGTTTTTTTTCCCTCCATCACACAGAGTGGATTAGCCAAACAGAGCAAAGGAAGATATGCTTATCTACCTGAACACGCAGAGTTGTGTGCAATGTAGACAACGATGCCATATCCAAGGGTAGAAAGAACATTCTACGCGTATTTTAATGAGGAATATGTTTTAAGTTGATCTTAACTACAACAACATTCCCTGTATAAAGTGCTTCTCATAGGACACTAATATCTAATTTCATATGAGCCCGACAACGTTGTATAACGAACCCATTTCACTGTTTTGTAATTAGCCTTTTCTTGCACTTTCAAATACCGAACAGTCAACCCTGAACTAGAAAACATATCCACCATAAAATCCAAAGTGATCGGCGGTCTGCTCCACTGTATAAGCTCATTTGATTGTGCTTTTATTTCAACTTCAGCCGTTAATATGTTTTCCTGTTCTCCAAATAGTTTATTGAACTTCCAAATGATTGCATTCTCTTCTGAATGGAACTTGGCTTTTCCATTTGAATTGGATATATTTGTCAGTGCCACTCCACGAGGTGTTGGAATGTGCATCACCACTTCGGTGGCTGGAAGTTTCGATGGTTGGAACGATTTCATTCTTATCTTATAAATGATTTTGTTTCTTCCAATCTCTTGAATTTGGGGATATACTTTAAACGGCAAATTGATATTTTGACTGCAATTGTAACTCATGAGTTGAAATTCACCATCCGGAGGAATAAATTGAATGGATCGGTCGTTTTCAAAAGCCCCCAACTCAACGCATTGATGGAATTTAGAGTCTTCTAAAGCAACCACTCCCTCTCTCTCGTCGTTTGGCACATCGTAATTGGAAAGCAAAATAGTGTTCTGATTGAATCCGAATCGACACTGGGGCATGCCTGATAAATGTGTCTTCATCTTGATTGCTCCATCGATATAACTCCGGAGAACATCACCTTGAGAGTTCATCAATACATTTACTTTCTCTTGCACGTTCAAAAATATTTCGTTTCTCCTATATTTGATGGTTGGAGATCTCCAAGTGACAGTTTGGTGTTTCGGTGTTGCTGGTGTCGCCGGTGCACTCTTTTTCAATGGATTGAAAGAAGCCTTCCTAAATATACCAATATTCGACTCGTTTAACCCGATAACGTATTTCTTCAAGTACTCCAAATCCATATTCGTGGGGTATCCATAATCGCACACCTCGCTCAAAATGTCGTAGCAAAGGGGGAAGTTATTGACTATGGCTATATCTGAGAGCGTTGGCTTCTGCTGCAGAGACTTTTTCTTGTTGTCCTCCCACAACACCAAGCTAAAAAGCGACTCGAGTTTGTACAAGAATTCCAAAATTGCCGAGCAATCTTGATTTGACCTTGCTACTGCACATATCCACACATTACCCAGTTTTATGTAAATGAATGATGTCGATCCCAAAGTCAACACTGGTGTGCGTTGATCTCGGTTCGATCTTCCCGACGATGCCAGATTGATAACCTGTATTCTAAAAACATCTGCTATGTTTCTCTTTATTTCATCCTTGTATAGCTTAGATATAAGTATATCTCCTTTGGAATCGTATATGAAAATTGCGGTTATCATGTGTCTTTCTGAAGGATCAAAAGTGCCGGATGTTAAAGGGGATCTAAAAGAGTTTGGAAGTGTTTTTTCTCGGAGATAATCTAAAAGCAAGGGCTACCATTTGAACGGATATATATAAAAAAGTTCTACAACTCATACCGACTTCATCCCAACAAGCTGCAAATTGGACTTCTTATCATGTCGAGATTTCCGATTGTGATTTGATTTGCTCGCTTTATTCTTTTCATTTCTTGCATGTGTGCGTTTAACTTGTTCTTTTGACTGTTGGTTGGTATCAGGAGTTGGCGATTTCGAAGAAGGTCCTTCTTTTCCTTCACTAACTGGTTCAATCTTTTGTTGTCTGTTTGGGTTTCCGCCGCCGTAAAAATAGTCTTCCTCTAATATCTTGTACCTTCTGGGAGATTTGAGTAGCATGCGCAACCAACCTTCAATTTGTTCATCAGACCAATTTGTGTTCTTTTTTATTTGTTGGCGATTACTGGACTTTCTCGAAGTTTTGGCAAAAGAATCAGACCCTTGCTTTTTGAAAAAACTAAATAGATATCGCTCTGTTTGATCAACGGCTGAGAATGCGGTTCCCTTTTCATCCGGAGGGGACGTAGTCTTTGCTCCCTTCTTTCTCTTGGAGTCATCTTCCAATTCTGAACCTGTGGTCTTTTCTTGATCATCATATGTGTCATCTGGTTCATCTTCGTCGCTTTCGTACATCAACCTCAATGCTGCATTCAAAGTCTTCTTTTTCAAATCGTCATTCGCCAATCCGGGTCGCTCCTTCTTTTTCTTTCCAAATACAATAGAAGCTTTAGAAAAATCACCTTTTGAAATATCATCTTCGTCGTAGATTGACCGTTTTTGAATGCTTAGCTTGAGATTTTCGCCTTTCTTAATTTGCGGTGGTGGCAGACAATCCTCAATCGAATTTATTCGATCAGGATTTTCCAAAAGCAAGTTGGTCACATACTCCACGTCACCATTATGTTCCTTCAAAACTATCTTTGCTTTTTTCTCTGTCAAATGGGGGAATAAATCAACCAAAAGGGAAATTTCTTCGATATTCTCCTCATAATCACCATTTTCGTCTTCGTAATCGTAATCGTTATCTATATCTTTGTTAATGAATTTGAGAAATGGCAACCTTTCTTCCAATTTTGGTATTAAATCCTTCAAAGCTTCCGATGTGATGACTGCACCATACAAAGGTGCAATGTTCAATGTGTCGACAGATGAGATTCCCAACTCCGAGGCTAATTTTGCCAACTTAGGGGCCGATAATGAGACAATAGAAAGAACCATCACATCCTTAATTGCTTCAGCATTTGTGCTTTGCCCATCAGCGTAAGCAAGGTCCAAAAATTCAACCCATTGTGACGAAACAAAACTTTCGGCAAACTGTAAGCTGTTATTTTGACTCTTGTTGACTGTTTTGCTTGATCCCATCGAGTAGGTTGTTTTGGAAACATGTTGCCCTAGTAGTATCGTAAAGCAAGTCATATCATTGGATGTAAACTTTCCTTCAGAAATCAATTTTTCAAGGTGTTTCTGCAACACTTGAATTGATGAAATACTACCTGATTTTTTATTATCGTTAAACTTTGACTTAAAAGATCCATCTATTAGGCCACGTACAGTTTGTGCATTCTTTTCTGAATAAATTCGAACAAAATCCCAAATCATTTCTCCAGTCATGTTCAACTTTACAAAACTGAAGTTCTTGATTAATTGGAACACATATGATCGCAAAGTTTCTGTGTTTCGTTTGATATCTGGATTGATCGATCCTAATGAAAAAATTCTATCCCCTTCAACGCTTGTTTCTTTTAAGTACACCTTCAAAAATAATTGCAATTGCTGTTGTGATTTAACACTGAGCTTTGGCGATTGAGGGTCTAGCATGAGTTGAATCAACTTGATGTAAGCTTCCAACAAGTGAGCCCAAATAACGGGATCCTTGTCGATCATCGACGACCGGAGCTTAAATGGGGGGAAATGTGGTATCGGAATGTATATAGATTCAGCCTCTGACATGTTCTTGGATGTATGTAAAGTAAATGGTGTAGTAGAAGGCATTGCATGATTGAAAAAGAAAAAGCACTGACTCATCACTAGCAAAATATTTCAGCCCGTGATAGTTTAGAAACTCATGTGTTACTCATAGACTCCTTTTTTCTTATAAAAAAGCGTCGTGACGCAGTGGAAGCGTGCAGGGCTCATAACCCTGAAGTCCCCGGATCGAAACCGGGCGACGCTAGTTTTTTTTGGACCTATTTTTATGAATATTCCTTCAAAAATCAATGTATTAAAGGATCATATGCAACAGCTAAACAACACAGCGCTGTCTTGATTACTTCAATGATGACGATGCAAGGTGCAGGTTTTTTAAGTTATTTCTAAAGTTTTTGCAACAAGAGAATTTTGCATCAATTTTGCTCAAAAGATAGAAGATTTCAAATTCATTAAATATATAACTATAATACGCTTGTTTAAAGTCAAAAAACTATCTCTCATCCCAGAACTTTCGCAATCTCTCCCCTGCCTCTCTATACAAAGTTATATCTTCCTCTGTCATTGGAGGAAACTGACGCCCAACCCTCGTCTTTTCCAGGACCTGACCTAATTGTGTCAAGGTTCGTGCATATTCCAAAGCGTCAGTAACACCAATCGTGTGAAACAACCTAGAATTCCCCTTCAACTCGTATCTGTGCTTAATCCATTCAAGCTGCTTGTTGCGTGAAACCAACTCAATCTTACCTGTCAAATATCGGGCCACTATAATAGCCTGATATTCAAATACTCTAAACGAGACTCCATCTATAGGGACACCAACAATGGTGATTAACGGCTCGTTGATGATGAATGTGTGTTGGTATAGGTTTGAAACCGTGATACCTTCGTTGGTAAGCGTTTTGTCAAATAATCGATCCAAAAATGGGTATGAGAATAAATATCCTGTACAGTAAATTATATGATCAGGATCGGTAACAGTCGATCCATCGGAGAACTTGACAATTATCTTTGAGTCCTCTGAATCAGGTAGTTGAAATTCCTCAACAACTGGTTTACTCGTCACATTAGGTCTCGTTGAAAGCACTTTGGTGCGATCGTAGTTGCGAATAGATTGGTAAACTTTAGTTCCTGGTTCCCTAGCGACAAACTTGGTCAAATCACTACCGGAAGCACGCGAACCAACCACAATTACCGTTTTGTCTTTGTATGAATCTGAATCACGATAAAATTTTGCATGTTGAACTACGTTAGGAAACTTTTCTTGCAAGGTGTTTAAACCAGGTACACTAGGAATGTAAGGGACATGGTAATGACCTGTTGCAACAATGATGGAGTCAAACTCTCGCTGGTACCAGTAATCATGTTTATCATCGTATTGTTCTCGAACCGTCAATTTAAATCTATATGGCACAGCGGCATCATCATCCCTGCCGACTCTTTCCACATCTTCCACGGTTGACGCTAATTTCAAACTGACCCTCGCATCGTTCAAATTCCGATCAATATATTTTTCAATATATTCTTGAACAACAGTTCCCACAACATATTTTCTCTCTTCGTCATTGCCCTCCACTGGCCATGTATTGGCGTCACTATATGTCATCATTTTCTCAATAATGTTGGTTTTTATCCCGTAATAACTAGGGGTTTGAATGAACCTTTCTTGTGTATTCTTTGGTAGGATCAACTTTCGTGTGTACTTGTGATCGTGAAAGGGGTTTTCCAATTGTGGGTCATTTTGAAAGTTGATATTACCTGCTTTGACTATATGGTTAGGAGTTTGTATTGTGTCAGGATTGAAATACCAGACACCACCTACTTTCTGCTGTCTCTCAAAGATGGTGATTTGTTTAATTTTCGAATTTGGCTCTTTTAGTAAACTGTCCAAGGTAATCGCTCCTGAAGCGCCTCCGCCTATAATAGCAACAGTTTCAACCTGCAAAGAGGGCAACATAACTGGTGTTTCATAATTTAAGTTGGAGATGGAAGGCATGGTTGGTTGGAATTGATTGAAAAGAACGAAATGGAGTTCTAAAGTTTGAAGTTATATATAGTACTTCTCTTATGGCTTTGATCAACTGATGTTCCCTTTTGTTTGATAAGAGTGGCTAAATGGAAAAAGAAAAAGTGGAAAATTAAATTTGTGATTTGCAATTTGCAGCCACAGTTTCCACAACGGGAAACACTTTATAAGCAGGACAAATCAAAATTAATTAAAAGATAGAAAAAGAGTGGTGTAACATATTAGACACTTTCGAGATAGATGAAAATTATATGGGGACGATTGGAAATATACCGATAACTGGACACTAACGCGGTGGAGTTGATTGTCGGTGAAGTGTTACAAGAAGGAACATCTACAAAATGAAAATCTATGTAATGGTTTTTTTTTGGAAATACAAGATACCATTCTCTGTTCCAAGATGTTAGTACTGGCTGCTAAACGCATACAACGGCTATTTTTCTGTAGAGCTCTCTTTTCACTCCCCCTCAATGTGGGTTTATGCAACTTGCTTTGTTTTTAAAAAAAGAAAATAAATAATGACAGATAACAAAGGGGATAATATATATTATGAAAGTGACTCAACTCTGGGGGTATAGTGTGTTAATAAAGGCGACCTGTATTAGCCATTTCACTCAGTACAAACATGAGCCTCACCCTTTGTTCCTGAATAGGAAACAGGCCACGTGCGTAATTTATTTGATTTCTTTCCACTTTAATTAAGCGACACAAAGAAAATGCTTTTTAAAAGGCGTGAAACAATGAGGCGATTCTATTTATATTCATCTCATCTCCAATAAAAGCCCGAACAGGTCATCGATTGACAAATTTTGTTTCTACATATTGATCACTTCTTCTTGTCGAGTTCAGGGTAATTGAAATTTCACAGTCGCCTAGCTGCACCTCCCTTACACTTCCTCTATAACTATGGTGACCCAAAAACATATTGACTTGAATGCACCATTGGATGTAAATGTCCCATCGACGTTGAAAAAGTCACCATTGACTCCTGAATTGGCGAAAGCAGCAATAACTTTACATGGAGATCGCTACAAGCAATCGCAAGCTAATTTGACTCGATATGTCATATGGCACCCCTATTCAATAGCCTTGTATTCGTTAATTTTCCCATCCATTTTGGTTTATTCGTTGTGGGATTACTTTGAAATTAGTGACAATTTGGTTGAGTTTTATACAATTGCATCGAGGAACAAGAGAGATTTTGCCTTTCACGTAATTTCGGTTGCACCTTTGATTGCCAGTGTTTTTGGAATCTTTGGATTTTTTTCATTTATTTTAGGTGACGAAGTTGGCACCATTACCGATCGATATGTTGCTCAGAAATACTGTGACTTTACTTTTGGGTTTGACATCAAAGAATTTGCTCAGGATCCTAAAACGCCGCTCTTGAAAGAGGGAAAGAATTCGGAATTGGTAATTTACAGAGACCAACCAATTGCTATAGCTACAATCAAACCCGATTGGGAGCAATCGACGCCAGAAAATTTTATTGTTCAAATCACTGGTCTCCATGTGAGGAAAGTTTTCAACAAGATTGATTTTGATCAGATGTTGATTGAATGGGCAGTTTTAAGATCAAGAGAATTGTATCAGACTTATTTAACTCTGAAGAATTCCAAGGTCAAGAATGGAACTATATTGATTGTTACAGATGCTTATTCATTTGACAAAAAATTCGAGAAAACTTTGTTCAGCTCCGGATTTAGAATCTTTAATTCATCGTACGAGTTGAACCCATTCAGTCCTACTTTGAAAGGGTACCAAGAGGTTTTGCACAAACTTCTTGGTCTTAAAAGAGATACTTTTGGGATTTTGTTGACCACGGAAAAAGATGATGTTGATTTACTCAAAGAAAGTGATTTACTTGAAAAAGATCAAGTTAGAAAAAGAAGACACTAATTAATGTTTAACTGGTAAAATAGGTATGTAATTTTATTTTTAGTCTAACAAACCAGCAGTCTTTTTCCTTCTCTTTTGCCTTTGGACTCTAATGACAATCCACACGATCCAAATCAAAACCACACTTATGATGATGTATATGAAAACTTTAACTAGCCAAAGGGTTTTTCCAACAAGTCTCTTGATAAACGTGGCATCGGGATCTCCATACTTTTCCAACCTTTCTTTTCTTTCCCTTTCTTTAATTCTCTTTTCAGCATTCCTCAATCGACTCAAAGTCTTTCGACGTTCAGTGCTCAACTTCTTTTTGATTGCCCTATTCCTGCCTCCTTTTCTTTTCGATTCTTGATTCACTTGATCATTGATACCTGCTAAATTGATCGTTTCCTGTTCGTATTCATTCTGCTCCTTAATCAAGTCATTCAATTCATCAATGGATTCAACAAATCCTCCGTTGGGTTTGTATAACGCATATATCTTGTTTTCCAATATGTCTACATTTTCAAACAATTGTCCTGTTTCGGCACTCAAACCAAGGAACTTGATAAATGGCAACTGGACATCAGTAAGTGTGACACAATTTAACCAATCTTCATGTTTACCATTGTAGTTGAAATCGATAGACAAGTACCCATTTTTAATATAAACCAATCTCATTTTTGTTTCCTTAGAAGCAGGATTCAAAAGACCTTTGGCCAGACACCCTGCCAATCGAGTTTCATACCCGTCAGTAGCCTTATTATAGCGAGTTCGTCCATCACCCATCATTAAATTTACATAGGGAAACTGACCACGTTTTCCGTTTTTGTATGTATCCATCATAATTCCTAGCCCATTGAACTCATTGCGAACTCCAAATACATCGCCAATGTCGCTAGGTTTGTCCAAAAACCACACCGCTAATCCATCACCCACCAAGCCATGCTTGACTTCACTGTTGTGGATATGGAAAGTCAACTCCATTTCAAATGACTCAGCCTGTATTGGCATTCTACTAAACATGTTGGAAGCGGTGTGGGGGACCAACGATGTCAATCTAATGTATTCATTGTTTTCAACCAATGGATTCCCGTTTAGCTCCCAATTCCTGACATGGAAATGCGAATCGTCTAGAAATGGCTTGGCTAATCCTTGTGCCGTTAATTCCGTTTTCTTCAAGGCAACAATGTTTGACTCTTTGTTCTGCAACAATGTATTGATTTCCTCTGGAGTATATGTTGATGATGATGGATACAAGAAATCAAAAATATTCAAATAGTAACAGATGAATATAGTAACACATCCCGCCAACACCAATAGTGATTGTAGCGGCTTTGACCGCTGAACATTACCCTTGAATGACATGTAGTTGAAGCTGTCAAAAAAATAAGAATGCGTTTTAAAGAGTATTGTTCTATGCTTTTCCGAAGGAACTTTTGCGAAAAATGACACGCACGCAATTTATGTCAGCTCTTTTCACATTAATCCAATCATAGGTCTGTAATAAACAAGTCAAGCCGTATATATTTAGAAAACCCTATTTACAAGTAAAGAAAAGGTGTGGCCCAGCAGTTGATTCATTTCCCAAATACTATAGTTCTCATAGCCGTAAGCAACGATTCTCTCTTTTCTCCTTTAATTTCACTCATCAACCGATTATAGTACTCTGGATTACCCTTTGGCTTCAATAGTTTATCATCTAGTTTATAATGGTTCTTGTATTTATCATTGACAAGCTCTTTTAAAGCTATAAACTGTAACTTCAAATCTTGTTCAGAAATCGACGATACCACATCTCGATCTTCAAATCTTTTTAGCTGTGATTCCTTGAATGAGGCATAGGGCTTCAACCTTTCATTGGGCAAAGTTTTCAACACTGATATTATCTTTTGAGTTAGCTGTGCTTTGGGGGAGCTCATCGTTTGATCTGCGAGGGATAGTTGTTGGATAAGATTATGTGAGAGATGATATTGTGAAATTTTTCTTTGCGAGATCTCTCTTAGATTGGTTGATAGAGAGGAGATTCACGCAAGTTTTTGACACCTATTTTACCGGAACAAATAGAGAACTAGATTACCATTAAATCTATTTCTTGACACTCCCAGAAGATCTTCTCTCAGCTTTTGGACTTTACTAGATTTTGGAATACATAGTAGTAACGATGCCCAGCGCTACCTGTTCATAAACTGATTGGCCAATAAGTGAGAGCGCAGACATGTTTACACTGATCTGCGTTGGCGAGGTTTCAAAATCGACATTAATGATAAGTATACTTATTACTGAGGCTTGCTTGAGTGGTATATCACTGCCATATACCTTGTAAGTTCAAACAGCGTATCAGTCCCACGAATATACGCTTCAACGGTTATAAATTTTAATTTCTTCTCTTGCATATAACGGCACATATTGGGAACTAGACGTCGAATGATTTGTAGAATTTACTTGCTACGCTTCGACTTTACTAAAAACAAGTCTTTACCCGTTCCTCATATTCCGTTTTAGACTACATCATAACCTAGAATACACACTTATTAAAGCCGAAGCCAGCACGTTCTTGTTGTTGTTTGGTTTTGCACCACATTATGCCATTTTTCCGCAATCTGAAAATCTTCTTCGAATTGCCCATTACCCAACAAAAACCCACACTTTACTTTCTCTCAAGAGTGACACATTAGAACTACCACCACTGAGATTAAAAGAACAGCTAAAGCTCTTGGACACTCCCCTTCAGTATGTCAACAGAACGTAAATTTAAAGACCCGAGAATTATATTTGTGCGCCATGGTCAAACAGAATGGTCAAAAAGTGGGCAACACACGTCTATCACCGACCTTGACTTAACCCCATTTGGAGAGATGCAGATGAAAAAGACTGGTGAGTGCTTAATTGGATCATCTCCTACAAATATGATCAAGCCGGAAAACATTACCAAGATTTTCTCCAGTCCAAGACGCAGGGCAAGACACACCACTGAGTTGATCTTGGAAGCTGTGCCATCCGAAATTAGAGACAAAATCCCTATTGAGTACGATGACGATATCAGAGAATGGGATTATGGTGATTACGAGGGGAAAAAAACAGCTGCAATTAGACAATCTAGGTTAGAAAGGGGCCTTGATACATGCGATCGCACATGGCTGATTTGGAGAGATGGTTGTGAAGGTGGTGAAAACTACAAACAAGTTACTGAAAGAGTAGACCGTTTTATCAACAAGTTAAAACTGATCCATGTCAAGGCATTAGAGAATGGTGAACCCAGCGATATTATTGTTGTTGCCCATGGTCACATCTTGAGATGTCTTGTTGCCAGATGGGTACAAGTCGAAATCAACCACGACCCCAAGTTAATGTTAGATGCTGGTGGAGTTGGTGTGTTGAGTTATCAACATCACAACATCCATGAACCATCAATTTTCTTGTCTGGTGCGTTTACCGTCCCAGTGGACGAACAGGGTGCTGACATGTAAGTGAGGGTATTTACACACAACATGTCGATCCTGCCACTACATAGGCCCTTTTTTTTAGATATCACATAGACCATTTTAGATTTTTTTATTTATGTTAGAGTATACAGAAGAGATATATTTAAGGAACGTACGAGCCTTCCCTCCTAGCTTGACGTAGGAACAATATTCGTGTACTTTTATCTCTAAAATGTCTATTTCAAATTCAATTCAGCCGTGTTTAATGCTTCTAACATACAGTTCCAAAACTTTTTAGCATCTAGGCTCTCTCCGATATATACACCCTCATTCTCTGACTCGTCAAGTGGCACCAGCTTATTAACAATTATGCTTTCTCCTTCGTGCGGACCACCGATTACCACATCCAATTTCCTCCGTAAGTATTTATAGCCGTATTCAGCACAATTTCCATCGACTATTGGCAACAAGCTATAAACTGCTACTGGGTCGTGCAATGGAGGACCAGTGTTCATATCTTCCAACATAGCATAAGCCTTGCTATAAAACATCAAGATGTCATAGAAAGCTTTCCTTAAAGGGCTATTTTTGGTTTCATCATCTTCATTGTAAATTTGATTACGAATATCAGCAGTAGCAATAATCTTGTGGGTGAGGTTCAATGGCGATAGGATCATTTTATCCTGTAACTTGTCCACGACTGCTTTGATCGCGTGGGGGTCGGTATGGAAATTGAATTCGGCATACGGAGTAGCATTCCCCATACCAAAACTACCTCCCATCACCGAGATATACTTTATTTTGTCAATAACATCAGGGTACTTTTCAATCAAAAGAGATATATTTGTCATTGTTCCAGTAGCAACAAGGCATATTTCATGCGCGTTTGCTTCTATAGCGTCCCTTAGTGCGTCGACATAAGAAACAGAAGTAACACGTTTATTAATTGATGTTTTGGGTAACTCCACGCCTCCAATGCCTGTTACACCATGGACATCCAAAGCATAACGAGGCAGGTTTATTAAGGGTCTCTCTTCCCCCTTGTAGACCTTCACTTTAAAAATATTCAATAGGTCCAACACCGCTAACGTATTATGAGTCGTCATACTTAATGGTGCATTCCCGTGTACAGTTGATATCCCCAACAACTTGTAGCGAGGATTGAATATGGACAACAATATGGCAAATGCGTCATCATTACCGGGGTCGCAGTCAAGCCAAATTGGGATTTGTTGTTTTGTCATAACTGTGTTAGCTGTCAAACTTCTGAATCAAGCCTGTTTTTCTTTGTAGATTCAAAAAACACAGGATACTAGGTAGAAAAGTAGTCTGATTATATTAGCAAAGCTTCAACAGTATACCACAATGCTGTTACCTGGAGTGGATTTTGAAAAGAAGAAAAAAAAAATGAAAAATGGTAAAAAAGTGTGGTTAGAATTTCAACGTGGGTTAAATTTGGAGAAAAAGAAGAAAATAAAAAAAATATTTTACTTTAACATCATGCAGGTCATGCAACACAAAAATGATTTTTGTCAAAAGTCGGGGTCGGAAAAGCATTTGTATCTGATTTTTAGAAACAAATTCACCAATAGCTTTAAAGCTTTGCAACAGAACATTTTGCTCATGACAATTGCAAGATAATACAATTGGGTGTTAGGTTACGTAAATTTTATGGTTGACCGCAGAAAGAGTGATTCGCCACGTACAGAAAAGTTGCGCTTTTGTGGACAGCCTGTAAAAAGGTGGCAACAACCCTACTGCATTCATGAATAATGATTAAGTTATGAATATTGTTTAACTAAATAGAGTATATGAATCGCACATGAAGTGAATGCTCCCTAAATGAGGCTGCAGGTTATGAGACTTAAAACTGGCTCGTTGATTCTCACTTTTTAGTATCTCTCGACGCCGTTATTTTTTTTCTTGTTCCTGTGTCAAATTTGCGCTTTACAAAATCTACAGTATAGAGATCCACCCGGGATAAATTTGTACATCTAATTAATATATAAATACACTCTACAATAATGACATAGGCAAACTATGTCCCTATCTACTGCCCAGGTATTTCACCACTAATAGTCATTTTTTCATTCAGTCTTCTTGTCTATTTGCCTCCATTCTTTCCCACTCTTTGCTCACCGCGTATCCAATAGTCCCAATAACGTCTTCAGCCCAGCAAACATCTAAGTGATTATACGTGGGGATTTCAAAGTGTTTCAAATTTTCTCCTTCGATATATTCCGGTTCATAATGTTGCATATGTGAGATTAACCGCTTTCCATCAACGAGATAGTCATCGCCACCAACAAATATTAATATTGGCACCTTGCAAGTTTCCTTAAACCAAGAGCTGTGGAATGGGAAGGTCATATCTGAATCGTTAGATTTGTATGTGTTTTCAGAGTAATGCTCACCATTAAAATACGTTTCCTTTGGTTGCAACATCTCCACAAACCCCCCCGGTGCAAATTTAGCCAA
Organism: Lodderomyces margitis; assembly: GCF_024628925.1. NCBI lineage: Eukaryota > Fungi > Ascomycota > Pichiomycetes > Serinales > Debaryomycetaceae > Lodderomyces > Lodderomyces margitis. The sequence goes on from NW_026261776.1 coordinate 225,950, forward strand.
ATAATACTGCATCAACTCTACTGACACATAGCTCATGTTGAAAATAAAAAGAATGTGCCAGACAAATTGATCATCGCCCCAGTTTCGAGCACTCCAGCCAAATAAGAATTTGAACATGTAATAGGATAGCTTGCCAAACAACCACGTTTGGGCGATATAATCACGGACAAGACACAAGTTTCGAAGCATAGCACAGAATCCAAATACAAAAGTCCACGCAGACTTGGGGAACTTGACAAGTATTTCAATGAATGATCGCGTGTAAAATAATTGACCCGGGTAAATTGCTGGTGCCAACGGTACAAATAAGTCAATTTTTTCGTGGATAAATGAAAATTGTGGATGCAGCAACATGAGGAAACTTTGAAGACCACCTTGCAGATGGCCAAACAAAGTTAACTTTTCATGCTTTGGTTTCATGCTCATTACTGTTTCGATCATTGCAGGCAAGTCCAGATAAGCCAACTCTTTCATCCCCCATTTCCAGTACAACTCGCTGTTGTACAAGTTGCCTTTCATAGTTGAGTGCCTTGCCTTGAACCATGATCGATTGTTACCCATCCACACATCATTGCCTTGCTCGTGAAAGTAATAAGCCAATGAATTACGTCCGCTTGCTATAAACGTACCGGAGCACGACAAAAGTCCGTGCTGCAAAAATACAGGCTTTCTCAAATCTCGCTGTTCTTGTGTCTCCTTTGGGTCTATAATATGGTGCAACATAAGAATATACCCATCAGATGTCGTGACATCGTACTGTTCTAAATCTAAACCCAATGCTTGAACGTAGTATTGCAAATCGTCTGTAGCCTTGAGAGTCTTCATGTCTTCAAAAGCTTGCCTGGGTACATACCCGTGGCCTCTCACTTCAATGTCCGGTGGCTTTAACTTATTCTCGCCCGTAATAGCTTGATAACAGTTGTGGGCTATTGCTCCAGTACATAAAATAGTGGAGTATAGAACGGAACAGAAGGAGCTAATAAATATTAGGGCATACTTCTGAAACCAGTTGTACTTTGTACTCCATGCACTGGGACCAGTTTTCTCCTTCTTAATTGGCATAGTTATCCTCTATTAATCCCGTCAAGCAATTGTTCGTTCAAGAGACAGTTTGCAAATCGCGGAGATGACGAAAAGTAAATATTACACAAAAATGTTAACCGTGTAAGTGATTATGTAATTGATTTCGTAATACATAGTTAAAGCTAACTTTTTATAGACACGATTACATGTTCAATAAAATGGACAGGTGATTCAGGCTAGTTGACATACGCAAAGAACCTACACCAGCAGGTTCAAGGTTGTTCAGAAGCCCGAAAAAGTTTCGGAAGCCACCTTTTTTGCATACAAATTGAGAAAAAAATGTAACCTAGTTGATGGAACCCCAACAGGGTTTGTTTTGAATATCTCCAAGCTAGGAAAAAAACAAAAAAATAATCCAGAGATATGAAATATAAGCAGAACCCTTTACATAGAATTGTAATTTACGATTGAATCTGGATAATGACAAGGCCTCGAGATGTGTTCAGCTTGTTGGACGCTCTAGACGTGCATTTCTTCTTCACGGCTTTGCTAATCTTAAACTTTTTGATCATTTCTTGGGTCAAGGACTTTACTACAGGATATTCCTACCACTACGCTACTGAATCCATGATGGTACAACCTTTCAAATATTATGTGTCAGAAGTTCTCCAAAGCGTCTGTAAAAATGTAACAAGATATAGTTGCGCCAAACGCCGTCATCATGTCAAAAAAACCCAACGGAGAGTCCGCAATTTCTCTCGAAGGAATCGACCCAAAGGTCAACTACAACTCCAAAAGAGGGCCATTATCAATGACTAATACGCGAGATTTCATCATGTAGTATAAAACTTGGAAGGTCATACAAAGAAAAGAAAAAAAGAAGGGGTAAAAAGAGGTTAAAAATTTTTCTCTCCCAAAGATGGTTTGTTATATTTGCAGAAAGTCGTGTTGGTGAGTAAAAAAAAAAAAGTATTGAGAAGAGGTTAGCAGCATCTCATCGGAAGTATATTGGGACATACACTTCTACAAGAAAAAGCTTCTACAATGGCACCAAAAAGGAAATCGCTCCAGCAGTTGGAAAAAAAGAGAGAGAAGAGGCTGAAAATTGAGTCGAAGGAGTTGTTATCGTTAGAGCAAGTGAAAGCATTAGGTGAGGAGATCAAGAATGCATCAAAGTTCAATAATTTTGTACAGTTGCTTGAACAACTCAAAATCATTCAAGGAATTCTCATTGAGAAGGAAAGTATTGAGGTGGAAACATTGGGACGTCTCATTTTGCTCGTTGTATTTGAACGGTTTGAAGCGTTATTCGATGAAGGAATGATGAGAGGATCCAAAAAACAAGACGAAAAGCAAAGACTAGTAACCAACTGGTTGGCAGACAAGTACGAAACCTTCAAATCAATCATTCTTAAACTATTACTGTCCAAACTATATTCAGAGACATCATTGCAGTTGGATTCGATGGAAATTTATTTGAGTATGATCAAGTTGGAAAGTCAAAGTTCAGAGAAACAGTTCCCCAAGAAAACATATCAACAATTCCTCGAAGCAGTGTTGCATAATCGTATCGGAGAAGATTCATCAGATGGATCGTCTAACAATTTCATTGTTTTAGAATTTAGTGAAATATTCAAGAACTATTGGGATTTGCAATTCTACTTTTTTGATGTTGTCAATGATGTTCTTTGTTCATGGAAAGACAAATTATCAGATAAAAAGCTACAAAGGATATTTGCAAACTTTGTCACTATTATACGAAATGGCTTAAAGTTTAAACCAGAGGATCTCGAGGACGAACCTACCTGGGTTCCAAAGGACAAGTTGCCTTCAACATTGTACAAACACAACAAGTTCAAATCGCAATTTCAAAAATGCATTTTGACAATTTTGTCTTATCCATTGTCTTCACCACAATACAAATCAATTTTGTTAATTCTACATAAACGTATCATTCCTTACATGTCGCAACCACAAGGCTTAATGGATTTCTTAACAGACGCTTACAATTTACAGGATGACTTGATTATACCAATATTGTCGCTCAACTCATTGTATGAATTGATAAAGAACTACAATTTGGAATACCCTGACTTTTACGCAAAATTATACTCCTTGTTAAGACCCGAATTATTCTACACAAGGTATAGATCAAGATTCTTTCGTTTATGTGATTTGTTCTTGTCGTCAACACATTTGTCTGCAAGTTTAGTGGCTTCGTTCATAAAGAAGCTAGCTAGATTGGCATTAACATCTAGTGCATCGGGTGTGGTCATTATCATACCATTCATTTACAACTTGTTGAAAAGACACCCAACTTGTATGATAATGTTGCACAATACAGATGAGTCACAACTAGGAGACCCATTTGAAAACCTTGAGACAAACCCTTTGAACACAAAGGCTATTGAGTCCTCACTATGGGAATTGGAAACGTTGATGGGTCACTATCATCCAAACATTGCCACTTTGGCTAGAATATTTGGCGAGCCATTTAGGAAGCCAAACTATAACATGGAAGACTTTTTGGACTGGAGTTATCAGAGCTTAATGGAGACAGAAAAGTCCCGTAGATACAAAAACCAAGCTGCTTTGGAATTTGAAAGCTTTGACAGTGTTTTGGCAGAGAATGGCAAAGAGGGGAATATTTTGTTAGACGGCTGGAGTTTATAGAAGTATGTTATTTAATTGCATTTGGTCAGTATAGAAGAAGATTGTAGAGGAGTAGAGCTACCACTACCAATCGAAGCTTTCTCAGCATACCCTACTACCTTAACAACATGCAAAATTCGTGTACTTTGGTTTGTAAACTAATTTTGTACGTTTACCATATTTTAATTTAACCGTTTTGGGATATTTAATGAAACGCGTGTGGAAGACAAAAAGCTGTTGCGCGTGTATTGTGTCTCTCTCCCATGAAAAAATTATTTCCATTCATTTTCTTTTTGCAAATAAAAAAAAAATTTAGACACTTCTCTTGAATCTCTACCCATTCTTCTTTTTTCCTTCGTTAATCAACTAGTCAGTCATGGATGATACTACCCAGTTCGACGAACAACCTTTAGATGCTGTCTTTGGTGACAGAGTTAGAAGATTTCAAGAGTTTTTAGACAGAATAGATGCAAACACTGGTGTTGATTATAGAGCCCAAATAAGAGACTTGATAATTAAGGGCAAATACAGATTAAATGTTTCAATTGACCAGGTTAGAGATTTTGACAGAGAGTTTTGGCAAGGGTTATTAAACCAACCGGCTGATTATTTACCTGCGTGTGAGCGTGCTTTAAGAGATACAGTGTTGACAATTTACGACCCTAGCGATTCATCATTCCCAAGCGATTTTGATACTAATCAACAATATTATTTGAGTTTTAAAGGAGCTTTTGGTAGTCATTCAATCACTCCTAGATCGATAGACTCAAACTACTTATCAAAAATGGTTTCAATTGAAGGTATTGTTACTAGAGCTTCCTTGGTTCGTCCAAAAGTTATTAGATCGGTGCAATATGCTGACGCTACTGGTAGGTTTTATGCAAGAGAATACAGGGACCAGACCACTTCTTTTGACGCTATTTCAACTCCCCCAATCTACCCCACTGAAGATATGGATGGTAACAAGTTGACTACTGAGTATGGTTACTCGACGTATAAAGACCACCAAAAAATATCTGTCCAAGAAATGCCAGAGACTGCGCCAGCTGGTCAATTACCCAGATCCGTGGATGTTATCTTAGATGACGACTTGGTTGACCTTACAAAACCTGGAGACCGTGTTCAAATTGTTGGAGTTTATCGTGCTTTGGGTGGTGGTGTCAATAACAATTCATCATTCAAGACGGTGATCTTGGGTAACTCGGTATACCCATTACACGCAAGATCAACAGGTGTTGCCTCCCAAGAGAAAATCACCGATCATGACATTAGAAACATTAACAAGCTTTCCAAAGACAAGAAAATATTTGACATCTTGTCTCAGTCATTAGCGCCCTCGATTTATGGGTTTGAGCATATCAAGAAAGCTGTTTTGTTGATGATGATGGGAGGGGTGGAAAAGAATTTAGACAATGGTACCCATTTGAGAGGAGACATCAATATCTTGATGGTTGGTGATCCTTCAACTGCTAAATCTCAAATATTGAGATTTGTTTTGAACACCGCCTCATTGGCCATTGCAACAACTGGTAGAGGATCCTCTGGTGTTGGTTTAACTGCTGCAGTCACCACTGACAAAGAAACTGGTGAAAGAAGATTAGAAGCAGGTGCAATGGTTCTAGCAGACAGAGGAATAGTATGCATTGATGAATTTGATAAAATGTCAGATTCAGATAGGGTGGCTATTCATGAAGTTATGGAACAGCAAACCGTAACTATTGCCAAAGCCGGTATCCACACCTCCTTGAATGCTCGTTGTTCTGTCGTTGCCGCAGCTAACCCCGTATTTGGCCAATATGATGTGCACAAAGATCCCCATAAGAACATCGCCTTACCAGATTCGCTATTGTCTCGTTTCGATTTATTGTTTGTTGTCACCGATGATGTAAACCCAACCAAAGACCGGGTCATTTCGGAGCATGTGTTGAGAATGCACAGGTTCGTACCTCCAGGAATGATGGAAGGGGAACCAATAAGAGAAAAATCAAGTGTGACATTAGCAGTTGGGGATGACGAGGTGAATGAACAAGAATTGTTGGAACAGCCCGTTTTTGAAAAATTTAACGCGTTATTACATGCTGGTGTTGCAAGAAATTCCAAAAAGTCACCTACCATTTTGTCGATACCATTCTTGAAAAAGTACATCCAATATGCCAAGCAGAGAATCAAGCCTGTGTTGACAAAGAGTGCATCCGATTATATTGTTACCACTTACTCCTCGTTAAGAAACGACTTGATTGGAAACAACCAAAGAAACACAGCTCCAATAACTGCAAGAACTTTGGAAACGTTGATCCGTTTGGCTTCGGCCCATGCCAAGGTGAGGTTATCCAAAAGTGTGGAGGTCAAAGATGCTAAAGTAGCCGAGGAGATGTTGAGGTATGCTTTGTTTAAGGAAATTCCCAAGAAGCAAAAGAAGAGAAGAACTGTTGCTGAAACTTTTGATTCAGAGCTGGAATCTGAAGAAGACTCAGAAGAAGGGGAAGGAGAAGAAGACGAGGTGGCGGGAACAAGGCCAAGTACGAGAAGAACCAGGTTGAGGGAACAACAACAACAACAGCAGCAGCAGCAACAACAAAGGACTCCAGATACCACACCAGAGCCACCATTGGGACAGCAAGATAATGATGGTGATGCTGAAGAAGTTGGTGAAGAGTTGGAGCAATTCCACATAACACCGGAAAATGAACAGCAACAGCTGCCTGTCCCTGACGAATCAAGCTCCACCTCGCATCATCCACTAGGTGATAGAGCAACAAACACAGAACAAACATCCAGGTTAAGTTCAGAGAGATTCCAAACGTTCCGCAGAGTACTTCAAAAAGTTATTCGTTCAGATGTGTTTACTGGTCCTGAATCCCAACGTATAGCCCCTATTGAAAATGTTGTTAGGGCTATAAATGAGGAAATGGCACAGGAGGAGAAATTCACAGAGTCTGAAATTGAAACTGGACTCGAGAAGATGCAAGAGGATAACAAAATCTTCCTTGCCGAAGGAAAAGTGTGGACGATGTAGTTTATGGGTAATTTTGGGTTTTTTCAAGTTTGTATTATTATAAGTGTATTAAACAGTAGTCAGTAACAGCTAATGGATATAATCCTCAATACCGGGGTCTTTATTTGCAATGGGTGACCTTATTTATAGTAGTTTTGCAACCCCTCTTCCTTTCATAGTTCCTTTTAGCTGTTTGATGTAATGGTAGCGCCAATAAAAACGAAACAAAAAAGCACAACTTAGAAACAGAGAAAGCAATCTGCTTACAACACAATACAAATACAATTGATGATGGCTCTCGCATCGGATGAGTCGGCTGACAGAGGAAACGAATTAACTGACACATCGAGTGGTAAAACGTTTGAAAGGTCCTCCTCCCCAGGGAAAATTGAAAAGCGAAAGAAGAAAAAAAGAAAGAACAAAAAGAAGAGTAGGTTGGCTCTTGATAATAACGAACAAAATGTACCCCAAGATCACTACGAAGGCCAGGAAGATGCGATATATGAGGGGGAAATAGACTACAATGAATATCTGTACAATGGTGAATTGTTGATGCATACATATTATACATTACCATCATCAGTGCAAAAATTCTGGAGTCGAAGATACGAATTGTTTACCAAATATGACGAAGGGATATACCTCTCAGCAGAGCTATGGTACAGTGTAACACCTGAAACGATTGCTAAATACATTGCACAATTATTTGTGAAAATTCTTCCTCCAGAAGCAAACTATGGGTTAGATGTATGCTGCGGAGGAGGTGGTAATATGATTCAATTTGCCCAGTTCTTTGATTCAGTAGGAGGAATAGAAATTAATGGCACAAATTTATACTGTGCTGAACATAATGCCGAAGTATATGGCGTCCAAGATAAAACATGGACAGTGCAAGCCGATTGGAGGCAGATTACACAACTTCAAGAGAATCATGAAGTGAATTACGATTGGATACCGCAACATGTACGTGAATCAAGAAAAGATGTACCACCTAACCGAATATTTGATTTTATATTTAGTTCACCACCTTGGGGTGGTACGAATTACGACAGGAACGAATTTAATTTATATGCCATGCAACCGTTCAACATCACCGAGCTTTTACAAACAATGACCCGGTATTCAGATAACGTTGGGTTGTTTTTGCCTAAGCTGTCAAGTTTAATGCAATTGAGTTTGGCTACGAAGGAGGTATACGGGGATTACAAAAAGTGCAGAGCAGTCTACATAAATTCCAAAGGTCGATGCATTGCCTTATTGGCATTATTTGGTGACTGCTTTACAGCAAAATTTGATGAGTTGGATGATATTAGCGAAGAGGCGTTAATAGGGACAACACCTGAGGCAACTGCTCAGGATGACAGGAGTGAGGCAGACGGAACAGAAAGTAAAAGACTGAATGATGTTACGGATATTATAGAAGAAGCTGATGAGGAGGGATTTATCTTGGGTAGTAGCTCAGAAGAAGTGGAATCAGATATAGGTTAAGACCACTTTAGACATTTTTATAGCTTGGTATTAGAGCTTTTCTCGGTAGCGCATGTCACAATTATCAAGAGACTTCTTTTTTAAAATTTTCTACAATTCCCTTTTTAGTTGGGAGACATAAACGATAAAGTCACAACATAGCAATCATTTGCCGACATTTTTGCAACTTCATATATTAGACGACACTCAGTGACTGCAAAATCAAACATACATAGACACAAAATCCAATAAAGTTGCTTGCCTCTTTCAAATGAACCCATCTTCGCATATTCGCACAAATGAACTGAGTTCGTCCGTTTTGGAAACCAAGATTGATAGATTGGCCAGCCAATTAAACAAAATTGAAAATGAGCGCGTAGTTTCATTACAGCGTGAAGTGGCTATATTGAGACAATTACTTGACTTTCAAAATGCTAAGTTGGATAAAGTCACATCGTTGTTGACAGGGTTTGTGGCGCAGTTGATGAACCGAAAGGGCAAAGTGTTGGATGAGGATGAAGTTGATCTGGAATTGATTCCTCAAGGTGACTCATCGGAAGCCGAGGATGATGACGAGTCGGTATTGCGATCAATACGTGCTTTTCAGGAGAGTGTCAATGTGAGTGATTTACAAAGACCCAACATGCAACAACAAATCAACCATCACATGAACCATTTGCACCCACAGCCCAACCTGACTCATCAAATACTCATTGACCAAAATAGAGCCTCCTTACAACGTATCCAACAGCAGCAGCAACAACAGCTGGCGCATCACCAAGCTCAAGGAACCACTTCTGGGCAAGTTGGTCGAACTGCAGATAATAATATGGACCCCGAGTTGCATCATGTATCAGCTGTGGTAACAGACCAGCGAGAAAGTAGGCTGACTCGACATGCTGGTAGACACCAACGGCAACACACTCGAACGTCACAACAAGCACACCAAGACCTGCCGGCTAAGACAAAAAAAAGGGGACAAAAGAGGAAAAGAGGCGGACAGGGAGATGATGTAAACCAATTGCTTGATGAGGAGCCTGTTCCATCGAAAGTCCCAACCCAAGATGCAAATCTGGGAAAGAAAATTCACGTCGAGTTTATTCACAATCCTACAACAGTTCGTGAAATATACGACGAGTTTTATAAAGGATACAAAGGTCAAGAACCTCTTTGTCAAATGGATGCCATATACGGCAAGAATAATTGGAGGGGCGATTCAAGGTCAAAAGAAAGTAAACGATTTCAAAGAAGAAAACGATTATGCGATGCTATAAAGAGAGGCAGCTACAAGTATAATAAACTGGACGACGAAATGATTGATTACTTGGAAAGCTATCGTAAAGAAAAGTCATTGACTTGGATTATGAATGGACATATTCCAGCTGATCTTCTAGAATGAGATGGTAGATTAGGTAAATACATTTGTGAAAAGTGAGACGTAATTAAATTGAAATATTAGGGAACAACGGTTGAAGAAAAGTTCTGGGTTGTTCTCTGTATAATGAAATAGCACTTATAAACCGAGCTCTTCCCTCTGATTCTTCAACCGAGGTGCGTGACAAACTAGGAAGAGAAATTTCGGATTGCTACTTTTTGGCGGCAATTTCTAGCAAATCTAGAATAGAAAAGAAAAAATTTGAACTTATTGACATCCTTGTCGTTTCCATAGCATAAAGTAGTGAATCAGTATACTGACTACATATTTCCTGAAACTTAATGCTATCATTCTCGTCTTGTCTTGTCTTACTAAACTACTCATCATAGGAACAATCTAGACCATTTTGCAACAGGTAGTGCTTGTGGCGAAAAAAATAGAAAAGATATTTGGTTATTTAATTTTTTCTATGACATTCTATGATGGTTCCACAGAGCTACCAAGTTGCTGCGACATTTAACAGAGAATGACGTTTTATACTGACTGTACCCAAACACACACAAACAAAAAATTTTCTCTCACTTCTTTATATATATTTAAAAACAAAAGAAAAGTTTTCCAATCCTTTTCCCGTTGAGTTGAATAAAATTTTCCCTTTCTTTGTATTGAATTACACAACTGTGAAAGTTTAGACACATCCACATTCACAAATAAAAGTACTACATAGAAACAATGTTGTCTGCTAGAAGTTCGTTGAGAAATGTTGCTCGTCAATTACCTGCCACCAGCAGATTTGCTGCTGTTCGTGCGCAATCCACAGCAGCTGCTCCAACTGGTCCTGTCATTGGTATTGACTTGGGTACCACTAACTCAGCTGTCGCTGTTATGGAAGGTAAGACCCCAAAGATTTTAGAAAACTCCGAAGGTGGAAGAACTACTCCTTCTATTGTTGCCTTCACCAAAGATGGTGAAAGATTGGTTGGTATTCCAGCCAAACGTCAAGCTGTTGTCAACCCAGAAAACACTTTGTTTGCCACCAAGCGTTTGATTGGTCGTAGATATGACGATAAAGAAGTTCAAAGAGATATCAACCAAGTTCCTTACAAGATCACTAAGCACGGAAATGGTGATGCTTGGTTGGAAGCTAGAGGTGAACAATACTCACCACAACAAATTGGTGGTTTCATTTTGAACAAGATGAAGGAAACCGCTGAAGCTGCTTTGAGCAAGAAGATCAACAGTGCTGTTGTCACCTGTCCAGCCTACTTTAACGATGCCCAAAGACAAGCTACTAAGGACGCGGGTAAGATTGTTGGGTTAAACGTTTTGAGAGTTGTTAACGAACCAACTGCCGCTGCCTTGGCCTATGGTTTGGAAAAGAAGGATGGTGAAGTTGTTGCAGTTTTTGATTTGGGTGGTGGTACTTTTGATATCTCCATCTTGGATATCGGTGCTGGTGTTTTCGAAGTCAAGTCAACCAATGGTGACACCCACTTGGGTGGTGAAGATTTCGACATTGCTTTGGTTAGAAACATTGTTGAAACATTCAAGAAAGAAAGCGGTATTGATTTAGAAAAAGATAGAATGGCCATTCAACGTATTAGAGAAGCTGCTGAAAAAGCCAAGATTGAATTGTCCTCAACCGTCTCCACCGACATCAACTTGCCATTCATCACCGCTGATGCATCTGGTCCAAAACACATCAACCAAAAGATCACTAGAGCTCAATTCGAGCAATTGGTTGAGCCATTGGTTAAAAAGACTATTGAACCATGTAAGAAGGCCTTGAAAGATGCCGGATTATCCACCTCAGATATTTCCGAAGTTATTTTGGTTGGTGGTATGTCGAGAATGCCAAAGGTTGTTGAAACTGTCAAGTCCATTTTTGGCAAACAACCATCCAAGGCTGTTAACCCAGATGAAGCTGTTGCTTTGGGTGCTGCCATCCAAGGTGGTATCTTGGCGGGTGAAGTCAAGGATGTCGTTTTGTTGGATGTCACTCCATTGTCCTTGGGTATTGAAACCATGGGTGGTGTTTTTGCCAGATTGATTTCTAGAAACACTACCATCCCAGCAAAGAAGTCACAAATCTTCTCAACTGCATCTGCCGGTCAAACCTCGGTTGAAATTAGAGTCTTCCAAGGTGAAAGAGAATTGACTAGAGACAACAAATTGATTGGTAACTTTACCTTGTCTGGTATCCCACCAGCACCAAAGGGTGTTCCACAAATCGAAGTCACTTTTGACATTGACACCGATGGTATCATCAAGGTCTCTGCTCGTGATAAGGCTTCTAACAAGGATGCTTCCATCACTGTTGCTGGATCATCTGGTTTATCTGATGCCGAAATTGAAAAGATGGTCAATGATGCTGAGAAATACGCTGAGTCTGATAAGACCAAGAGAGAAGCTATCGAAGCTGCCAACAGAGCCGATCAATTGTGTAATGACACTGAAAACTCTTTGAATGAACACAAGGAGAAATTGTCAACCGAAGCTGTTGATAAAGTCAAGGAATACATTGAAAGATTGAGAGAAATTGTCTTGAAGGCACAAGCTGGTGAAGAAGTTGCTGCTGAAGATTTGAAAGCCAAGACTGAAGAATTGCAAAATGCTGCTATTGATCTTTTCAAAGATTTGTACAAAGACGGTGGTGAACAATCATCATCTGAAGAAAAGAAGGAATAGATCGACTAAGGATTTAGCACAATATAGATTTTAAGTCTATATTGTTTCTATTCAATTATGATGATTACGTTCGTACCCCACTACCTTTTGTTTTTTTACAATTTGCTTTCTTGTCTATGACTTTCAAGAGGTATCTTACAGGACTAGTTTTTTATCAATTCCGTTGTACATAGTTTTAAAATTTTCCATCAAAAGGTATGCATTATATATATATATATGTGTGTGTATATTACAGTTGGTAAAATAAAGAATGATAATAAAAGTTTACAATGTAGAGTGTGGTTGCTATTTTGGGTTAGTTTTGACGAGGTTTGGTGATTCCATCATGTATAAAGTAATAAACTATTGTACCATCATCGTTGATCAATGCTATTGTTATCCTATCTACTCTTCCTTTGCCATTTGTGGTCTTGTCAATGGGCTTCCATTTAGAGAAAGGGGAGGAAGGGCTGAAATAGTTGCTATGGGATAATCTGTTGCTATTCGGTTCACTTGAAACAGCATTTCGATCGCCATTATCCAGTTCGTTAGTGTTGCCGTTTATGCCTAGACTTTGCAAATCATCTTTACTTTGAACATCCAGTTGAGAATCAATGTTTTGCTTTATATCTCCACCATTCTCCTCTACCCCACTTGTGAAGTGCTTTATTTCTTCAAACCATGAATTGATTTCCTTTACTTTCAATTTACTATTTTCATTCAATCGTTTGCATACAATCCATTCACGTTTGGTGTTGGGGTCAGTTGCGACTAATTTTGTTTGTGGTAAGCCACTTAGTATATATTCGTTGTGCAGTTTGACTTGAGTCCATAGATTGTAGTGTATGAGATTTAGCCGTACTTGGTCAGTTATCGATGATGTAAACGACAGTGTAGTCATTTGTGGTGTATCGGTTATGTTTAGAAGTAAGAAACTTGAAGTTTTTCCTCTTCGCAAAGTAGTGAAGTACGGAGTCATTGTTCCAGCTGCACGTGATAAAAAAGGAAACGTCCATTGTTTCTTTCTACAATAACAGAAGTTTTTGTGAAGATAATAGTCAAACCAGAATTCACTGATAATTTTCAAGGAATTCAATGCCGGTATTGGGATCGTACTCGGCTCATTGTCTTTGGTGCGGCCATCATAAAATTGTTATAGTGACAGATATTACACTTTCTCTTGACTTGACATTTTCGTAGAAGTATTATTCCCTCAATATAATGTTGCGTCTTATCATCAAGAGTGGAGCTCACATGCAACAATGATGAGGTCACCATGCCAGGAGGAAATTGATAAGAGGTGCCACTATTGTCTTAGTTTCTGCTATTGTTTGGCATGGGGGTTAATTCAATGAACAATAGACTAAAAATAGCAGAACATATGAGAGGAGAACAACAAATCAACAATGCAATTTCACCAAATGGATTACTCCAGTTTAAAGTCAACTACTGCATTAGGTTTCTTAATTTGAATGAGACCAAAAGGGGGAATGGAAAACGTGTTTAGTTTAGTTCAGTGGTGTCCATTAAGTATTGTGTGTAGTCTTTGTGTATTTGGATGTGTGTGCAACTTGGCCAAAATAGTTTTAGGCTAAAGTATCAAAGACAATCAAATCCAAATGTAATGGAAATATGTCCTAACGCTTCTAGCTCATCTTTCAGTTTGCTCGATGCTTTTTACTGGCGTCTGCTATCGTCCATCCATGCAAGTCGAAAATCATCCCCTGCCATGCGCCACAGCAAAGGGGTATAATAATCTGCATTTGTGAATACATATCCGCGGAAATGCACATCAGACACATTCATAACCTTTGGCATTTAACTTTGGTGCCGTATGGTTAGTAGCCAAAAGTCTATTGTGTACCGACACGACTGAGCTTTTTGTTGAACCTGATGAATTGTCTTCACATAATGTCCATTCTTTCAACAGCAAGCTTTCTTTCTTTTTCGACAAATTGTGTTTTTTTTTAATTCCTTTTGTTTGCTTCTTAATAAGGTAAGAAGAAGGAGAACTGTCAGTTTTGTACCTCTTTTTATATAAAGATTAGTTAGATCGCATTAGACCTGCAATTAGACGCCTTTTTCAATCTAAACTTCTCTTCAACAAGATACGAGTAGAAGTCGATGATTCTAGAAAAAAAAATTGTTGTTACTTTCAGAAGACAGATATAGCACAGCCTTTGACATACACAGACCAAATTGTGATACTAAATGTTTGGCCATGGAAGGATATGTGAAAGACTGACAACTCTTGCTGGTAAGACAAGTTGGTTTGAAACAACCAGTTCTTTGAGTATCGGTTAAAGTAACCTACCATTATGAAAAGAGTGTGATAAAGAGTTTGCAGAACTGAGACAATAGGCAATGTGATCAGCTGCGAATCCAAAGTAGTTAAGCTAAGAAGAGTGATTGTGAGGGGGAGGCCGGTGTGTCCTTCTTACATCTGCACCACAATTACTTGTCTATTATATTGTTTGAAATCTCCCTCAACCTCCCCCCCTTTCGAGTTTGTGAAGCTAGTTTAATTTTGGCTTGAAAACTTTGTGGACACCTACTTTAGTCTTGTCTCTAGGGCAATTAATTTGCTTCAGCATCCGGATCAGTAAGGTGTAATCAATGCCATGCTTACGCGCGCCATCGTCTCATCGATACACCAAGTACGGGGCAAATAACGTCGGTACATGCAGAAATTGCAGATCTGATCCCGACCACAAACGTTTCGTAGACGGGAAGAATGGGTAAATGCCATTAATCTTTGTGAATCATTTGCAAGGTTGGTTTGTTGGTTGTTGGAAGGAACACAAAACGAGTACAGCTATAAGGGTTTCAGGAAATATAATTGGCTGTTGACGAATGTATTTTGTGTTGCAAATGTTTGCTTGGTTTCATTAGAAAAGAAAAAGAGGAAAAAGAACAATAGGGAGATTTGATGAGGTGTTTTTTATAATCAGTTCATAAAATTTAATTCATTGTACATTTCGTCAGAGGCTTAAAAAATAGGTCCATCGATGGAAGCGGAAATTTCCAGTTAGTTAGTATCTGCTATTTTGGCAAACCAAGAAGGGTAAATTAAGAGGTTTTCCCCCTCCTTCTTTCCTTCTGTCGCTCTCCCCAACAAGTAAAGAGATGCGTTTTAATTTGCTACCCTTTTGGTGCATTTTCTTTTTTGTGTGTGGGTTATAAATATTCTTTTTTAAGAAATTACACACAACACAACACAAAATCCATACAAAGAGAAGGAAAGAGTTAACGTTTTTATAATTCCCAAACAATTGTTGTTGTTGAAAACCCTAAACAATCGGAATGGGGGTGTGCATGCATTAAGTAACAATGAATTCAGAATAAGCACCACAGAAGAACCTCTCTTTTCCCTCCAACAAAGTATATACTACTAAGTAAAACCTCCTATTGTGTGGTGGTGTCAAAAAAGAAATTTTAACTTCGAGACCAAAGCGCTTGATTCAAAAAGGCGTGAAAAAGGATGTTTTCCAATCGTGTAATATATCTATATATATAACACAATGCACATAATTTAAATTGATTTAGTCTTCTTTGACACTCGTCTCTGTCCTTCATTTTAAACAAAACTATAAATTACAAACCATTTCCATTCTTTATTTTTTTAAAAAAAAATCACACCACTTCTGCATTAACCAAAACCCCATCAGAACCTAAAGTTTACTTGCATTTTTTCAAACTTTAGCGTGTTCTTAATTCCAGATCAGCCAAGTTAAACAATAAAATCAAAACCGCTGCTTCAAATTATTCTGCAATAGGAACAATTCCAACGGTTTATTTTTCAAGAGCTACTGTCGCATTATAACCTTTTTGCATATTGAAAGCTTTTTTTAAGTCTGTTGCATACAGCCAACTCGTTTAACGCTTTGAATTTAGACGATACGGCGTTTCTGATCCTTCTTTGGTATTCAATTCCGTTTTCACCACTCCTAGAGGTACATTTTTTTTATTTTTTAATCGACTTGCGTTCCCGTATTACTTGAAAGACGTATATTACATATTGCTGCTACACTAACAGAGATCATAAATCTAATCTGGGTATTGCTATTGTTAAAATTTTCATTCGGCTATATTTATTCAAAACTATAAAAGAATTATAATTGTTCCAAATATTTTCAACTTGAAAGGATGCCGCCATCAGTAATATCACGAGGCTCCGCTTCAGATTATAACGTTACAGTCCCCATCTATCGCAAGTCTAAATTAGGATTTGCTTCAAATACCCCTGATCTGGCTTCAGCTGCAGACAACAGAAGCCTAACCAGTGAGTCTACTTCTTTGTACACAGTCCCTTCAAGAACAACCGTTGCAACTGCTCAAAACTCAGAAAAGGAAGAACATACATTCAATTTACCAACTGATTTGAGCGACAATTTAGCATTCAATTTACAGACAGCTTACCAATTAGCTCCACAAGAAACAAATACATCAATGGACCAATACAATCTAGAAGTACCTGATCGGTATCGATTCAAGCTTCAATTCACCAAACATGAGATTGAGATGTTAAGATATACATGGAACAAGATGTTGTTGGAGGAGAATAAAGCTTCCAGTAATATGCCAGGAGGTTTTAACAGTAATAACGGACCGAAGAGAAATGTTTCCAAAAGTCTGACTGCTCCACGACAAACAACAACATCTCTGATGGCATCATCATTGTTCTGCCGTCAATTATACTCCAATTTGCTAACACTTGCTCCTGAGTTGGAGTTGTTGTGGCCATCACTTAGACACCAAGCTGTCAGCTTTGCCCAAGTAATGCAAATGACAATAGCGCATTTGGAAGATTTATCAGTTTTGGATTCATTTTTTGAAAAATTGGGTAAAAGCCACGCCAGAATATTTGGTATTGAACCACCAGCTTATGAAATTATGGGCGAAGCTTTGATACAAACTTTTAATGAACGTTTTGGGACCAGATTCACCATTGAATTGGAAGTTTTGTGGATCAAATTGTTTCTATATATGGCTAATTCAATCCTTCAATTTGGATTAGACCCGGTACTTCGTTTACAAAGAACTGAAAGTAGACAATCGTCTGTTTCTATTGTCAATCAATCAAGTGCATCGGCTAGTGTTTTGGCAGCTGATGCTGATATAAATTCTGTATTTGAGAGGAAGTCCATATCAACAAATGCAACTTCAGTAGTGGAAGACTTAGCACAACCTCCCAAAATTGATGGTAAACCCAAGTCTCGCTTTTCGAGTCATCGTGGAAGCGTCAGTTATAATGGTGATTTAGGATCGGTGTTGGAGAAAAAGAAGCATGGTGAAGTTCAAGACCCAAAAAAGAAGAGTAAACTAGGTAGGTTGAAGAAAAAGGGAGACTGTGTGATTATGTAGTTCTGGTGCTGGCGTTAGTAGATACAATCCTTCAATCAATTACTGTATTTATCTTTACTGTTAATAAATGGGTAAGCTGGGTGGTTGTTCACGTGATTCGCACGTATTGATTGGGGTAATTGAGAATTTGAGACAGACGCGTGTGTCTAAAATCCTTTTCTTACACAAAGTCGTGAACAAAATTCTCCTCCGTAACAGGTTGAACAATAGAGCAACGAGATAAACCCCTTAAAATTCACGGGGGTTAGAGACAGGAAGATGGGGAAAGGTTGAAAAGAATGCAGTGCAATCTGCTATGGAACATATGCGTCTTCTTCTTCATGTATATTGGATCTTTAACTTGAGGAGTTGTGATGGTGTCTTCTTTATTGTATCGTAAAATGTGTGTCTGTCTGTTTGATTTCCTAATCGGGTTTAATTACTGACGCCAGTAACGAAAAATTTTTTTTAAGAAAAAAACTAAATGCAGACAAAATATTAAAATCGCAAGGGAGGAGTTAGCCATCTAATACGTCTATATCTAAATGGGGTGATACTAGATCCGGTGCCGTAAGTCAATGAATACATCTTATACAGAATAAACCCTCATCTACAGTATATAGCCGCTCAAATTGATGGTTCTGGATATGTCAAATCGGATCTTTCTCGTGTCTGAAATAAATTTTCTATTTTTATTTTTATATCTCCTACTTTTTTATTTTTAATTTTTTATTTTTGACCTTAAATTTTTTTAAATTTAAATTTGTTTTATCCAAAAAGAGTCCTTGTTGTAACAAAAGAATATCAAAAAAATTTAGAATACTTTTGACAACCAGGTATCCATAGGAATCATTCATCTACTAGGATAACTCGTTGTTTCTGCCAGCATAGCATAGTTCAGAAATTACTCCGGTACATTGTATTCTGGTTCAACTTAATTAATTATCGCAGCAAACTACCCTACTTGGACTTGGACTTTCAGATTTGCATTAAAACATAGAGCAATACTTTCCTTGTCACGTATTAATCCAACATAACACAGCATCAAAGTACACCTCAGTCATACCTTGTTAATCTGCATCTTTTAATACCAACAGCCATGTCCAATTCAGAACCATCCACTGATTTTGACGAGTTCTTTTCAGAAAACAACTTCTATTCAGCACCCAGCAACAACAGCTCCAACCATATCAATAAACTTCGAAGCTCGGTACAGATCCCTAACTCACTAAGCTCTAGAAGTATTAAAGATGGCTTGAGGGTGGACAATGAGCTTTTAACCCAGAAATTATCCAGTTCCACCAGCCGCACTTCAATTATCAAGTCATCTCCTAGTTTAAAGGCTTTGGAAAGCATTCTTAATGAGAAGAGTAAAAATAGGTCACCGGGCACACTTGCTCAACTGGTTACTGAAGAGGAAGAGGAAGAGGAGGAGGGAGAGCAAGACGAAGCGGAAGAGAAACAATTCGGAGACGATGAAGAGGAAGAACTAAAGCACCACGACCCTTTAGATATCAAGAATAAATACAGCCCTGAGAGGTTATCTGCACCGGTTAACTATAGAAGTTACAATGCGACCCTGGAAACGGTCAATTCGGGGCAAACATTTGAGACTGCTGATGAAGCAATCGGAAATGAGTATCAATATGCCAATAAATCAAGTAATAAACGGGCTTCAAACATCTCACATAAGGCCAAATCGTCCATTTCAACAATAAGCGGGAGTGGATACAGCACCGATGATACTCCTATCTTAGGCCAACCACCTACTTTTCAAAATTTCACTCAACATAATTTTGATTCCCCGCAGTTGAAAGTTATTGAGACCGGTGCCCAACACAAACTGGGGTCCAAAGATGATACCCTAATCAATGATACTACGGAGTCGCAAATGAATGACATTACTGAAGAAACTGTTAGCGTTGACTTGCCGGAACCAAAAGTTCACAAAAATTCTTTCGGAGATGGCGCAAAGGAGAGAAATAAAAAAGCCCAGAATAATAATAATTTTAGTAACACAACAAATAATTTCAGTTTAGACAAAAGGGATAAAAAGTTAGATCATTTCTCCAATTCACCGATTGTTGAGTCTCCAACTGAGCAAAGGGGTGGCAAGCTGGATAGATATCAACACCAACTCCAGCAATCACATAATAAATCGAGCCGAAATTTCAAGAGCGCGTTTGCACCATTATCTAAGCCGGCAATTCCACCACAAAATAATAATTCTAACAATAGTAATTTGCAGAAGAAATTTTCAGCCGACGCAACGAATTTTGGAAATCAACCCTCAGCAGCCAAGCCACAGGATTTCAACCCTGATATGAATTATGAACCTTATACTAATAAGAAGCCAAATTCAAAAGAACCCAAGAAAGGAGATATAAAACAACCAAGTATGTTGTCTGTCTTATCTCCGAATGAGCAAAATTTGCAAAATGAGGGAAGGAAGAATCTTGCACCCAACCAACCGCAGCAAACTGTTTCATCTCAAAACAAGTCTCAACCAGCAGCACCCACAACGCCAACACAGAGGTCGCCTCATTTACGATCAAATTCGACATTTTCTTTGAATTTTAATAAAAAGACACCTCGCGATGACAATAAGCCACAATTGCTACACAAGAGAAGCTCGACAATGGATGATTTGAACAAAGTGTCCAATGGACATATTCAAGATGCCCCTGCGGAGAAGAAGAAGTTTAGTTTTAGATCGCTTTTCAAGTCAAAGTCCAAAAGCCATGAGTTGAATAAGGCCCCAGAGTCAAGTGATACCCGAGCAGTTAAAGCGGCTGGAAAATCATATTCAACAACTAATATCCCATTATATCGTCCAGAAGAGTCGGGAACTACCAAGGATGCGAATAGGACAGATTTACTGCTTCCACCATTAACAAAGACCAAGTCGAACATATCGATTATGAGTGTTTTCAAAAAGAACAAATCATCAGACAAACTTCACAGTTTGGGAAAGACTGAGGCCGCAGGTAAGGACAAGACTAAAGCAGAGACTGCCATAGATTCAGAAGCACCCGGTGCAGGTGCTACGGCAAACGACCGCGCAGGAGAGGAATCGGACGGTTCTCCTGTATTGCTTGATGAAAGATTTGCACCACTACAATCACAAGCACCAAGTAAAGCAGTTGCTACTCCCGGCTCTGTAAATTTTATACGTGAAGTCAGCGACAGCAATCTTGCATTTGGTGCAATCAAGCCAGCCTCGGAGAGTAGTGATACTGAGCTGGATCAATTTGAAGATGCCGATGAGGATGCCAATGAAGATGACGAAGAAGAAAATGACGACAAGCTCTCATTCGATCCATCAGCAGATGAAAAATTTGATGTGTATGATTCCAAAAACTTGCAAGCAAATCCGCCGGTGCAAAGGTTATCAAATCATAAACAAGGTGAAGAAATTCTGTTGATTCCACCATTAATTCAAGATACTCAATTTGGATCGCCTTTCAAAGTTGACTATCAAAGCTCACCAGATGCTAAGCGGCCAGGTAGAAATATGGAAGCAAACCCATTGGATAGAAACTCTATTTTTGCCAACTCCGACAATAGCAAACAATTTTCAGCATCGATGTCTCCCTCTGCATCGCCGGTGCCAAAGAGGTATCCTAGCCGTAAAGAGGATAAGAGCTATCAATTGTTGGGAGAATCATTGTTCCCCAGATCGCTTAGTGCGCATGAGGTTGAGAGCATTGTGTCATTGGAAAGATCAAGGTCTTTAAAATCAATCAAGTCGAACAAACGTAGTTCGTTTGTCAATTACGATGGAAGTGATGATAATATTGTCCATTACAGTGGACCCACCTTGTCACCACACAATCCTAGTGGAATCACTAGATCGAGTTCAATATTGAAAAATTCCACCAGTAAACCAAGCAATTTGAGCAAGGAACTTGATCCTCCTTCGATTGATGCAAATATATTGGATGATAATGGTGATGATGAGGGAGCAATGCCTAATTCGAGTTCGGTATACTCCCAAGCCGCAGATGGTTCTTTGATAAAATCTCAATCACTAGCTGCTTCACCACGCCCTGATGAAAATTCTCTTCAGTATAATTTGATGGATACTTCAGATTATAACGAGTTCATGGAGTTTAGTGACTTTATTGATGTTGATAATTTGACATTTAATTATTCGCCTGCTGCTATGGCATCTGCTTCTGCCAGTCCCAGACCGGATGTGAATGGTTCCAACTATGATGTGAATGGTTCCAACTATGATGTGAATGAAAGACTACGGGCAGAAGTGAGTTTACAGGAAAATGAGACTGCAGATGAGATGGTAGACACACCAGATATTCGTGTTGATGATGATGGTGATGAAGAAGAAGAAGGTTCAATGCCGTCTTCTCAACTTGCCCCACCAGTGTTGCGAATTGATACGGTTGATTTTCCAAATGTTACAGCTGATCTTAACTCACCAGCTCCAGCTGTGGTTGAATCGAGGACACCTTCACCTTCTCCACTTTCAATGAAAACTACTGAATCTCCAAAGACTAGTGTGGAGCTTGTTGATGGGTTTGAACATTATGCAAAAGTTAATGATGAATCATTGGCTGGCAATGATGAGGCAACTTTGGGTGACAGTGAGCGTGGAAATGTTCTTGTTGGTGATTCACTGAGCAATGAAGAGAATTATGTTCCGATAGAGGGTGACAAGGGTATTGATGATAATGCCACTGAAGTGATTAAGAGCTCGCCAATTTTGGACAGTGCATACAGGAACACCAAAAAGGGAAAATCCAATTATAATAATCGACCAATATCGATGTCATTCAAAGGGTTGAACAAACCATCCTTTTCGGGTAAGATTGCTCAACATGATTTAAGGAGCAGCGATTCGCATCAATCGTTTACCATTTCATTTAATGATGATCTGTCGTCAGTTGGTGGCGGGTTTGGAACTAGCAGCGACGACGACGACGAGGATGAAGAAGAGAACGAGGAACAGAATGCAACAGTACACGGGGATGAAGAATTGAAATTAATTGACGATCAAATGAACCAAGAGTTTAGCGAGTATGAAAAGGAGAATCTAGTGCCCAATAACAAAACTATTGTTGGTGGGATACAACCACAACACAATACACCATCTGAGCAATATAATTATCATCAACCAGGTAGGAATAAAACACCACCATCGAAATCAAGGTCCAAATTTGGTAAGGAGAATAATAATCAGAATAATTCCGTTGACTCATCAACTGGTTCGTATTCACCTGATTTTAAACTACCATTACCTCCACCACCATTTGGTACCAAGTTTAGTCATAATAAGATCCCGTCGATATCTGACCAATCATCCACCAGTTCGTCGCCTCGATCCTTCACATCCATGTTGGGCAGATGGAAAAGGAGCAACAACAACAACAATAATGCCAACGTGTTGGCACCACGTGTTGCACCTCCACCTCCTGTGCCTACAAAACCATCTGGTGTACGATTCAGCTCAAGAATTATCTTGTATGACACGTATAATGATGATGAATATGACCGTCACCCGGATACTGCTACGTGTAACCAATTGACTCCAATGTTGGCACAACAAATTAAAGAGGAGATGAATATGATCAAGAGTGAAATGGATGTTCATGTTGAAAGTCGTTGTTATACTCAGTTTTTCTAGATATGAGAGGGGAATTATAAAAGAGTTGCGAGTTTATGAGGATAAAGGAAGGTGAACTTCAATAATGGTTAAATATATATAAATAGAGATATATTTAATAGTGTAAAATCTAATGGATTTAGATGTTTATTTGCATTTAGTATTATTTCATTTTGATAATTTGTAAATGGGCATCGGGACATCCTAACACTAGTATTACCGATTGAGGTACTTGAAATTGACTTTCACTTGCAACATCATATAAATAAATACTGACACACATGCGACTCAAGGGACATCAAGCAATCGCCCCTGGTACTGGCATTGTTGCTATAGCTCCTACTGTTGCTGCTGTTGCTGTTGTTTAGCATGTGTTTCCTTGGCACTGGAGAAAATAATATCCAACACTTTATTATCATTCGGGTCAATATGTGCCACAATATAATCATTTTGTTCCAAATCAACAATGACATAACGTTGTGAATCTGGCTGGAAATCGACACAGGTAGTGTCGGCCCATTCTGCATCATCGTAATCACGTAATGAGATTGTAGGTGGAGCTGTGTTGTCGTTGATGTAAGCTGGATATTTGTCATTCATTGTTTTTTTGGTGTATTAACTGTAGTGAGTGTAGTGGTGGTATTGAGGTTGCGAAAATGGACGATGACGCTGATGCTGCTGCTGCTGCAGCATTTTTTTTTGTCTTTGGGGGCGAGGTCAGTGTCGTGTCGTGTCGCGTAACCAAATGATTCTGAAAAAGAAAAAAAAATTGCATCTCTTCATCAAGCAAAGGAATTCTTGTCAATTGTATTACTTTCAAAAATGGAGTCAAAGTTAGTCGTACCTGGTCAATACATAACGCCAACTTATAAACTAACGCAAGAAAAGAAAAATAAGCCAGTCAAATATGTGGCTGGCTCAGGTACAGCGGTAAATGCAATTGAAGTAGTTGATGGTGATGGCAGTACCAAAACTTTACCAGTAATATGTGCTACTATTCTAGGAAAAACCCATTTTGTTAAAGTATCGGCGGGAAATTCAAGCAATGGAGAAAGTAATAACGACAATGATGCTAATTCTGATGAAGAGAATGCAAAAGACGAAGTGGAAAAGGAGTTGGCGTATATTGTGTATGTTGTACCTAAGAATCAACAATTACAGTCCAACGAACATAACAATAAAGCAACTCATGCATCTAATGTTACGAATAAAGTATCGTCGTCGATAAATCTTCCTCAAGAAAACGATATTGTCTTGGTCCGCATCACGCGGATTTCGCAAAAACAAGCCAATTGTGAAATCATATCCCTCGAATCAAAATCAAGTCTGCAGCAACCAGGACAATCGCAAATTGGCGGCAACATCCTTACCGACTCAGGTACCGGCTCCAATGGTGCTACTGCCCTTGCGTCAATCCCCGCAGGAGGCGGATCACAGCACAACCACAACCAACAAGCCATTGCATCATCCATCACCACACCCACACAGGCAACCATCTATGACTTGGGAGAAAACTATCGCGGTATAATTAGAGCTTCCGATATAAGGTCAACTGAACGAGATAGGGTCGTTGTTGGACAATGCTTTAAACCGGGCGATATTGTGCGATGTATGGTTATTAGTTTAGGTGATGGCCAAAATTATTATTTGTCAACGGCGAGAAATGATTTGGGGGTGGTGTTGGCTAAACTGTATGGCGGTGCCGGTACGTTGATGTATCCTGTCGATTGGCAGAATATGATTGATTTGGATAGTGGGGTAGTTGAAATGAGAAAGAATGCAAACCCATTCATCATTTAGGGGAAGGCAGTTAGTCTATAGTTATTCTATTAGATGCAAAATTAAAATACTGGTATCTAATTATATATATATATATATATGTATGTATATGCAGCTTTCTAAATGGTTTCTACAGGATGAAACAATTCTTCATTGTCGCCTCTTAAATCAACTTCACTTAACCCAACACATGCACCAAACTTTTCGAATCGTTCAAAATACCTCTTTTTCTTTTCCTCACCAATTTCAATCATTTTGGGCCAATATTTATCATGTTCATAAATGAAATTGACATCACCTTGGAAATCTTTATCTAGTTGCAGTTTAGGCACATAGTTAATAAATGGTTGATCAAAAACCAATTTTTCTCTAGTCAAGGGGTCAATGAAAGGGTGAATAATCTTAAGAAATGTCCAACCTAACCAAGGAATATTTGTCAACAATGCCTTACCCAATCTCTCAGGGTAATGGGTTTGTAAAATATGCAAAACTTGTCTACCTACCCCAACAGGCGGGATTTTACCGCCCTGAGTGCCTACAGGGTGTGCTTTGAAGTCAATTAATAAAGCTAATGAATCTTGACCTGATGGCATATAATCAATGACTTTTTCCAACATGTATACTAAATGTTGCACTTGGCGTTGACTGGTTTTGGTATTTTGACGACCTGGTTTTAAATACAAGCAAGGTCTTGAGTCATTGTCATATCCCAATATTACTTCTTTACCCGTTTCATTTTCAGGGCTAGTCAATTCACCATTGACAACATTATCCTTTTCCAAGATGTGGTTAATACCAAATTCTCTTCTCCAAGCCAATGTCAACTCAATTCGATCTATGGCTTCATCGACATGCCATTTAGTTGCTCTCAAGTACCGTAAAAAGCATTCTCTGGTTAACCATGATTTTTCCTCAATTGTCAATGGCGATGATGCATCTGCGGCGGCATTAGCGGTATTTTTGTGTTTATGATGCTCTTCACTATCAGCAATGGTCAAATCCGGGGTTTGGAAATGTTTCAATACTTTGGAATATTTTGCCTGTTCATCTTGTGTGAGTTTGTGTTCCTTTGGGATATGGGATTCTGAGGATGGGCTGTCAAATGGGATATATCGTGGTGGGCCAACATTTACCAGTTCTTTTGATTTAGACTTGCCATTAGCTGTAACTGTGTCATTACTAGTTGAAGACTCAGGTGAAGATGTGGCTTTAAGTGACGATGTTTCTGAAGTAGATGGGGTATTTGAGTTTGAACCTGAAACTTTCAGTTTCAACTTACTAAACATTATGAAAGTGATGAAATGGGAATAGTTGTTGTGATTGTTGTTTCTATTATTGATGAAAAGAGGTTGTATACTCTATCTCTATCTCTATCTCTCAGTCTATGTATAAGTGTAGAACAGCCTGGGGAGGGGTACTCTAACGTAGTAAAAGGGGCCAAGAAAGAGATATATACTTGTAATAAGTTAAAGGGTAGTTTTAATTTATTTCAAAAATTTTTATTTCTTTTTTCCCATTTTGGTTTTTTTTTCTTGTCGGGTTTTGACTTTCGTTCTTTTGTTTTGTGTGTGCCGTTCCTTTAGTATTGTTAAAACCGTAAATTACTACAACAATAACTTTTTTCGGGCCGAATTAGAAACCACGGCAACATAGGTTGTTATGAAGAGTAGAACTATGCTATACTCCTACGACTAGTATACATTGTGAATAGCAATAGGCTATATGTATATACAAACGCTTTCAAAACAAATATAATCACTGGATTGTGTATCCATCGTATATCGTATAGCAAAGAGTGTATGAAACGCGGTAAAAGAAAGAAAAAACGAAAGAAAAAATAAATGTGACACGTCCATTTTTTTTATTTTCTTCGGAGTTAATAACTCCCACTTCATTTATAAAGGATAAACTCCGTATATCGGTGTTATTAGATCACCCACACAATGATAATAATCAACACAATTTTCACTCATAGTCTAAATAAATACTCTAACTACATAACGACCTAACTAATACATTTGTAAGCTACTCAATCCACCAACATATGATCCACCAATCTGTCATATTTCCAACTACGTGAAATATCAAATGGTAAATCAACATCCTTATCTATACTACTCAGATCAACATCCCATTTATGTAACTCATTGAAAAACTGACATATGGGGGACGTATACCATCTACCTCCATTCCAAGTAAACCATCCTAAATGGCCACCAGTTGTCGTAGTCACCATGGTCACATATGGATTCAACTCTGTTTCTGAGTAAGGTAATGATCTAGACCCCGTTATAGGATCATCTTTAGAACTAATGATCAAAGTAGGCACTCTAATCTTCATTAATCGTTGTATGGGTGATGCTAATCGATAATACTCATTAGCTGAATTCAACCCAAATAATCGACTAGTAAAATAATCATCAAAATCTCTTAAAAACTTCAATTGGAATTGGGTCGGATCTTGTTTATATTGCTTAATCACATCATGTGATTCGCTCATTAAATCACCTTGACGGGTCAATAGTTTTAATAAATTTTGACACATTGTTGGTGAATAAACTTGATTGCCAATAATACTATCGCGCAAATGATAGGCACCATCAGGGAAATCCCATGGAGTACCAAACATTGCTGCTCCCTTAATTTGTGGAGACACTGTATCAGCTTCTTGGCCCAAATAGTTGGCCAATATAGCGCCACCAAGTGAAAACCCAATCAAGTAAATGCGCTTGTTGGGCCACTTTTTGGTGACAAATTCATTGATGAAGTATCGTAAATCATTGGTCCATAGCCCATTGTATAATTGAGGACTAGTTATAGTATGCCAGGCGCACCCACGTGAGTTTAACACTATAGCATCAAAATTGTATGGAGCATCGACTGCTTTCTCCATAACTGCTCTAATGTATGCTTCGTATGATCCACCCGATAATCCATGCAATGCAATCAACAATGGCTTATCATCAGAATCATTGATAAATTCTTGATCCGGGTTTTTAAACTCGGTTCTTGGTGGTAATTTGTCGCCTTGATGCGATGGCTTATATTGTAAATGGTTAGCATCATGGTCAAAGTTGTCTTTATTAAATGCATAATCAATAGCAACGGTAGATTGGCCCTTCCACTGATCATATTTGACACGGTCACCATCAGGTACAGTATATGTCTTGTCTTCAACATTTATAATTTGTCTCTTGTAATAAACTTGATGCACTTTATCAAATTTATTTATGGCTGAATAAGCAGTTTGTGTATGTCCTGATGACAAGAGAGGATTAATGTAAAATGCATGGTCAGGGGAAAATTCAACTACTTCCTGTTTAAGGATATCTGGCACTGTCGTCGAATTAGTGGCAGTAGTAGTGTTGGAAGTTTCCTCAGCTGGATTTTCGTGTTGTCTTCTGGTAAACCCTATAGGTTTCCTCGCGATGTGGTTTTCGACTCGGGATAAAAAAAATCCTGACCCATACATTCTTCTGGTAAATGTTCTAATATGTATAAGTAGCTTCAGTTCTTATGCATAAGCCCTTGTCCTCTTTTAGACTAAGTGTTTGAGTATGAAGTGCAGAAGTTTTTGGGAAGAGTTTGCTAAATTGCATATAAAAATATTCAAAGGGTTTGCACAAAAATTGAACAATTTAGAACTCTTTTTTTTCTTTTCTTTTGCAATTAGCCGAGTGAGTAAGTGGGTGAGAAATATCGATATTTAGCCGAAAATGCTAATAAATGTGATTCCTTATACCCTTTGTTCGGTACTAAGACTGGGTCAACCTATTTCAGTCCTTAAACTATTGGAGATCATCGTCAGCTCACCTTGAACTTCGGGATTCAGTCCATCTATAATTCTCTTAACAACTCGATGAATACGTCGTTCGAGTGAACTCGGTAGCTATACCAACATAGCCTGAAAGATTCTTTAATACAAATTTCAAGTCTATTGACGTAGGAATTCGAATTTATATATCATACAAAGTTTATTCAAAATTGTTTTCTCTATGTGCTCCTAAACATAAAGATATAGCTTTACGACATTTTCATTAGGCGTAAACAGAAGACGTAACTCTCGCACTTTTATTCTTGTGTTTTTGAACTTTTTTCCCGAGTAAAACTATCTTTACTACTGGTAGTGTATCAATCGACAAAACTTTGGAGCCAAGCAAAGTAAGTAGTTTATATACAGGACTTAATCCCAACAAGTCAATAACTTATCTATTTTGGGACTGATGACGTAATACTGTACTACTGTATTACGTAATAATAAACTATATCATTGCTTGCTGATATCAAAAGGAGGTAAGGTGTATGCTACCAAATTCACTTTCCCGCCTTCGCCTTTTCTCATGCCATACTACACTCACCATAACAAAATAAAATTAAAACATCAGTCATTACTTTCCTAATCTTCTTCTTTATTACACAACCGCAATCCATCATCTTTATATCATCACATTCTAAAGGAAGAAGGTATCATCAACTAACAATTGACACTTGATAGACTACATCAATTGTTCCTTTTTTCTTTTATTCTTTTTTTGCTAGACAAGAACAACACCCCTTTATCTATTTCGTTGCCACCCCCGAGTAACAATGCAATTGTCTTTATCAGTATTATCAACTGTTGCCACTACACTTTTGGCATTCACAACTACTGCTGTTGATGCCAAGACTCATTCAATCAAGTTGAATAAGTTGTCAAATGAAGAAACTTTGGATGCTACGAAGTTTCAAGAGTATACTAATGCATTGGCCAACAAGTATTTGAATTTGTTCAATAAAGCTAATGGTAACCCACAGGCATTTGGTGCTCAACAAATATTATCGTCAGGAGACAAGAGAAAGAAACACTCAGCCGATATTCCATTTGTTACTCCTGAAGGAAAAGATGGTAAATACGAAGCACCATTGACCAATTATTTGAATGCGCAATATTTCACTGAGATCCAAATTGGTACTCCTGGCCAAACCTTTAAGGTTATTTTGGATACTGGTTCATCTAATTTATGGGTGCCATCTCAAGATTGTACATCATTGGCTTGCTTTTTGCATTCAAAGTATGACCACGACTCCTCATCCACCTATAAGGCGAATGGATCAGAATTTTCGATTCAATATGGTTCAGGTTCAATGGAGGGTTACATTTCTCAAGATACAGTTAGTATTGGGGACTTGGTTATTCCGAAACAAGACTTTGCTGAGGCCACTTCAGAACCAGGTTTAGCATTTGCATTTGGTAAATTTGATGGTATATTGGGTTTGGCTTATGATACAATTTCCGTCAACAAGATTGTGCCACCAATTTACAATGCCCTTAATCAAGACTTGCTTGATGCTCCACAATTTGGATTTTATTTGGGTGATACCAACAAGGATGAAGAAGATGGTGGTGTTGCCACTTTTGGTGGATACGATGAGTCACTTTTCCAAGGTAAGATTACATGGTTGCCAGTTAGAAGAAAGGCTTACTGGGAAGTTTCATTTGAAGGAATTGGGTTGGGTGAAGAATATGCCGAATTAACCAAGACTGGTGCAGCAATTGATACCGGTACTTCATTGATTACTTTACCTTCAACTTTGGCTGAAATCATCAATGCCAAGATTGGTGCAACCAAGTCCTGGTCGGGTCAATACCAAGTTGATTGTGCCAAGAGAGATGAATTACCCGATTTAACGTTGACATTTTCCGGTTACAACTTTACTTTAACTGCTTATGATTATGTTTTGGAAGTTGGTGGCTCATGTATTTCAGTATTCACCCCAATGGATTTCCCTAAACCAATTGGAGACTTGGCAATTATTGGAGATGCATTTTTGAGAAGATATTACTCTATTTATGATTTGAAAAAGAATGCTGTTGGTTTAGCTCCATCAAAGGTTTAATATGAAGAGCGTTAATATTTTTAAAGATTAAATGAGGGAAGAGAAAGGCACTGCTAGATTGAGAAAATGAAAAGTTAGAAAAGAAAAGCTTACAAATTTTTTTTATACGTCGTTTATTACCACATTTTGTTTATTTTTATTTTTCTATATACAAATCCACCCGATATTTGATATACAAGTTTATAATGGTAATTATGCTGTAGCGTACAGTTGATACTTCCTGTCAACTCATGTGCTTTGTATATGGTTTTTGTTTTAGTACTAGCTGGCTGTTTAGTTTGTGCGTTATTTGCAACTTAATTTTTTTAGTTTTTCAATTTTTTAGCCAGCCATCTTTGTTTTTTTTATCAAAAGTAAATAGTAACACTAAATCAAGAAATATATCCATCTGTCATGATACAATGAGATCAGACTCATTTCACGAAATAATGATCATCATCTTCGTCAACTTCCTTTCTCTTTCCTTCTTCTTATTCATTCAATAGAGATCAGTTACTTACGTCGTCTATTTTCATCACCATCCGTCGTCCATTTCTTTTCCGTTTATTCATTGTACATATCCAATTCTACACAATTAACGGTCCTTTGATTCCGCCCCTAAATCGTTCCATGTCAATGCCACAACAATCAATTCCAGTTGAAGATAAATTGACGCTCGTGCAAGATCCATTTACTAATGAGACTCAAATAATTGAAGGTACTTCTTTTCCTAGAGGACAACAACACTTTATTGACAACTCAAGTGACAAGTTAAAGTCTAAACAAAGTGGCCAACTTCAGAACCCGCACAAAATGACGCAAGATTCATTAAAAAGGCTAGAAGTAGAATCAGCATCGAGTGAATCGGTTAGTGCTGCGGCAATTACACAGTATCCTTACTATAATCTAGATGATGTCATGGTTTCGCCTAGTCCAAACAGTCAGAGTCAAAGTCAGAGCCAAATTAGTCACAAATATACACCGCCGAGTCCCAATAAGCAACAATATAGTGGATCTGGATCTGGATCCGGATCAGCAAAAGGACACCAGCGAATTAGTTATGATGGAATACCATTAAGTCCCATTGGCGATGATGCGTTTAATCAAGTACCTAAACGATTTTCCCAATTTATTATTGATCAACAAAACCCATACATTTCTCAAAGATTGGATAATTTATCAATGATTTCATCGAGTTTGAAATCGGATCATGTTGGGCACAAAAAACACGATGATGGCAGTAGTAGGAATGAGCGTGACACGACGCTGAGCCTGAATCATAACAAAAGCAAAACCACCCATGGCTCTTCTCCAATTGAACTACCAAGTTCGAGATCAAGGTCAAATAACGACTTCAATTTGAATCATCATAGTACTCAACTATCATCGGCTCCTACTCGTGATGATGTGTCCGACTCAATGGGATCACAAGCGACAATCTTTTCAACAAGACAAGAACCAGAAGCGTTGTTATTGATAAATCGTCGAGTCAGTAAAATAAACACCGGCTTAAGCAAGACAAAATCATTATTCAATAAAAACAAAAGCAACGGCAAAAGGTCATCTAAATCAAGAACTGTGAATCGAACTAGCACCGTTCGTTTATACAAGAGTCCAACTTCATCAATCACATCATCTTTGCTAATGAATCGAAATGCAAATGGAAATAACAGCAATGTTAGAGGAGCTACCGGTAGTGCCACTAGTTCCTCTCTTCAGTCGAGTACTAGCCTAACTAGACATAATGCAATCAAGACGAAAAAGGGAAGTTGGTGGTATCGATTACAGTTGAAAATACGGCAATTTTGGACAAAGTTTAAATTCTACAATTTTAAAGCATCTTCATCGAAAAAAAGACAGGTCAGCATCAAGAAACGGGGAAATAGCTATAAGAATGTTAGCGCCGCGAGGGGTGAAACTAGAGGAGTATCTTCTTCAAATTTGAAAAAATCGAAATCATTGGTTCGAAAAGTGAGAGAAAATCCGCAGAATCAAGATTTGAAACGATTGACATCGATTAAATTATCACCGGGTAATAAATTAAATCAACAAATGGAGAAGGATAAAGGAGTCAGTGGAATTCGTAGTGGGTCCATTGCTGGTGCTAAGAGGTTGCAAATTTCTGCACCAGTGAATAATCCTGAATTGGGTAAGTTGCTGAAGGTTGAAAGAGTCGAGTTGAATGATGATTTGAAACGATATGCTGGTGCTCAGCATTTACCACCAGCTTCCCAGCAACAAGGACATCAACAAGGACATCAACAACCACTGCAGCATCCTCATCATATACAAAATAACCAATTACTTACACCAGAAGAAATTGCCGATGAAAGTACTGGAAAATACAATCATTTGTCAAACTATATCAACCAACAAGAATCAAGGTACTTATATCAATCACAACTCATGAATCAGGAACCACAAATCCAGAGCGGACGACCAAGAGGAGGAATAACAACAGGAGCATCACCTTCGGGAGCAGGAGCAGTACCCATAGCAGTAGGAGTACTTAATTCAAAGAAACCATTAGTTGTCGATGATGACAACGAGTTTCCATCACCTCAAATAGGAACCAGTGAAATTGATCAACCTTCATGGACTTCATCTTCTGCTGTTACTAGCCAAGCCCCACCACCTGTACCGCCGCCTCATTTGGATACTAGTTATATGACACAACACCTGAGAGAATTACACCATCATCAACAGCAACAGGAAGGAGAAGGAGAAGAAGAAGAGCAGGTGTATACTGATGAGGAAGAGGAGTTG
The DNA here is from genome assembly GCF_024628925.1 of Lodderomyces margitis. NCBI lineage: Eukaryota > Fungi > Ascomycota > Pichiomycetes > Serinales > Debaryomycetaceae > Lodderomyces > Lodderomyces margitis. The sequence continues at coordinate 259,496 of NW_026261776.1, forward strand.
GATAAGAACAAGATAAACCAGTTGTGGCAAAGTTATCTAATGCGAGTATTGTACAATCGAATTCAATTACGCCAAGAAATTAACCAATTTGAGCAGTATTTGGTTACGAGAGAGACTAGTGATGTTATAAATATGATATTTGAACGTGCTCGCCATGATGCTGAGCTGGAAGATGAGAGAACAACAATTGGCCATGCGCCATCGAGGAACACGTCCATTGTGACATCGAAGCCCGAGCCCGATTTTAAGAGTAAGGATAATGCTGGATACATTAAGTCACATTCTAGGTCTGGAACGAGAGGTGAAACTAGTGTTGCTGAAGATACTCCAGTTGGTGTTGATATTGATACAGAAGCTAATAGTGTGGCTGCAGTTGACGTTGACGCTGACGTTGGAGTTGGAGCTGCTGCTTCTGCATCGTCGATTTATTCCCAAGATGATGTGATCTCGACAACTACATTCTCAACCATCTCCTCAACCACAACAACGAATCAACATGGTGATGTCTTTATTGATCCCCAAGATCAAGAATTCACCAGTACGGTACTCAATCGAAGATCAATGCTTGGTGAGATGTTAGAATACCACTCATCTGAAGAAGACGAGGGAGACGAAGAGGGAGACAATGATGATACAATATCGTATTACGAGTCTGTTAGTCAATTGAATAGGTCTGCAATTGGATCAGTCAAGACACAGGGCAGTCTTGTAAGTAGTACTGGTGGGTTGGATGAATTGAGGCGGTATGGGACGGTGATTAAACGTCCCTCATTAAGGGCAAAATCTAATCGTCCTGGTGTTAGTGGAAATGCCAATGGAGGGGCTATTAATGACAATGATGAACAAGCTTTGTTACCGAATAATGGCAGTCCACTGGGATTGAAACGGAGTTTTGGTTTGGTTCACAGTCTAAGTCAATTAACAACAAAGTAGATAAAATCTCTTACAACTAGTTGATACATATGAATTTTGAAATACAACGTGGGAAATTCGTAAACAGAATAGATGTAAAACTACCTATGTATCTACATGTGCTAATTTAAACAGCAGTCATGTACGACGACACTGAAGAATTGGCATGTGCCGGCGCCAAATAATTGAATGAACCCGGCATCGTATGCGGTTGTAAATTATGGTTGGGTTCATTTTCTGGCAGTTGCTCTTGTTGCTGCCATATCCTTAATGCGTCGTCGACATTTATAAACACATCACTCACGTCAGTCACGTCATCAGTAGTGTCACCGCCAACTGTTCGATCTCGTTCATCGTTATTAACCTCTTGGCCATCACTTCTTCCTGTTGAACCTGACCCATTCGGCTCAGTTGCTTGATTTTGAGTCCGCGATGGTCCATTATACCTAAACCCATGAAACAATTGTCGTTGAGTCTGTTCTTCCATGGAAATAGCCAACGCGCGTTGAATTTCCAGTTCAAATTCCAATTCTGACCGTTCACGAGCCACTCTCACTGCTTCATTCATTGCCCGAATTTCCTCTTGGGTATCATCGCCATTTAATAATTGCGGCAATACTTGATAAAATTGACCATCGTCAATTCGATCGATTTTCCACAAATCGATTTCTTCAGGAACAATTTTCAATTGAATCAATTTACGTATCGTTTTGCGTAAATTTGTTGGCGTACGAATTAATTTCTTGTTGATACGTAATACTGGCGTTACGTAGCGTGGATCAAACGAAATCAAATCAACACGTTTATGGAGTCGCTCCCGGTATGGTGGAGTGGATGGTTGGTCTTCTGCTAGGTGTGCGTATTCATCTAATGGTGGGGGTGCTTCATCTTCTTCCTGTCGTGCCCCATTGCTCATAGCAGAAGTGGACGTGGATTGCTCATTATGATACATTGTTGGGTCTATACGTTGGTTTAATCGGGCAATAATTCGAGCTCGGGTGTCTTCGATGGTTGATTGACGGGACAGAGATGACTGGCGTTGGGTTTGAGAAGATGCAGCACCGGCATGGTTGCTTGATTGATTAGAGGAGTTGTCATGATGGTGAATATCATCTGCTATTCTATAATTGTCATACTCCAGACTTGACTCCTCATGAGAACCACCAACTTGTTGAGGGGGCCCCACATGGGAGCGTTGAGCACGTTGATTACGTCTCATTTCCTGATATCGTTGGCCTCGTCTGCTGCCTTGGGCAGTGCTTCCGGTTCTTTCCAAGATACAAGCCACAGCTTCTGTCCGACTAATTGAAAAGTCATCAGAAGCCATATGGTAAGTTGATTGCTCCGATAAAGTTGGTTGCATTGGAAACGACTGTAGATTAGTATGTGGTGAGTCGTGAGTTGGGGGTGATTCCAGTCGACCTGTCAACTGTTGTAATGTATCATTGTGCACTTCGTTTCTTGTATCCCGAGGAGTGGAAGGGGCAAAACTAAGGTGTGGCGAGTCTTTTGGAGAATATCTGTAGTTTCCAGGTATATTTCCAATTCTAAAGCTTCCTGAATTGATTGGTTCAAATCCAGCAGGAAAAAATTCTTCTTCGTCGATCTCATGTGATTCCTCTCGAATCTGGGATCGAGGTTGATAAGGCTCATTTTCATCTGAATACTGTTCCAGCAGTTGTCCTTCTAATTCCTCAGGCTCATCTATTTCGTCAGTAATTATAATGCTAATAATCTCATCATTCACTGGGTATGGTAATGTAAGTCTAGGTTTAAGCTGGCTTGAATGCACATTCTTTCTTCTACGTTCCTTATCAATCAATGTTCGCATTTGTTGTTGCTGTTTGTTCAATTGTGTAGATTCATTAGTAGTTTTGCGCAGCAAATTAACTGATTCCCTTGATCCTCCCGACTCCTTCGATGCAATAGAATTGCGTCTTTCCTGTTGTCTTCTAGTTGTAGGTTTTGCTCCATTTGGTCTCGATCTTGCTCTCATTCTACGAGCTCGGCGTTGATTAAGAACATCATTGCCGACTTGTGTCTTTTTGGCAACTTCTGACTCCTTGGGCGATGCGCCTCTTTTGAGCTTTGCCGTATTTACAAGGTTGGGTGATTGTGATGGTGTGCCGGTGACAGAAGTGTTAGTTTCAGTTGAAGGTGGATGTGGTGGATTTGAAGGACCTGGAGTATGATCGTTGATTGCTTCACTTGGTGGACTTGTTGTACCACTTTTAGGGGATTCTGCAATAGTAGGGAAATTGCTATTGGTGTTAATTGGGGGACTTGGTGTGCTATTCTTGTTGGCTGATGGTAGATTTATACGATGGGAAATGTATGTTCTTCTTCTACTAGCATTAGGCTTTTGTGACTGTAAAGATGTCTGTGACTGGCTAGTTATATGTTGTTGTTGTTGTTGCTGCTGCTGCTGCTGCTCCTGTGGTGGTTTCTGTAGTCTTGGGGATGGTAGTAAACTGGTAGTTGCTGCCTTTTGTACTATGGGATACTGAGGTTTGTAAGGATGTTGTTGCTGATGATGATTTATTGGTGTTTGCAACTCATCGTGCCCTAAATCTGAAGTAGTTGACCCTGTAGCCCTCTTCTGAAAAATGTTAAGTACCATAGTGTTGTATTTAGTACTAGCTTTTCTCAATGAATTATCTAAAGGATGGCGAAATATATGTGTGTGGTTGTTTGTATTTATGTGATATCCGTGTGGCTTCTTTTACTTTTACTTTAACTTTAATGGTTTGTAACTTTTACTTTTTTTATTCTCTCTTTCTGTTTTTGTTTCTTTCTTTTGTTATCATTACTTCCTGTATATAAACTTAATATCAAATATGTATGTATGGGTGTAATGTAAACAATATATTTCTATTTTAAGTAATAAGTAATATGCAGGATAAGAAAGGCTAAAATGCTACTCTTCAGCTTTAACCATAGACAACAGCACTCTTTATACTGGAACAAGAAGTAAAAGAGGAAGATCTGGGATGTTTGGACTATATATATATATATATGTTATATGTTTTATAGCTGAATCATATATTAATCTTGGCTCTTTGCTATGAAAAATTGTTTCAAATTTTTAACCAACGGTCTTTGTTTTTTCTATTGTGTTTTATTACAATAATTAAGAAATACTACTTCTTCTACTTCTTCTACTGCTGCAACAGATATAAAAAAAACACTGCTTTTTTTCTTTACTCCGAATCAAAGAGGAACATAAAACGTTTATAAAGAATCGAATCCTACCACCCCTCCCTTTATCCCCCTATATCTTATTATATCTTATGTTGCACTAGATCATTTACACTTCTAATGGTCCTGCATGATATAACAACCCTCCTCAAATAGTTTCTTTTTGGCTGGTAGGAAGTAATGACTACTTCTGAAACAGTAGCAACGATTGCTTTGCAATTATTTAGCCTTTTTATCCTTGTTTGGGGGTGGGGGAATCTTTGATATTTTGTTATCTTTATCTATTAACGCTCAATTTAAGCAAATATTGACTGGTGCTAAAAGATAGTATTACTTTTTCTCAACAATTTGTTGTTTATTTGGTTGCAAAAAGAATTACAAATTCACAACATTGCTGTAATGTTTTATTTCCCACCCAATGTATGACACTACGAGTTTCATAAATTAGCTTCTGTGGGGACCGTAGTACATTACGGATTACTATAGTAGAATATACAAGAAGAATGATTTACTTCACAAGGTGGTAATTCAAATTGCATGACTTTAAGAGGGAGATAGGTAAATAAAAAGAAATTGACTTCCATTTACGAAAAATATTTGGCAATAATTATCGACTTTCTTGGTCGTATCTGTCAGATCACAGACGTAGTCATGGTGGTAATAGGATGGTACTTTTTTTTTTTTCACCACAATGTGGCAAAAGTCTTTTTTTGAATATATGATATTTTGAGAAGATGGCGCTGCAACATCAATGATTATTTCAGCCAATTAGCATCCCCCCTCCAATACAAGACATATTGGTGATTAGTCACTGAATTCCCTCGATTCAACTGCAAATCTTTACACAATAAGCATAAACTCTTCAAAGATGGTCAATAAAAAAAAATAAAAATAATATGGCATTTTATTAAAAAACTATACATCTTCAAGCCATCAGTCTTCACTTACTAATTGCAACTGTGCAATACCAATTGAAACTATAATCAACAAAGTGCAATTCAATAAAAGTGTGTGAAAAATAAAAAGAACAACAACAGACAATGTGCTATTTCATATTATCATAGTAGTTTACTTTGACTTGTGGTTCTTCAATTCAGCTTGCAAATTCTCAATTGTTTGCTTTTGTTCCTCCAATTTCTCTCTCAATTTCTTCAATTGAGCTTCTTCTTGTTTCTTGATGTAAACATTTTCTTGAGCTCTTTCCTTTTCATGGAATGAATCTCTACCAATGTTGCTTCCAGACTCAATTAACATGGCTCTTGAAGTGGAAAAAAATCTAATTGAAGCAGCAGTTGAGACTGATGATGATTTAATAGCTCTTGATAACATTGTTTTAAATGGAATAAGTGTTGAAGGGATATTTTTTTGTATTCTGTAGCAAAAAGAGAAGGGAAAAGGAAAAGGAAAAGGAGGAATGAAACAAAATTGGGCGTTTATAATTTATTTTTTTCTGTGTGACTGAAACGCAAGAAAGTTCACAACTGCGAAGTTTTTCATCAAATGATTTTTTTGCTTTTATTTTGCGCGACAGAAAGGGAAGGGGAAAGACAAAGAGAAAGAGGAAAAGAGAGTTAGTACTATGTAGTAATAGTAAGTAATAATAGTAAGTAATAATAGTAAGTAATGATAGTAAGTAATAATAGCAAGTAGTAAACAGTAAATAGTAGTAATAGTAATAGTACTAGTAGTAAATAGTAATAGTAGTGTACAAATGACTAAAATATATATATATATATCTACATATATATATGGATAGTTTCAATTGGTTCAAACTAAAAACCAAACATTAGACAACACTTACACCACCTACACCACCGCCACATTACACTACTACTGCTACTACTACCACAGACTTTAACTTTTGATTTAACCATCTAAAATAGTGGTCTCATTATTTTTTTTATTCTATTTTTTATTTACACGTATAATAACATCATCCCACATTTAAAGATTTCTTGTTGGCAAGAATCTATAATGTTTATGAACAGTAGACAACAATCCCAAATTCCTAGCTGTCTTTACAGCAGCAGTCAATTTCTTTTGATTAGCAGCACTACAGCCAGTTTGTTGTCTTGATAAAATTTGACCCGTTGAAGTTAAAAATTGTGACAAAATCTCGGGCATTAGGTATAAATTTCTAGGATCAACACCACTGCGCTCAAATGGATCTTCAATAGCACGAGACTGTGCTTGTTTTCTTTCCATTCTTAATCTATTCATACTGAAATCAAATGGATTGTAGGTTGTGCCAACTCTAAATTTCTTTTGCAACGATTGGGCTATATGTACAGGTGGTTCACCACTAGCTATATTTTGGGTGATTTTTGACAAGTTTTCAGTCAAATCGGCCTGTGCTGAGGATCCTGGTGCATATGATTCTCTCCATGACTGTTTGCTTTTAAATTGATCGAAATTTGTTGGTGTTGATATTTCTGCAGTTGGAGCTTCTGATGTTGATGATGTAGAATCAGCTAATCTTTTGGAACTTGTCCCTAGAAAACGCACACTTTGAGCTATGGCTTTACCATTGAACACAACAGCTCTTTGTGCAAGCATGTTACTAATGAGGTGTGTATGTATAAAGGATGTATTGGTTAGTTGTTGTACTATTAGTCTGCTCTCTCCTTATGAAGGATTTTTTTTTTTTTCACTCACAATTTACAACAAAAAAATCATACTCGTTCTATTACTGCGGCAAAGGTGTGGATTCATTTTGTCGTTGGCGAAAGATTTTTTTTTTGATTTTTTTCCAAAAATGTAACTTACAATCATTCAATCAATCAATCAAAGAAAGAAAGAAAGAACCCTTTTAACACCATCCTATTAGTATAACTTTACATTTACTTAACTTTTACATTGTGGTGTGTTTATCATTTATAACACAAATATACATACATACATACATATATATATTCAAGATTAAGTGACTTGCATGGACAATTGTATCACTTTGAATTCATTCAAGATAAAAAACATTTATATCTAATTCATCGTTGCTTCTAGAATCGAACGGCCAAAAACATTTTTATGGTCACACATTATATTTCAACATCACCCAAATACTTTAATAACACCAACTCAAAAGCTTTCTCATCTATTTGAAGTTCAGATAAGGAAGGAAAGTTATATATCATCGCACGTTTTGCATAAATTATTCATACATAAATTACCTGCATACATTTTAAAGAAATATGGGAGAACGAGGTCCAGATCAGTGGTTTGAACAGATTAAAAGCTGTGTCGCCTTATCCGAATCGGATATGAAGCAACTATGCGAATTAGTCAAAGAATTACTAATGGAGGAGTCCAACATCCAACCGGTTCAATCACCAGTCACGGTATGTGGTGACATTCATGGACAATTTCATGATTTACTTGAATTATTCAGAATATCAGGTGGATTGCCTAGTGATGATAATCAAACCAACTACATCTTCCTTGGAGATTACGTCGATCGTGGGTATTTCTCATTGGAAACATTTACATTATTGATGGTTTTAAAAGTCAAGTATCCTCATCGTATCACCATGGTTAGAGGAAATCACGAAACTAGACAAATTACCCAAGTTTATGGGTTCTACGAAGAATGTTTAACGAAATATGGATCAACTACAGTATGGAAATATTGTTGTCAAGTGTTTGATTTCCTCACCTTGGCAGCAATAATTGACGGCAAAATACTTTGTGTTCACGGTGGCTTATCACCTGAAATCAGAATGTTGGACCAAATCAGAGTTCTATCCCGTGCCCAAGAAGTGCCTCATGAAGGTGGGTTCTGTGACTTGGTATGGTCAGACCCCGATAATGTCGATACATGGGCAGTGTCCCCTCGTGGTGCCGGCTGGTTATTTGGATCCAAAGTGTCACGCGAATTCAATCATATAAATAATTTACAATTGATTGCTAGAGCTCACCAGTTGGTGATGGAGGGGTTTAGATATCATTTTAAGGAGAAAGACGTGGTTACTGTTTGGTCAGCACCTAATTATTGTTATAGATGTGGTAATGTTGCTAGTGTTATGCAAATTGATGAAGATCTAGAACCAAATTTCAAGATATTTAGTGCTGTTCAAGATGGTGATTTGACGATGAAGAATAATAACACTAAACAGCAAAGAAGTGATTATTTCTTATAAATTAATGATGATGACAGATAATGATGATAATAGTAATAATAATAACAATAATAATAATAGTATAGACTTGAAATTTCGACTTTGTTGTTTGACTTAATGAAATGATGATTATTGTAATGAAGCGAATGAAAAACAAACATGAAAGAATGTAGGTCTACACTTATTTTGCATAATCTGTGCCTATTATTATGATTCTAAATTAAATAGCTACTTCTCTACTTTTACACTTACTTCTTTCCCTTTCTTCTCTTTCTTTTTTGACCAATGATGGACTTGATATTATCAGAAAGACCAGATCTATTCTTGGATTCACTCACCAGCTTCGATTCAGGTGCAGCTTTGGTGACTCCTTTGTTCATATTACCTTTTCTCAGTGGTCCTTTACCCTTACGTTGCTTCTTTGACTTTGATTCACCTTCACCTTCATCATCTCGTTTCCTCTTTTTATCGCTAGATGTACCTTTATCCTTTTCGTTATCAAACTTTCTACTAATAATCTCCTTTTCCCTTCTTCTCTTTACAACTTGAGCATTTTCAACAGCAAATTCAACAATTAACCTTCTCTTGTTTAAACCATCCAACTTGGCGACTTTCTTTTCTTCGTCAGTCAAGCCTTCGGTAATTTCATCTATTGACACTTCATGAGCATTTAACCATCTTAATCCTTGCAAGGCAGCTTTATGATCTCTAAATTCAACAAACCCATAACCTCTACTACGACCGGATTCTCCCGACCCCTTCACTTCCATAATCACTTTAGCTTGCTTAACAACCCCCTTGTGTTTGGAATTCTTTGACTTGACTTCAATTTCCTCTTGAAGCTCCTTTTTGGTCTTTATTGAACGCGACACTTCTTCTTTTGATAATGGTTGTCTTTGTCCTTCTTTAACTTCAGTAGCAAATTGAACAACAGCTTTTCTTCCTAATGCCTTCAATGCTTTTGAGTTCATGGCTCGTGGTAAATTCCTAATTGCCAACCTAGTTAATGACAAATGCAACGTTGGATTTTTGTTCAACTGCTGTACACGTAACTTGTATGATTTTTCTCTCAATTCTAAATCAGTCTTGGTGATGAATTGTGCCAATTTGGAATTTTCAGTGATTCGACCTTCATTAAGCAAAAACAAATTACGTTTATCCTTTTCCGCAGGTGCTTTTCCTAAAACCTCTTTTCTCTTTAAGGCATTCCTCTCGGCCAATTTATTGGCCGATTGTCTGTCGACAGCAGAGGTGATGGATAATATACGTCCTTGGTAAACATATTTGGGTGACACATCATCGGCAATTAATATCGATGTTGATCCTGTATTTGATGGAGCGTTGTCAAGACACTCAAGGTAAGCATCTTCCTTTTTAAAGGCTACAAATGCTGAACCTTTGGATAAACCAGTCTCCTTATCAACTACGGGAAGAGCGTATTTGACGGGTCCAAACGATTCAAAGTGCTCTTTCAAACTCTCTTCATCGGCATCGTATGGAATATTTCGTACAAAAACTGAGTATGCTTCTTGTCTGTTGCTTTTCTTCTTTGGCTTCTCTTCTACTTCCTGTGGCTCACCATCAACTTCAATTTTGATATCCTCATCATCCGAATCAACTTCATCATCAGTGTTGATCTCATTCAACTGATCAAAGTTTGAGTCATCATCATCATCTCCATCACTGTCCTCCTCTTCCTTTTCGATATCTTCTTCATCATCACTTCCAAGACCCCCTTCCGCTTCCTCTTCCTCTTCCTCTGCGTCTCCTTTACTAGAGCGGTCCACAGCTGCTGCTTTCTTCTCTTCTCCTTCCTCATCATCTTCATCTTCACTTTCCTCATCCTTGATTTGTTCCCATTTTGATTTTTCAACTGCAAAATCAACAGCAACTTCTCTTCCATCTATTTTCAACCCTTTGCTTTCCTCGACAGCCCTTTCAGCAGCCACCCTCTTCTTCATAATTACAAATGCAAACCCACACATCTGACCTCCCTTCTTTTTAGGAATATACGCATCAAACACAGCACCATATCTTTGGAAGATATTTTTCAATGTGTCTGCCTTCTTACAACTCCAAGGTAGGTTCCTAATAATCAAACGAGCTCTTCTTTTCTCTATTGGCTCAGCTTGCTTCTTGTTAATTGAAGTTCCATCTGGTCCTTGTGTTTTCCTATCTCTTCTCTTGGCAATATCAACTCGTAATAACCTGCCTTGAAATTTTGTCTTTCTCGACTCAACTAAAGCAGTCAATGTGTCGTCATCTAAAGTGAATGAAACAAAGCCAAATCCTCTGCTTTGTTTATTTTCATCGGTGACAATAACTGCATGCTTCACTGGAACAAATTGGGAAAAGTATGTTGATAAATCTTCTGATGTAGCTTCTGACGGTATGGACCTGACGAAAAGTGTTTTATGATCTAAGCCATCATCATTCACTTGTTTTGAGCTTGTTGTTGAGACTGTAGCAGTTGAATCAACAGCTTCTTTGGTTGGTATACTTTCAATTTCTGACATTATTGCCTTTCTCACGAGACTGTAAGGCAATTGGAATAAACTCTGATGTTAAACTAAGAATCAAAAAGCAGAGCATCGCAAAAGAAAAAAAGAAAATCACAAAAATTAATTTTTCTTTTACTTCTCCTTAATTTGGAACAGAACTTGGTAGCGAGAAGATAAACAACGGTGCTTGATCTGGTGTTCAACGGTAAAGCACTATTGGCGCTTGTGCCTCACATCAGACGAAATACACCGTCAATGGAAGAAGATATCCGGAAAGAAAATGTTCTTCCCAATGCATTTATACCTCATTACTCGACTAAATGTCTCTTCACGACATTGGAGCGTCTAAATACGGATACATTGTATCAACTTTGCGTCCGCTGGACCCAATCAGTCAACACGCAACCTCATGTTCCAGAGGAATCAATATACACACAACAGGGCCTTGGGAAAAAGTTGGTGAAAGAAATCAAGGAGCTTCGAAAAAATCCACGGAGCCAAAAGAGTGATATCATTCGGAAAATAATATACGAGTATTGGCCAAATGGGTTAAATATACTACAACATGCCCAATTGGACTGTCAGTTGATTCTAGATGAGCCAGACCAATCCAGTTGGCTATTTTCAAGAATCACCAATGCACAAGGAAATGCATTCTGTCCTGATGTCGATCCTCAATTGTTTGCACAAGATATGGCATCAAAATTAGCCGACCTTTACATCACCCACGTTTACATCTTGAAACATCCAAGTCTATCAATGCATATTATACGAGTTCAAGTGTTTGATTTAAACCATCAAGCGGGTGTTCTCGACTCAACTCAACCACAGTTTACAAGCCATAAACCTTACTTTGTATGTCTACCGAATGAGAGTTCCTACATTTTCCATTCTGTGAATAGTAATGACATAGCTTACGATATGATTATGCAAACGATAGAACAATGCCTACCTGAACAGGAACAAAACCAACTATGTCTTCACACTCCATCCGACCAGAAACAAATTGCATCGTTAGAGACTATGTTCACACTAAAGGGTAATTCGCGTGTGGCGAATAGCTTGGGTATATGGACACCATACGCCGATGGAACAATCGATGTGCCTCCACTTGGTGCGTTAGAGAAGCATTCAACTCTACAACAACAAGTCAACGATGAGAAAGATGATGGTCTGAATGCAAAGCTAAGAAAACTTGCAAACCTTCGATTTCAGGGAAACGTTGAAGCACCATTGAAAGATGGCACAGAGTCCAAAAATAATAATGGATCAAAGAAACGAAAGTTTACAGCTATTGAAGATGATGTAGACACGCAAGAAAAAAAAGTAAAACTCTCATTTGCATCACGTACACCCTTACAATACAGTGAGTTCATCATTCAGGAAAACATCAAACAAGACCAACCAGAATCAAGATCCAACATCAAACTTAAATTCTCTGGATCTGACGTGTTTGGCGGGCTACATGAACTTGCTGCATCTACTAGGGACCCAAATGGCATGATTCTAAATCCCGCAGAAATACCCAATTGGTTAACAGGGGAGGAGGGTGCTACATCTGGACATATAAGAGACGGAAAATTTCATTCTAACTAAATAATCAATAACCCAACTTTTGCATATTTGATTTTATAACTTGTACAGCTTTTGTATCAGAAGCAGGCACATTTTGCTTTAAATTTCGAAGAATTTCAACATCTTTATTCTTAAACGCCTCTTGCGCCGCTGATTCATAATCCTCGTTTCTAATGAATAACCGAACTTTTTCATCATAATTGTACTTGACTGAGTTGCGAATATATGCAGATATGTGCTCCTTTGGTGCATTATTGGCAAATGCGGCTTCTATAATTGGCTCAAACCCTATAGGAGATTTACCCACCGATGCATCTAATGATCCAAATACAAATTCATACAATCGGTCAAACTCACGCGCTTGAGAATACGTGTTTAACACCAAATGCCAAAACTTTTCTTGTGACACCGAGAACTCTTTAACTATTTTGCTCGCTGGTTTGACTTGATTCATTTTGATTAATTTTTGAAGGATTTGCAACAATGATTTTTCAGAATAAAAGTTACTAAGGTATGTCTTTTCCAACCGGTTTTGAAGTTCAAGAATCTTGAGCTCTCTTTCAATGGCTTTCATGGTAGTAGTTCGAATTGATTTTCGCAAACACTTTGTTAATAGCTTCTTGTAGTTATTGTAGTATTCTTCACCTTCCCCATTTGGATGAGTCTTTGAAAACTCTTTCAACTTTATTAAGTTCAACTCGTGAGTTTTATCTTCATGAGCTAAGAATTTCTCCATCAATTTGGGATACGACTTTCCCATTGACTCAACCCAAGTATGTCCGATAACCTCACCTTTGATTGGTGTAGTCTCTGTTGGAATTTCCACATTCAAATCCAGCAATTCTCTTTGGATAGTGGGGTTAAAATGCTTGCTTTCATTTTGGTTTAATATCTCAAAAAAATCTGATGTGGGTAAGGTATCTTGCACACGCAAGAGCATAAGAAGACTTAAGTAATAGTCACCCGATTGAAATGCTTTGACCAATGCGAGTTCAATCTCGTCAAAGTCAATTAGCTTCTTCACCTTGTTGCTAACGGAGGGCTCTAAATCAACCAACAAATTTGTTAAAATCACCCTCCCTTCTTCATGTGCCACATCCGAAATCATGTCAATGGATATGTAATTCGTCCTCTTATTAGAAGCAGATAGCAACTTGTCAACAATAACTTTAAACAATTTCACGTCCGAGTAGTCCAGCTCTTTCCGTATTTTATAGCAGCACCAATGAATGTAGATCAATGGCATCAAGTCTTTGAGGCCTAATGTACTTACGATTCGCAACGCCAAGTAGTGCTGATTTCTTCGTAGAAGCATTTTGACCACTTCTTTCCATCCAATGGTTTGCACCTCCAGGTAGGTCAAAAACAATCCCAACTCTTGCGCCCTTAATTGATTCAACACCTTGACGGTGTTTAATACAGTTACGTACTTGTTCGCATCAAATGTGCCTTCAGTATAAACTTTTCCAAATGAAACCGCTTTCAAAGCCTTTTTCTGCCAGCTTGAATCAAGTTCATCGAGTGCCACTTGGAGGGCGTCTTCCATGGCAATTGATAGTACGCCATCTGATTTCAAAAGGGTGATATTAGCATGCGCTTTTGCTGCATTCAGGTTGAATTTGTTGACACAATCGGCCAATATACTACTTGGGCTGTTTGATCCAATTTGGTACATCGCCACCGTCTTTTCTGGTACTCGACATAAAAGCTGTACTTTTTCACTTGTTACTGCACGCAAACCATCCGACAAGGTTTGCAAGATGGGGATTGTGTACAGTAAATCATTTTTTCCTGGGTCTTTTAGAAGCAAGTTGTCGAGATCAAAGTCATCATCCTCATCAATATCGTAAAAGAATGATATTGATTGTTGTTCTGGACCAATCAATTTTATCTCATCTTTCAACGACAAAGCGATCGCATCATTGCCACACCAAGTCACTTGATAGGGCGAACTTGAATCGTTTGACGTATCATATTCCAAAAGTATTTGATCGAACGAGCTGCTAACAACAAGGACTTTACTAAATGACTTATTATGCAATGCAATTAATTGTTCATTTGGTGACACAGAAATGCTATTAAATGGTCCATCAGTCAACTCTTGATCAACAAGTTCGAAACTCGAGAGACCGAAATCGACTTTTAAAACTAGAATTGTCTTTTGACATGCAATGTAGATGACAACGTTTTCCTTGCTATCATTTACAGAAAGTCCCTCGATATCCTTTGGTGAGTAGCTGGAGATATCAATTTCATAGTTTTGGAATGAGTCCAAATCTGTCAATATGAGTTTGTTTTCAAGTCTGACAATTAGATGGTTTTCAGAAGTATGCGTTTCTAGGATGTTGATAATTTCCTCTGTTTCGTCGTTTTCGAGGTTGGTTATCATCCTACTCGACTCCGTGACAGGCTTATTACCGTTCTTACCATTAGGAGTCATATTGTCCAATTTAACCAAATCCTCGGTAAATCGGTACTCATTGAAATTCCCCACCAAATCCTGGTAATACCTAAATTTCCCATCGTTAAGGATCAATACTAAATCTTCTCGACGGAAATGAAAGTCATGAATGTAATCGGTTGGCGTACTATTATAAACCACTGATGACACCTTATTTCCACTTAGACCATAAACTTCAACAAGGTTCGGGTGTGGAACTGACTTGGACGCAATGGCAATCAACGTCGTGTTTGGCGCAAATGATATCCTGTAATTGGGGTAGAGGTCCTCAATTGGCCAACCTAAAGGGGCGTAACAAGTGCTTATATCATAGTAGACATTCTGTAATCTCAGCCAGTTGAAGCTAGGATTTGTAGGCATTTGGTTGACCAGTGGGGAAGAATAGTTAGTTTTGGCTTTGGTGAGACCGAGATGAAAAAAAAGTAAAATTGGAAATTATCAGTGATTTTATAAGCTTTATCCAAACTGTATACACGATACCATGGCTGACCTGGAAATAGAATTTGTCACATTAGTTTCAACTGATAATTTCAAGTTTATTATACTGAAGGAGGTGGCGTCGATTTCGTCGGTATTGAGAAACTCGCAAGGTTTCGAAGAAGGCAAAACAGGCAGAATAGATCTCGATATGGATGGTGATATTCTAGAGTGCATTGTTGAATATTTATACTATCATCATAAATACAAGGACCAAGCTGAAAGTGGTGACGTTCCTGAATTTGATATACCCACTCATTTAGCATTAGAGTTGTTAGTCAAAGCTGATTACTTGGATATATAGCAGAGACAAAGAATGTTAGAGGAGTATAGAGAGAAGAAGTGAGATGACTAAGCATCTTGAAGTGGCCATATTGAGGCTGTGTAATTTTCTCTTGTGATGGTAAGTGTTGTGCATCGGTATGTGTGTAATATATGTGTAGTATATGTGTGATATCTGTAATGTGTGTGATCATAATGCGATCGGAATTTGAGTGCGTAGATTTTCCTTATCCTTATCACTTACCACATCAGCATTATACATCATGACAACTGCTCTATTAAATACACTAACCCTGGAGGTGAATCAGTTTATTACTAGTGGCCAAGAAAGCTTAGACGCTTTACTTGACGACTCGAATAGTTTCTTACAACTGTTGAAAGAATTGGAATCCGATTTGGAAAAAGAATTAAATGTGGAGCAAGGAGAGCCACAGGCGCAAAATGGCGACACCCACGACACCACCACCAACAAACAAGTCAGTGGGTTACTGAAGCAAATGGATAGTTGGTACAAATCATCGATAAATCGACTCAAGACTTACAATACTTCCAACAACAGGTTTCTGAAGAATGTTCTCAATAGTAGCAAATTTGGTGTCAACTTAGATGATGCCTACATATACCCCTTGAATATGGATACCTACCCAGTGGGCGACTTCGATCTTGACAAAGCATTGAATGAAATAAATATAGCACCGCATAACCGGATCCCCTTGGATCTTAAGAACAAGAGCGTCAGGCGAGAGAATCGACAAGAATTGACCAAAGCAATAATCCTACATTTGTTGAAGATTGGCCAGAGCAATATTGTACCTACCATGGTAGAGCAATTGCTAAACGACCCTACAATATCGATAGACCTGGAGTTAGCAGAGAGGTTTAAGTTGCTCAATCTGATTGTTGATGACATCTGTATCAGCCATGACTTGACTGATGCCTTAGGCTGGTTCGAAACCAAATTCAACGAGCGAGCCGTTGGAAAGGTACCACCTATTGAAAGAAGTGATACCTTAAGCGAAGTTGAGTTCAAGTTCCATATGCTCCAATTTATCATTTTATTGAATGGAAAGGAGCGGAAATTTACTGCTAACGATGCGTTGGAAGCATATTTTTACTCAAGAGAGCACTTTAGTAAGTTCTTAAAGGACTACCTAAATGAGTTAGCACCATTGATGTCGTTGATTCTTTTTAATTCAGATTCGGGAATTGAAAACTTTTCACGACAGAAACACAAGGAGGTTGCTATAAGTAATTTTATTGAAAAGCTAAAGCAAGGTTTTGCGATTGAGGCAGAAGAAGTTCTTAACAATGGAAGACAGGGTCAGGCGGAGTTTGTGGCCGAGTTGCTTAACAGTTTTAATAACATTCACGAAAATGAAGAGCTATTTGCCAATTTGTCACATGACTTTGTTGCAGAGTATTGTAAGGATTTGAAGTTGTCAAGTGACTCGTCGTTGTTTCAAAGCATTTTAGCTGGTCATATTTACTTGCCCAGTTTTTACAAGTACAACCAAATTGAGTTAAAGATGAAACGATTTAATGACCGAACCAAATCCGGTCAATCTGAGAAGGATATAATTATGAACAACGTTGCATCGTTTCATTTTGAATTACCGTTTCAGCTACCAGACTCGAACAGGTTTTTGTTTAGAAACCATCCCATCTTCATTTGCCCTGTCACACGAGAGCAATCCATACCTCTTTCCGAGACTATAGAAGAGCCGATATCGGTCCATTATGATGACAAGGACCAAGCTGTGACCAGAAAGAGGAAAGTCGCAGTCGACAACCCACTTAATACACAGGTGGTTGCATTAAAGTATTGTAATCATTTGGCGTTGAAGGAGAGTGTCTGGCACCTTTCTAAAAAGGGAATTGATGTATTCAAATGTCCCTATTGTTACAAGAAACACAAGTTTACAGATGTGGTAGATGCATACTTTATAGATTTATAATCTGAAGTGGTGACAGCTAAACTGTGAGTTGGGGATAAATTGAGAATGTCAACCTCTGGTAATGAGAGAGAGATGAGCTTGATTGTAGACTATCAGATGTGGTGATGTGCAGTCTTTCTAAACTCCTCTTCTGATTGTTTGCAACCTTTGACAGAGTCTGCCTCAAACCGAACTGCGATCTCATCTGATGAGATTTATACGGAAAAGCAAAAAAAAAAAAACGAAAACAATTCTCCATCTAAATCGGAGCCTATCAAACACAATGCAACCCAAGAGCAACAACAAGGGCAAAGATCCTACTCTACTAATAAACGAGGAGTCCATTTTAGGCGAGAGATGGTGTCCCATATATGAAAAAGTTGCCAATTTTGAGCCTACCCATTTCGAACAGGCGATGCTCAATATTATCAAACAACCCAATATCAATTCAACTGTAATACTACGAGCCGACATTTTGAAGGAGAAAATCTACGATCCAAATGAAGGAGAAACTACTTTCATAAGCAAGTTGATAAATTCTGTTCCTGATGTCGAATCCAAAGACCAGGGAAATGAGGTTGTTTTGCTACATCGCGATTTACAAGATGTTAATATTCGGGAGATAAATGTCGATGGGTGTCAACTAAATTTAAAGAATAGATGTGAAATCGTGCGGAGAATGATTCCACGGAATCCATTTAAAGATTTTATCATCAATCAGACGTGTTTGGTGATGAAGACAGACGATGAACAGAGCGTGCTTGTGGTGTATGTGCCACATATACATACAGCCGAAGAAATTCCATACTACTTACCTCCAGTGTATGCCGTGGGAATATTATACCACAATAATAGGGTGTCTCTTCATTATCTACCATTTGAATTGGACGACTGGCGTGAGGAAAGGAACAAAATAAAGAATATGGACTTATCGGAAAGGCCCATTAGAATTGCATTGAGGTTACTACAGACATCTACCAAGCATTCAAGTGGTGTCAAACTAGGATACGAGAAGCGAGTCAATCACGATTTGGTTGTTTCCAAGGTCGATTTTCAAAACAGGTACATCACTCTCAAGTCAAAGTATTCATCAGACTTGGTTAATTCATGGTGTGAATCTACTGATCCAAAGAAACATGTATTTGAAGATCTTGCAATAGCCGCATTTTTGATTGAGTATTGGAAGTTAAAAAAATACGACAAAAATGAGTTTGAATTTCGTGATTTGGGTTGTGGCAATGGACTCCTTGTGTATATTTTGATGATGGAGGGCTACAAGGGTGAAGGAATAGATGCACGAGCAAGGAAGTCATGGAAAATGTATCCACCCCATGTGCAAGAAAAATTAGTGGAAAAAATTATTGTTCCTAGTATCTTATTGAAACCGCATCCTTCGTTGGCAAAGATTGCCCCACATATAAAGGATAATGGCAGGCAATTTGCCGAACCAAAAAATAACCAGGTCAACTACCACACAGCAGAGAGTTTGCTCAATTCACCTAATGTATGCACCACTGAAGATTTCCCTAAGAAGACTTTTCTAATAGGGAACCACTCCGATGAGTTGACGTGTTGGATCCCACTATTGGAATATCCATTTATGGTGATCCCTTGTTGTTCGCATTCACTAAACGGTAATAAAATGAGGTTCACGCCGAGAAAGGTAAAAGGCGCATTGCCCAACCAGTCAATGACATCAACTTATGGGTCTTTAGTTGACCATGTAGAAGATATTGCCATTTTAAATGGGTGGCAGATTGAAAAAGAGATGCTTCGTATACCAAGTACAAGAAACGCAGCAGTGATGAGTAGTGAGAAAGTGAAACCATTTCAAAGCGAGCCGCTGGATATTTCTCAATTGAGGGTCTTGGATATAATTGCCATGGAAGGGGGTGCAGAAGGATGGGTTGAAAACGCATTGAATTTGATGAAAAAGGCGCCTAGGAGTCATTAGGTAGATAAATGTTGTTTGGTTTAATAGACTGCTTTATAGAATGTAATTGTAACTAAGTTAGTGGCTTTGTTAAAAAGTAAACAAAAGTTGCACAAAATAAGTTGTATCTCATAATTTTTCCATTTTTGAACATTTTAAAAAGTCGAGAAGAACTGCTCAACGACACTTGCCTCACAACCAATCGCTTACCCCCCCTGGAATCATGACCGGCTCATCATCCCAGTATGTATATATACACATAGTATATTTATGATCTATGCATCATTTTACTAACATCTGCTAGATTTCAGCAACTTGAGAAGCTAGGCGAAGGAACTTATGCCACCGTGTACAAGGGACGTAACCGAGCCACTGGCGCGTTGGTTGCATTAAAAGAAATCAACTTGGACTCGGAAGAAGGCACACCATCAACGGCCATCAGGGAAATATCATTAATGAAGGAGTTGGACCATGAGAATATCGTGACATTGTACGATGTTATACATACTGAAAATAAATTGACGCTTGTATTTGAATTTATGGATAAAGATTTGAAAAAGTATATGGAAGTTCACGGTCAACAAGGTGCATTGGATTTGAAAATTGTCAAGAGCTTTTTATTTCAGTTACTCAAGGGAGTCATGTTTTGCCATGATAATAGAGTCTTGCATCGTGATTTAAAACCACAAAATTTATTAATCAATAGTAAAGGTGAGTTGAAATTGGGTGATTTTGGATTAGCTCGTGCATTTGGTATCCCCTTTAATACCTTCTCCAATGAAGTTGTTACTTTATGGTACAGGGCCCCTGATGTGTTATTAGGTTCAAGAGCTTATACCACATCAATAGATATTTGGTCAGCTGGATGTATATTTGCAGAAATGTGTACTGGTAAACCATTATTCCCAGGTACTGCTAACGACGACCAGTTGATTAAAATTTTTCGGTTAATGGGGACCCCCAATGAACGCACATGGCCCGGAATCAGTTCTTACCCCAATTATAAAAATAATTGGCAAA
Organism: Lodderomyces margitis; assembly: GCF_024628925.1. Lineage (NCBI taxonomy): Eukaryota > Fungi > Ascomycota > Pichiomycetes > Serinales > Debaryomycetaceae > Lodderomyces > Lodderomyces margitis. Next base: position 279,904 of record NW_026261776.1, read on the forward strand.
TTTTTGTCCCGCAAGATTTGCGATTGTTGGTGCCTAACTTGGATTCCATGGGTTTGAACTTGTTGATGAGTTTGTTGCAAATGAGACCTGAGCTGAGAATCACGGCTAGACAAGCTTTGCAACATCCGTGGTTCCACGAGATAACAATGCCCACTCCTGTACAGCACCATTTAAGTGACCCTTACCAACAACAATATCAACAACAGCAACAGCAGCAACAACACCACTCATCAGATGCGGCACAACAACCTATTATTGATCAACAGTATTGAGATTGTTTTTTTGTATAGAATGAATGTATGAACAGAGTTCGATCTATTAGTCTATATATGCTTGATTCTTTGAGTCATTGAGTATGATTTGCGTAACTTCGTTAATAAAAGGCACTTCAGTACCAGAATACTCATCTGTTTTTCTAGCTTCAAGAATTTCGTGTATTAGGTGCTCAGCATTGGTCTTTTTGTGCGGTTGACCAAGAAGAAAGCATAAAATGTTGAAATATCTTTCTGATGAGATGCTTTTGATATATATGTGATGGGGGATTGTAATTTGGTTCTCATTGTTTTCGACTTCACCGAAATACACATGGCCAGAGCTCATTCCATTGGCAAAATTGTAGAAATTCAACTCATCTATTGAAAATCCACCACCCCCAACCACTTGCTCGTCTTCATAGGTAGGCAACGGAGGATTCTCCGACACTTTCCCCAATGGATCTAAATCATAATTCAAATCTTGGTCATCTTTCATCGAAATAAACTTTATGTACTTGTCAAATTCATCGTACATTGACGAATGCTCAAAAATGCCCGTTCTTAATTCATAATTGACTCGTTTTGCCAAGGCATCGATTTCATCAAACTTGACCTTGAGAAACATCAATCTCAACTTACGATTCATGTATATATCACTTCGAGATTTGTAGCGTAAAAGCTTTCGCTCGTTAATGGTGTCGCCAAATGTAAACAGGTCAAGGCTGGTCAATAATTGCCTCGACACAAATCGGAAATTCAAAATCGATGCATCAATGACATACCTTCCAGCTATGGAGTTATACTGCAGCCAAAGTAGCTTGAGTCCCTTTATGCTCTCTAGCAATTTTGGATAAAACGTGCTTCGTTCAACTTCAATATGTACTCGATTCAACCTGTCAATACAGGATTCGTAGTACTGAATTTTGGATTCAATGGTGTTGCAATCAAGTCGACTATTCAAATCGGAAACAAAGTACAACCTTATCATTTGCAAAGCCAACGAATAATGTGGCCATGAGTTGGTAATGCTATCATCTTTTGTAGTAGTGGACCCTTGGTGATCTCCTTTGAATTGCAAGTTGGCATACATGGTCTTATTGACTAAAGGCAAATTGTTATTTGGGCCGGCTAGAAGGAATATCTTGTACATTAAGTTTATGGGGAGATGATTGATGGTTAGCTTACGACGTGTTTCATTGTCCCATGGATTCTTCTGAAGTTGTTTCTTTGATGGTACTTGTGTGATGCTAGATTTGACCAGCGGAAGTGTTTGGTTTCGCCTTCTCCTTTTTCGGTAAGGCTCCAGTGAAAACCGACTATTTAACGACTTTAATGGTTTGCCGGGCAAGATGAACCCCATGACTCTGGCAACTTAGTGAGATGAAGATCTAGCTCCATCTCCGAAAATAAAATAAATCATGCGCGCTCACACCGCGCGCATTTCCCTTTGAAGCACTTCTACAAACTAAGTCAAAACGAAATATTTAAAACATTCAAACTAAATACAAAAACCTATACCTTAATTCTTGAATTGGTCTTCGGTGACACCAGCACCCATGGCGGCAGTAGAAGTTACACCACCAGAGACCATCTTCAACAAACCATCAATGTAGTTAGCACCAGACCATTTTTGATGCTTGACAACTTCGACACCCTTGGCAATTTCTGGTTCTTGAACTTGAGAACCATATGCCTTCATACCAATCTTGGAGTAGTTGTTGGCGAAATCATCAACTGCCAATGCAGTAGTGTGGAGACCAGCCAAAGTGATGAATTGCCAGACGTAACCAAGTTCACCCAATCTCTTGATATAAGTTTCTTGCTCGTCAGCTGGCATAGCCTTGGTCCAGTTGAATGATGGTGACAAGTTGTAGGCAAGCCATTGGTCTGGGACAGCAGATTTAACACCGTCGGCGAATTCCTTAGCTTGAGCGTAATCTGGCAATGCGGACTCCATCCAGATCAAGTCAGCATATGGAGCAAAAGCTCTACCTCTCATAACAGCACATTGGCAACCACCCTTGTATCTGTAGTAACCTTCTCTGGCTCTTGAAACTTCCCAGTTGAAATAAATGTCCTTTCCGAGAAGTTCTCTGGCCAATTTTCTGGCTTCTTTGTTGGAAGTTTCCGATAATGGGTTGACCTTGTCAGTGAATTTCTTGATCAATTGGTCTTTGTTCGAGTACGAACCATTCTTGATTTCATCAACAACAGCTTCCGAGAACAACTTGACACCGGCCTTCTTGGTCCATTCGGCTTCAATAGCACCCAATTCGTCACCGGTGGCACCTCTTCCTTCAGCTTCAACCAATAATTGAACCAAGTCACCTGATTCGGGGTTGGTGGCACCAGCAATAAAGTAGTGGTCTCTGTGGTCAATAGTAGAAGTGATCAAAGTAGCAGCTTCTGAATCGGTTCTAGCAACAGCCAACAAGTTTGAGCCAAAGATATCAGCAGAAGCTCTAATAGCAACCAATCTGTTAATGTGTTCTTGGACTGGAACCAAAACCTTACCAGCCATATGGCCACACTTTTTGGTACCTGGAGCTTGATCTTCAATGTGGATACCAGCAGCACCTCTCTCAATAAACAATTTAGTCAATTTGATGATAGCAGTTAAACCACCGTGACCAGTATCAGCATCAGCAATGATTGGTCTTAAAAAGTCGGTGTATGGGGTCTTGGCTCTTTCTTCTGGGGTCATGGTCAATCTCTCTTCGTGTTGTTTTCTGTCGTGGAACAACTGGGCAAACCACAAGTGTTCAACCTTGTTTGGAACAGTGTCCATTGGGTAATCAGCCAAATCTGGAGATGGTTCATTCGAAGTAGAAGCGGTTGAGGAACATTGCCATCCAGAAACGTAAATGGAGTCTAAGTACTTGGCCATTTGGGTAACGTGGATTGGGTCCAAGGCACCGAAAGTGAAGGAGACACTCTTGTTAGCATCGTGCTTTTCCAAAAGGGAAAACAATTTATCAGCTTGTTGGGAAGATGGGTAGTTGATCTTTACAGTACCTCTCTTCTTAGCAATGTCTTCGGCAGTGTAGATTCTCTTGGTTTTTCTCCATCTTGGTTCTGCCCACCATTTTTTGATTTCATCAACTTCCTTTTGGAAGTCTTGTTCTTCCTTTTTCAAGTCAATAGTAGTGTAAGCCATGTTTGTGGTAATTGTAGTAATAACAACTGTACTAGTTGGATAAAGTTTAAATTTGAAGAGAAGAAAGGGAAAGGGAAAGGGAGATTGAGAAATGAGAAATGAGAAATGGGGGGATATCGAATGATATTTATAGTGAAATTTATTGTTCAATATAATTATGGTTGTCGGTGTTATATTACAATTTTTCACGGGAGAGTGGGAGTGGTGTGTCACAGAGAGAGAGTACATAAGGAAAATAAAAATAAAAATAAAGTGGACACAAAAAAATGGGCATGTAAAAGACAAAGAGAGAGAGTCATCATTTTAATCATCAAATTTAGCAAAAGAAGTAGTAATAACCATCCGAGGAAGCATACAGAAAGGTCTATCAGCAACTAATCGCTAACATTTCTAGTAAGGAAAAAAGATCAAAAGGCACATACAAAAACACAGCCAGAGTCAAATATAAGTGAGTGTGGAGACAAATACGTTTCTGTCTTCTCTCTCCTCTTTATCCCTCCTTTTTAAATTGCTTTGATTCATTTTCGCTTTTCCCCGGATTTTGACATGCGAAAAATATTTCTTTGACTGTCGACGTTAGAAAAAAACAAAGTACAAGTTTCCTGCATATTAATTAACTCTCGGGTTCTTTGACTATTGTCGGTGTTTTATGAGCTGGCGCTATTGTATTTGCCAATGGAAACAGTTTAAGCAGTAGCAGACGTTACACTAATTCGCGTAGTTAACTTAGAAAGAGAGGACTATATAGTGCTAGTAGTTCAGATATGTTGGATATTCTCTTTTTGCAGTGGAGTATGGTAGCAATTGAAAGAGTATCCAGCATTTGGCAGTTTTGAGAACAGGAAGTGCTATGGAATTATTCAGTAAGAGCGATAGCTACTTGGATGCTGCTGAAGCAGATCATTGGACGTTTCATTCCATTGATCCTACAAACACAACAGAAATAAACCCCAGAAAAAAAATTCTGAAAAATGTAATTCCTCGGTTGAATGGGAGTACCATTTTAAGTCTAAGTTGTTGTTTGCCCTACCATATTATGAAACCGTAGTGGTGATTACATCTGCAAAAGCACTCGATGCATTGATTGGTTGCCTTGCAGTACTACAGTGTTTGAGAAATGGTGCGATAAGTATAGCATCTCACCTAGGTAAAACATGAATGACTACAACGGCCAACCGATGATGCAACCCCAAATCAGTTGATTACTCAACCCTCAGTCGGTGGTTCAACTCCCCAGTCAGAAGCTCCATCCCCTATGACATATACAGAATTCGAGTAACCGCTATATTTTGGTTTCTGCAATCCCGGTGCCGAAAGTCGCAATCGAAACAAAAACAAAAGACCGTGAAAACTTTCCCAATGAGGTAATTGTTTTATTTGTCCGGCGCTCAAAAATAAAATAGAATAAAATAAAAAGAAATATATATATAAATTTTTTTTTCATTTACCGTGGAACAGGAACAAAACATTTCTTGACTGTGAAAAAAAAAAAAAAACTATTGAGAAGAAAGGGGCCCTGAAACGGTATATTGACGTAATTATATAACGAATTGTATCGTGTGAGGAACAATCTTCATAGCATTCAATGGTAGAGCCGAAGAGTAATACCAATTAGGTGTTAAAATCCCATTGGATTTGTAGTTACTAACAATGTTGTGCTCTTGCCAGTAAACTCGTCTCGTGACTTTATAAGGATCAACGGAAGAAAGGAATGCCTAAAACCATTTTCAATGTAAAGCGTGTAAAACAGCGCAAAAAATTATAAGACAAAAGGTGGGGAAGGCGGACCCAAAGAGGTTTGTTTATCTACGTTATCGTTGCAATCATTACATTGTCTCACTCTTCTTATTCACTTTCTCGCTTTTTTTGACGCGTTGGGATCACTATTTTGTTTTCTCTTTTTAACCAACCCAGACAAATCATTCACCACCTTGGGAGCACTTGTTGTAGTGGCACTCTTGCTACTACTACTACTTCCCTCTGCACCCTTTTTTTTCACAATGGATGTCAAGTTATTAATGATTGCTTGTCCAGCATTAGCACCTGCAGCATCACTGCCTAATATACCCTTCATTATATCCAATTGATCTTGTTGCAACTGTTCATTTGGATCTTTAATCAAATCCTGATACTTTTCCTTCAATTCACCAATCATCTGCTCATTGTCCTTCCTTTTTGTTTCGTCGGTTTCTTTCTTGTTCCTGGCCTCTGTTGATTTTATTGCCAGCTTAATATGTTGTGCTGCCTTCTTTCGTGATTCACCGGCATCGTCTCCTTCATCCTCAACACAAAATTCCAAAGCAAGCGCTAGCTTGTAGTGGGATTCTGATACAAGGGGTGAATCAGATGGGTATAATTCTAATCTTAAATCAAGTGACTTGTTTAAATCCTGGGCTGATTGAGGGAAGTTTTCCATTTCCAAAGATACTTCACCGAGAATGTCATATGTTTCAGACAATTTTTTCAACAACTTGACATACTCATCTTCAATTAACGCAGTTTCATTACTAATGTATGGTGGAGATTGTGTTGGTTTGGTGGCAGACTCGATTTGCTTTTCAAATACAGCTCTGGTTGCATCTAAAATCATCCATGCCATCTCCAAATCCCCCGGCTCCTGGCCCTCTTCATCACCTTCTTGATCTTGCTCGTCTTCAGAACCGTCTTCGGTCGTTCCGTCAGCACTCGTCTCACCATTTTTTTCTCCTTCCGCTGGTTCCGCCCCTTCTCCCTCTATTTCACCTTCAATTGGCTCAGCATCATAAAATTGAAACTTATCCTCACCTTCTGCATCTTCCTCACCTTCTCCATCTTGTTTCTCCTCATCACCATCTTGTCCATTTGCACCTCTTACACCACCCAACACTTCACTCTTGCTTACTCCATTTTGATACAATGCTTTTCCGTATAGAAATAATAAATCTCCATCCTCTTCTCCTTCATGTTCATTTGAATACTCTTCACAAGCTTTTCCGTATTTTTCAGATGCCAATTCATAATCCTTGGATGCATACAACTTGGACCCTTCCAGAACTAGCTGGTTTATCTCTGTTGAATATGACATTGTGGTTTATTAGATTGATTCAATTGTATGCCAGTGTTGCAGTCGTACGATGAAGAAAAAGGACTTTCGAAAGACGTTTTTCTTTAAAATTATTATTTTGTGGAAAGACGCGACTGCGAATTTATCGTGTAGCAAAGCAAATAAGCAACAGTCTCTGAAGGATAAGTGAGGAAGGATATTGGATGAGGATATAGGCTCTAAGATAGCATTGGAAATGTATTGTCGACTTCAATACTACGTATAAACTGTTGCACTTTGTAAGAACTATTTCCCTTGTTTTAGCATTTATAAAGATATTTACCCAAATTGTTCGCAAAAGAGAATTTTTAAAAAGAAAGGTAATATGCTTTTGATGTTACATTTACAAATATAAACCACTAGATACCCCAGCTTCCATCCCAAACACTGTTCCCTCTAACAAGGTCATTTGTGTTACAGCCATAGTTTTCTACATTCGGTAGCGATTGTAACTTTTGTTTCGCTTAAAGAAAAAAGATCAATAAATCAAAACAATATCAGAGCCGCTTGCAAACATCTTCAAAACTAGCGACTCAATTTTGCTTTACAAGTGCTAAAGACAAGATTCTATTCCGAATACATATTGCTGAACATCTACTTTAAAGTGAGATACAAGAAGCGACCGAATTGTCGATAGTGTGTGACAATGTCTAAAAAGCTACCTAGAAGAAAACCCCCACCATTGGAAACAGATGCCGGATCTACAGAATCAAGCAACTTTGGCGGAACACTATTTACTTTACCCCCAGAGCTGAGTCAATTTGCACGGCCGATACCTACACAACATGTCGACTACTCAACAAACACTGTCGATCTACTAAATTTGTCTACTCCAACAGAACCACTGTACAACGACACAACTGAGATTTCTTTTGATGAATCCTTCACTTCGGTTGACTCGCCTAAACCAAAGGGGCCGAAGGAAATATGGGAATACGACCAAACTCATTTCAACGCTATTCCAAAGGACATCTCATCAAGACCCACACACGCTAATATACAAATCAGTCGAATTCTTCCTAATCGAAGTTATCAACAAATGTCAAGATCGCAATCAAACCCAAACATGGTTAAGAGCACGTCTGTAGAATCAACTCCTCCTTATCCGGTGCTGGTGCATCAAGTGGAACCTCATAACCCACCTTACCCCACAGGACCCATTGAAGACTTTCTAGACGACGATTTCGATAGCGAATTCGCTTTTGATGTTGATTCTCCTTCACAAAGAAGGACTCGAGCTATTATAGAGGAAACAGTTTTTACAACCTCACCGAAAATGAATGATATCCCCAACTTGAGCACAAGAAGCTCGCAATCAACAATCCCAATCAATCACAATCAGAGACAGAGCATAGACACTTCATTCACCGATCTGGCCGGGTCGTCGCCCACATGTACGCCTAACCATAGGACATCCATGTATTCCTACTTTCCGGAATCAAATTCACAGAGTCGTTCGCCGTCGCCCAAGCGGTCTATACATAGCAACTACTTTGATTCAAGCAAGCCTGTCCTTATGGTAAATGACCACGCAGAGGAAAATGAAGCACAGGACTCGTTGTATTCTAAACACCATCCTGTATCACCTTATAGAGTGGTTTCTGATAACCCGTTTTACGATGAGCAAGAGTTTTATAACTTTGAGTCACCAGCTACGGATTATTTTGATTATTCATTCTTGCCTGAGTTACCGCCAAGTCGAGATATAAGTTCCACAAGCTCGCCACCACCACCACCACTACCGACAGGACCACCGCCACCGCTCCCCAAGAAATTGCAAGAATTACCACCACTCCCCTTGGATCTCCCTCAACTCCCATTTAGCTCTTCTGCATTACAAGCACAGCATTTTGAAACTTGCTCTAGTGTATGGTCGCTATCAAATTTGTTCCAATGGTGTTGCAAATTACAAATATGGTTGAGCGATCTGACGATTTCAAAATCGGAATTGATCAAAGCAATCACAAGGTTAATTGCATTCCATAGGAGCGACGTATCTCTCGATGTGGTGATTCATAACGCACAGACCGCCTTCAACTCATTCTTGCAAGCTCAAGCAATCAAGGTGATGGAATTGCATAGACCCAATGCCAATGGAGACCGAAGTGTTGTCATATTCGACGATAGTGCGTATGTGAATGGTGTTCTCCCCGAGCTACTGCAATGTTTTACTACTATTACACACACTAAGGATGAAGGTATGACTTGTTATTCCACAATATGCCCTTTTAGCAGAATGATGAACCTCGAGCGTAAAATGAGATCTATGAACATTAAGGATATTGTCTTGGCAACAGATTGGGCTGCTCATTGGCGGTTGACTGTTGATGATTTGCGAGATTTAGACACAAATATGATCAAGCGGCAATCATTAATCTTTGACTTGTTGAGGTACGAACAAACATTTATACAAAGAGCTAGATGTTTTGTTGATGTTGTCGGCCCGCTGTTTGTCAAAGCTGCAAAAGGTTTCTTAGGGCTGAATAGCTCCAAAATAAAAGTGTTTGAAGATGAAGTTATCAAAACAGGCGCTTCCATTGTTGATATACATCAGAGCCAGTTGTTTGAACCGTTATTAAAGGTGCTAATTTCCGAAGGTAAATTTATCAAAAACGTGATTGAAATTGTCAATATTTACACCGATTGGGCCAAGCAGGTCCGCCCATATTTGGTGACGTATATGAACAACATGCCAATGATTGAAGAGCTATTGAGCATTCCCAGCTTGAAAACATATGTTGACCAACGCATTGGTCAGTTACCGAGGGTCAAAGAGTTGAGAGTCAATGTGCCTATTTTGTTTATCAGCACATTCAACTCGAGGTATCAGCAGATACCATTACAGTTGTTGGACATTCAGAAACGGTTTGATCGACATGAACCAGAGTACTTTTTGTTGCAGCAGGCGAGTGATGAAATTAAAAAGTTGGGATCAAAGATTAATGACTCGAAAAAGCTTGCTGATAATGTGCATGCACTTGAGCAATTGAAAACGCAATTGTATTGGAAGTCGAGTCTCCGCCAACGGAACCTAAACTTGGGATCAGTCAATAGAAAACTCATTTGTCGCGGTGATCTCAGCAGACGCGGTGACTTGAAAATCACATCACAAATCAATCATGTGATCATTTTGGACAATGTCATTCTCATCACTGAGCGGTTAAAGACCCCCAAGCCGAACGGGAACCAGTACAAAATTTGCGAGGACCCCATACCAATTGATTTCCTCATTTTTGAAGACCGTGTAATGTCGACATCAACAATTAAACTCTCGTCATCGCCAATTACCAAGACAGAGGAAGAGGATACAACGAAGTATGGAGTTAAATTGCGTTATGCTGGTAGGCCGAGACACTCGTACTTGTTTATTTGCAAAACAGAACGAGAGAAAGATGATTGGATAGATTACTTGACAACGGCGAGGGCTAATATGAACAAGCGACTTTCGAACACAAAGTTGTATAGAGGTAAACCGATATCAACAACGTGTTTTGCATATGAGCTTAATAACCGCATTACGAAGTTGCCCGTCGTTGTACCAAACGACACCATATACAGTCTCTACAAGGAGTCAGTGGAAAAAGCGCAAACTTTGGGAATTAGTGACATTTACAGCCCACAGATTTTAAGAAGTCGCATTGTCCACAGTTCGATTCAGTGCTGTGTCACTTTTGAGCTTATGGATTTGAAATTCACCTTTGTGGGGCTACACTCGGGGCTATATTGTTGTGCATCAAGGAGCCGATGGAAAAAGCTCCTCCACGGAGATTTCACCAAGGTACATGTCGACACCAGCATTGGGTTGGTGGTTATACTTAGTGACAAGACTCTACGCTACTACTTTCTCCGTCAGTTGCTCGATGTCTACACTGGAACGCGACTGGAAATCGCTGGAATCACCCTTTCAAAAGAGCCGGTTCTCTTTTTCTCAATGAAAACGCACAAGAACGTGCCAATGCTATTTGTTGCCAAAAAGAAATTAAACATCACCTCGTTCAAGGTGCTTATTCCCGAGACTGACAACAATGGTGTTTTTTGCCGCTTCAAAGATGATCGCAAGTTTTATATTGAAGCAGAGTGTTTTGGCATTTCCATATTCAACTCATCATTTGCATTACACACAGACAAGGGGTTTGAAGTTATGGAGTTGGACAAGTTGATGCCACGCTCAGTTCCTGATTTGCCTCGAGCTGAAACTGAGCGGAAAAAGTTGGATCAGTTTTCTCGCAAGACGACCAGTTCCACCATGCTTGAAACAATTAAAAAGCTCGTTGTATCGCCAGCCTCTATACCAATGGGTATGTTTAAGTTGAATAATGGTACTGAATTTCTTCTTGTTTACTCCGAATTTGCCATATTCATCGACAAGCATGGGAAATTGTCGAGGGAAAAGACTGCCCTCCTTTTCGATTTCAAGGCACAATCGATTCATTTTGTCGATAACCATTTGTTTTTGGTGAGAGATGACATTGTAGAGGTGTTGTCTATATCTGACTTTTCCAAAGGCTCGAATGATTTAGTACAGCTTATAACTGGGAAAGGTATTAAATTGGTTTCAAGTGTCGAAGAGAGAAATGTAACCTTGGCGATGGCAAATCCCCGGGTTTGTGGTTTGCAATTGTTGTTTGATTTAGTTAGTTAAAACGCAGCACCAGTACATCCATTTAGTTACTTAATATACACACTACTTGTAACCATTAGCAGAGAGCCACTCTAAGATCAATTTGGAGTCGCGATCGGCCCATTTGCCCTTGGCAGTGATGATGTCCAAGGATTGAGCCAAACCTTGGTTGTACCCCTTGGTATCCCTTGAACTAAAGAATTTCTCAACATCCTTTTTTTGCTCCTCTTTGGTGAATCCAGATGTAGTTAAAGTGACAACAGAACCCAACATGGACAATCCTGGGGGTAACAACTCATAAACAGCATCCCAGTTTTCCTTTAACCATTGCCACAACTTAACAACACCACCTGCATGTGACCTCAAACCTTGCATTGGAATGTAAATGTCTTGTTGCTTGATAATGTCGGTTTGCAACAACAACCCAGTGACTTTGTCCATAAGCTCTGGCTTTTCGAACCTACCCAATGAGCGCAAAGCAGCAATCTTTTCTTCAATTGATTGCGGGTTTTTGTAAATGGCGAAAATTTCATCAAACGTCTTTTCGTCACCATTTTTAGCATTAACATTGAAGATGGTGGCTCTCAAGTTTGGATGGATAGCCTTTTTATCACCAGCGACAAACTTTTTGAATGCATCTTTGGCAAACTCAACCGCTTTTGGGTCGTCAGAATTTGCCGCAGAAGCAAACAACGAGGTCTTTAATTGTTGGTCTGCAAAAGAGTCAGTGCTCTTGAAGTCCCACCCAATCTCCTTCAACTTGTCGCCAATCAAATCCCTAGTGAACACCTTCAAGGCATTTTTGGTGGCATCATCTTCAAACAACAATGCAGCCTTGATGGATCCAACTCGGGTCAAAATCTCATCCCAAACAACGTAGTTTGACTCTTTGGACCAGGACTTGACCAAGTCTAACAAGCTTGAGGTTTTGATGAATCCAGAGGATGCTAACGAGCCAGCATCGGCAACAAGCCCAACACGATCCTCAACTGAAAGTTTACCGTCAACACCAGCTTTACCCAATTTGCTCCACCTTGATGGCTCATAAGCAGTACGGTAGATACCGGCTTGGTCGCCGTTGATTTTGAAGAAATCATTATCAGTGGGTAACTTGAAAGTGGTGGATCTGTCATCCAAGACCAAAGACTCGTCAAGACCTTTACTGGTTTTCAATCCCAAAAACACGGGGTACAAAACCTTGTCCTCATCAGGCTTGACATCACCAGTAGCCAAGAAACGGTTTTGCGTCACTTTAATCTCATTGCCCGTTTCTTCAACCTTGACAATTGGGAAACCAATGTTTTTGGTCCAAATGTCCATCACCTTTACCACATCCTTGCCCGAAGCTTCACTCAAAGCCTTCCACAAGTCTAAAGTTTGCGTGTTGCCCCATTTGTGCTTTTTCAAGTAATTTGAGACCCCCTTGATAAACACATCTTCGCCCAACCATCTCGAAATCATTTTCAACAAGGAAGAACCTTTGGAGTATGAAATTGCATCAAAGATTTGGTTAATCTCGTCTGCTCTTTTGACGGGGACTTCAATTGGGTGAGAAGCTCTCAAGGCATCCAAGGTTAATGCCTGCTGCAATGAGTCGGCAACATAGGATTCCCAAACTTTCCAATCAGGGTACAACGAGTCACAAGCATACCAGGACATCCAAGTAGCAAAACCTTCGTTCAACCACAAACCGTCCCAAAAGTCCATAGTGACCAAGTTACCAAACCATTGATGGGCCAATTCATGCATGACAACTTCGGTCACTCTTTGCTTGGTGTTGACGTTGGTGTTTTCAGGGTCAATCAACAAATCAACAGTTCTGTACGTGATTAGTCCAAAGTTTTCCATAGCCCCTGCTGAAAAGTCGTGGATGGCAACCATATCACATTTGGGCAATGGGTACGGAATGTCAAACTTTTTGTCAAAGAATGCTAAGGTCTTGGCGGCAATGTCGGCCGAGTATTGTCCCAAGTGCTGTGACCCAGGAGTGGCGTAGACCTTGATCGGAACGCGATAGTCATTGTTTTCGACATACTTTAAGTCACCGACAATGAAAGCAACAAGGTAAGTCGACATCAATGGGGTGGTGTTGAAGGTGACCTTTTTCTTGTGGTCACCAATCAAGTTGGTTTCCTTTTCATCCATATTCGACAAACAAACTAATTTTTCGTCAGCGATTAAGGAAATGGAAAACTTGGCCTTGGCTGAGGGTTCATCATACGATGGGAATGCTCTACGGCAATCAGTTGGTTCCATCTGGGTGGTTGCCAAGTACTTGGTTTTGCCATCCTCCTTGTACGTTGATCTGTAGAAGCCAGCCATTTTGTCGTTCAATTCACCGACAAAATTCAAGTGCAATTGAGCTTGAGCTCCTTCAACCAAGTGGTCTGGCAATTTGAAAGTAACAGTTTGCTTATCAGTGTCATATGAGATGTCCTTCACTGTAACCTCGTCAAGTTTGGCTTCTTTAATGTCAATCTCCAACGAGTTCAAAGTAATGTAATCGGTTCTTTCATTAACCTGGAAGTCAATTGTTTCCTGACCGTTGAATTTAAAAGTGTCGAAATTGGGTTCCAACGTCAAGTCGTAATGCAATGGGGTGACATTGGTGGGCAAGACTTCCCTGCCCTGTGGGTTTGCTTGGGAGCCAGTTCCGCTTGTTTTTAAACACATTGAGCAATATCGTTGAGGAGAAAATTGTGGAAGTTGTTGTAGGTGACGTGGGAATTGAATTGAATTTATAATCCGCCGAGTTGAAAAGTTTTGTGTCGCGAGAGAGCTATGGAGATATTTCTTAGAAACACTACGAATTCGGAACAATGTTGTTGTGAACATTGTGCAGTGCAAATGACAAGCGGTTCTAGTGACAGATGGATCTAGCGTGAAACGGCTCTAGTTGACTGACATCTAGCTCAATTATGCTGTGGTGCCACTCCATTGTCGACCCAAAAAAGAAAATTTCTCGCCAAAACGCCTTCCAGTATCCCTTTTGTGCTTCTTTTTTTTTCGTGCCGTAGTCCTAAGCGAACAAAGATCGTATACAGAGAGTATTAGAAGCACACTCAAACAATAGGTACAATTGTAGAGCTCGAGGTTTAATAGTAAACCGGTCTAGATGAAAGACATCATAGTCTTACAAAGTATTACAACTTACTTGAAGCTGTTCACTTCTAATGTTGTGTCTTTCATTTTTGCGACACGCATCGAGCCGCAAATATTTTTGTCCCGAACAAAAAAATTCGTAAAGTTACCACCATCATCACCTACACAATCATCCTCATATCACACACACAAACGATGAGCAGCTTAGCTACTGGATTACCCCCCAACTGGACAATCAAAGTCTCCAAAACACACGACAAGGAGTACTATCTCAACCAATCGACCAACGAATCCTCTTGGGATCCTCCATACGGGACAGACTTGCTGGTGTTGAACGAATATTTGACTAAATTCAAGGAGAACGGTCGCAAGCCCGTCATCAATAAAGATGGAAAAATCAGGGCTAGCCACATCTTGACTAAACATCAGAAATCTAGAAACCCCAAATCATGGAGGAACCCAGACATTACAATTTCAAGAGAGGAGGCAATTGATAGAGAAAGAGATATTCTTGCTAAGCTCTTGAAAGGAGATTCTACATTTAGTGAGATAGCTACATCAGAGAGTGATTGCTCTTCACATGGCAGAGGCGGAGACCTAGGTTACTTTGGAAAGAAGGAAATGCAGCCAGCATTTGAAAATGCCGCTTTCGGTCTACATGTGGGAGAGATTAGTAATTTAATTGAAACTGATAGCGGCATTCATATAATCCAGAGAACTGGATGAGTTTATAGTCTTTTAATAAAGAACTTATCGCAATTGTCTCGAATTTGTCGTTTTTGTAGCTTTACAAGCAACAAACCAGCTGGAACCGCCAATTTCTCTGAAACAAAATATCAAAAACCACTCTTTTAGAACTTCTTCATATGCCCTTGTGTCGAAGGTAGAAAGAAGACAAGCGACAACCCTAGTGGCGGGGTCCTTGAAGTTCCTCATATAACAGCAACTGAACAGCTTTTGGTGTAAGATAAAACCTGAGGTTGTTTGTGATACCACGGCACCTGCATCACCAGGACTGTGTCTTGTTTCCAAAATCACAGCGCCCAGAATGAGCTCTTGGCTTAGTAGGTTTTGTACCTATGGAGAAAGAAGGCCAGGGTGCCTATTTTTGCAGCCTGTTGTTTTGTTTTGAACAATCGCACACGAACACGAGCTCCAACAATAGAGAATGGTTGCAAATACAACCAGACTTAATGTGAATGGCTTTATCGTCCTTTCAGTGGTTCCTGCACGATGACGCCTGTGTATAAATAAAAGATGGATTCTTGGCCAAGCAAAGCTACTCTCTAAACAGGAAGTAGAGAGGCCTAATTCCATATAGAATTTGTATAGAAATTATTCAATGTATGTAGCACATTTCTAGGTATTCTGAAAGATGTATGATTACACTACGCCTTCATTCCTTTTTCGGGGAGAAATAAAGTTCTATATATAGTAAATTAATAGTATAAAAAAATAACACCAAGAGGATCTCGTCTCAACTCCTGGTTATTATGGGTTCGAGGTAAAACCCCATAAAGGGTTCGGAGCATAACTTACCTTCTCACGGCCGAGACTCAGCTAACATGCCATTCATCGTAGAGGCATGCAACCTGGGCGTTATATCTATATGAATTTACCACGTCCTTGCAGATTATCTAATACTGTCGTCGCAATCAACTTACATCTACTGGCTATTTTCAAAAAATAAGCAGCATTTACTTTACAGCTTGGCACTATATTAAACACCTATAAGGACTAAGGAAAAATGCCCCCATGTAAATATTCTTACTCTACTCTATGCTAATTTTAAAACTGGATTCCTTTCTCCTTCAATGCCTCCAACACTTGCTTGGCAACAACAGGAACGGGGTGGTCACATCTAACTTTAATGACTTTACCTTGTTTGTCAAAGTAATCCACCACTGGCATAGACGTGTCAATGAATGTTTTAAATCTCTTTCTAATACTCTCGATATTGTCATCAGCTCTCCCACTGGTCTTTCCCCGCTCTAATAATCTCTGCAACATAACTTGCTCGGGACATTCAAAGAAAATGGTTAAAGAAGATTTGGCAATTGTATTTTCAAAAGTTAATGCTTGGTCCATCTTTCTTGGGAATCCATCGACTAAAAACTTTGTCTGTCCTTGTTCATAATGTTGCTTAATTGCGTTCTTTAACAACTCAATTGTGACTTCTTGTGGTACAATGGTACCTTCTTTGATGCACTTAGCAATCAATTCACCATACTTTGACCCTTTCCTGATTTGTTCAGCTCTTAACAAGTCGCCAGCAGACAAATGAGTGAATCCTCTTTCTTTAACCAAAATGTCACATTGAGTTCCTTTTCCGGCACCTGGCCCTCCAAGGACAAACACAACATCGATCTTTCCTGGTGGGAATTCTGGTGAACTTGTTTGCGCTGTAGCTCCATTTGGTTCAAATGCAGATTTAGGACCGTCCTTGTTGTACAAAGTTGCAGCAATGGTCGATCCAACCACCAATGCACCCAAAATGAGCAACGTATTTCCCTTTAATGTGGTACGAGGTGGCTGAGGTGGTGGTGGTGTGGATCTTGTAGTTTTGAATCTACTAAATGCAAATCCTTGTTTCTGAAAGTTACGAGCAATCGCTCTAGCGGTGAAACATTGTCTAGGGAACATGGTAGAGAGAGGTGATAGATCTGAAACTACAAACATTACAGTGTTTATTTTTCTAATTTTCTTTTTTTTTTTTCATTCTGTATACAAAGAGAAGCTTTACTGATATTTAACGAGTTTCTCATCATTGTATCGAAGAAACTGTCCGTTGAGCTCAGACGGCCACCCTTTCAAAGCCAAGTTGGCATACACTCTACCTGGCTCCTCTGGAGGAACCAATTGCTTCTTCTCATGCAAATCGATAAATCTTTGCAACCCCTCTTTGCTCATATTGGAGCCAAATTTCTCTCTAATATCTTGCTGCATCTCGGTGTCGACAACTCCGGGTGCAACTGAAATGGCTTGGATGGATGGCTCTTCTGCTGCCAATGAAGCAATGAGGTGGTTCAACGCTGCTTTCGAGCTTCCATACGCATACCATCCACTGTAGACCTTGGTGGCGGCTCCAGAACTGACGGCAACGACATTGCCCTTGGTTCGCTTCAATTCGGACAAGCTAAGTTGTATCAATTGCACGATAGAAAACAAGTTAACATCGTACAACTTTTTCCAATCGTCAATTGAGGTGTTATTGATAGCGCCGACTGGATCTAATACCCCAGCATTGGCTACAATCGAGTCAATTTGTCCAAACTGGGTGAGTGCCACGTCGATTGCCTTTTGCGCAGTATTTTCATCAGTCACATCACCGGCAACAAAGTCAAAACTGTCTTTGCCATATTTATCTTTCAATGATTGAAGGGTAGTTTGTGACCTCGCAATGGCGACGACTTTAGCTCCGGGTGTTTGTAAAATGGAATCGACAATTGCTTTTCCGATTCCTAGAGGGAGGAGTTAGTCAAGCTCTTAAAGGGAATATAAAGCTTTAGTTACATACCTCTTGAAGCTCCTGTGACAATTGAAACGTGTATCATTAGATATCTCCTTATGCTTTTTCACTTTTCGTAACTTTCGCAATTTTTGCTTTTCTCCTTTTTCTACACTTCAAATCTAAGACTTACAAATTTTTTAGAATATATATGACTATAAAAAGTATATAAGACAGAGCGAAATAGCATGAGTCATTGTATCGCCAAGGATAAGTCGTCAATCTAGTTAAAGTTGGCGACAAAATCCTTGGTGATCTTGTGCAATTGGTCCAATTGGTCCTTGCTCAATTCACCTTTGTCTTGGATAGCTTTCAATAAGTCAGAGTAGTCTGATTTAAGATGAGAAACAAAAGCTTCTTCGAATTCACCAACCTTGTTGACTGGCAAGTTATCCAAGTAACCGTTGACACCAGCGAAAATGACTGGAACTTGCTCTTCGGCAGCCAATGGATGGTATTGTTTTTGTTTCAAGATTTGGGTCAATCTTTCACCTCTGGCCAAGGTTTGCTTGGTAGAAGCATCCAAATCGGAACCAAATTGGGCGAAAGCAGCAACTTCTCTGTATTGAGCCAAGAACAATTTCAATGAACCAGCAACTTGCTTCATAGCTTTAACTTGAGCAGCGGAACCGACACGGGAGACGGACAAACCAACGTTAATGGCTGGTCTGATACCCTTGTAGAACAATTCAGCTTCCAAGAAAATTTGACCATCGGTAATGGAAATAACATTGGTTGGGATATAAGCAGAGACATCACCACCTTGGGTTTCAATGATTGGCAAAGCAGTCAATGAACCACCACCGTTGGCTTCGGACATCTTAGCAGCTCTTTCCAACAATCTAGAGTGCAAGTAGAAAACATCACCTGGGTAAGCTTCTCTTCCTGGTGGTCTTCTCAACAACAAAGACAATTGACGGTAAGCAACAGCTTGTTTGGACAAGTCATCGAAACAGATCAAAGCATGTCTACCGTTGTCTCTGAACCATTCACCAATAGCGGTGGCGGTGAAAGGAGCAATATATTGCAATGGAGCAGCTTCTGAAGCAGTAGCAGCAACAATGACTGAGTATTTAAGAGCGTCATTTTGTTCCAAGGTTTGGACCAATTGGGCAACAGTTGATCTCTTTTGACCAACGGCAACGTAAACACAGTACAACTTCTTTTTTTCATCTGAACCATTGTTCCATCTCTTTTGGTTCAACATGGCGTCCAAAGCGACAGCGGTCTTACCAGTTTGACGATCACCAATGATCAATTCTCTTTGTCCTCTACCAATTGGGACCAAGGCGTCAACAGCCTTCAAACCAGTTTGCATTGGTTCGTGGACTGAGGTTCTTGGCAAGATACCTGGGGCCTTGACTTGAGCTCTTGAGTGACCTGAAGCATTGATTGGTCCTTTACCATCAATTGGGTTACCCAAACCGTCAACGACTCTTCCCAACAATTCTGGACCGACTGGAACGGAAACAATCTCACCAGATCTCTTGACAGTCTCACCTTCCTTGACTAATCTATCGGAGTCGAACAAGACAACACCGACTTGGTCAGCTTCCAAGTTCAAAGCCATACCTTTGGCACCGGAGGCGAATTCAACCAATTCTTCAGCTTGAATGTTATTTAAACCGTAGATACGAGCAATACCATCACTAGAAATTTCGTTAGTATTAAATTCAAAATGAGAAAGGAAAAAATTGGTGTGCGCTCATGGCGAAAAAAAAAGGTATGATTGGCCAATGAGCATCCAATATTTCACCGTCGACAAGGGCAATGCCAATGGCATCGACAACATTAACTGACACAACAGCTATAGTGTTGGTCGATAGCCCTTGTAAAATAGTTTAAAACACATACCCAACTGATAAAACTTTACCGGTTTCGTTCAAGTTAGCTTCATCGGAAACACCCTTGATTCTCTCTTCCAAGATAGCTGAGACTTCGGTTGGAGCAGCCTTGGCTGAAGCAAATCTTTGAGCGGTTAACAAAGTTGGACGAGCCTAGAGGAGAAGTTAGTATTCATGTGCTTTGTTGTAGTGTGCTTTGCTGGGAACGAAATAATGAAAAATGATTTCTCACTTAGTCGTCACCAAATCACCATCAATTAAAGTTCGAGTTGGTTGATACTAAGCAGCAGTGCCTGTTACTCCAATTGAAGCACTTCATTAAACCAATTGATTGTAAATCAGCACTTGATTGCCACGAATTGGACAATTCCCTCCCACTACTGATTCCCCAAAAAGAAACCCCCATTAATCGCTGATACATACAACTCTGACTGATGATCTAGCAGCAACAGCAGCTGAACGGACTGCGTTACGTAAAACAGGGCGTGCTGACAACATTCTATGTGTATGATATAATATTCTGTTGTTGATATATTAAGAAAGAAAGTAAGAAAGTCCTCTCAAGAAAACTCTTTCGTTGGTTTGGAAAAAAGTTCGCTGAAAAAAAAAAAAAGTAAAATTGAAAATTGTTCATAGTTTAGTACTGCACTGTATAATACATTATTTGTAGGTAGATTCAATGAGAGCCAATAAATTTTGTTTCCGTGTTTTTGTTTTTTTTTTCTTTCTCTCTCTTTTGCCAATAACAATTCATTTTTATTGAGTAGTGCACTTTGTACCAATTATACAAGTAGAGTAGTTTTTGCAACCTAGCTGAATGGACACATACATTATTAACTTCGCTCTGCTGAATGAATATGAGAAGTGGTTGTCAGTACTGAAGGCTGTATCAACTGAGTCAAAATATGCTTTCGTATGATAAGCAGGTTGTTGATTCAACAAGTGCTTTGCTACATTCCAAAGCTCCTCTATCCTCAAACACCTCTACCCACGAACACCTCCAACTACAGACTCATCTGGTCGGGAAGCAATGTTGCAACAGGCTGCTTACTTCAAGGGATCTTATTTATAAGACGTAGCAACAACCTCCACAACCCTTTGTCGTGTCATTTTTTTCAAGCTCGACACACGAATGAAGAAAAAAAAAATGTTAAAATTTTTCAAAGAACCCCAACTGTCAACTCCTTCAACACTAATGTGGACCTCAACTTCAAAAAGGGGGTTGTTAAATCGATCCACCAGGAACTTGGTTAGATTTAACTCGACTAAGAAAGGTGATGCGGAAAGCAAATCAGTGCCTGAGTTTAACTTGAATGATATTTTCAAAAGAATTGACCAGGTTACATCCAAAGCAGCTGAATTAAGCAAACAAAGACAATTGGGAAAGTCGCCTCAGGGTTCAAAGCCGAGATCTGCGAGACCTTCTCAATACAAATTCAAGTCGCAAGGTAATACCCAGCAAGGGCCGAGCAATCAACAAAGACAACAACGTCCTTTTCGTGCCCAAAACACCAAACAACAACAAGACCCAACTTCAACCCGTCCGTTTCGTTTCCAAAGTCAAGAAAATGGAACAGCAAACATTCTTCGAGGCAAATCGAGTTCCCCACAGGGAACCAGATTCCGCAGACCTCAAGGAGAATTTAATAAACAAACCCAACAATCACAATTTGTCAATCAAACGAATAGCCAAGAAACAAATCATGGATTTTATAGACAAAACCAACGTGTTACACCCTTCAACTCAAGCAACGCCACAGTTGGAGAAGTTTCAGAAACATCTCGCCCTTCAAAACTATTTGAGCCACTTGGGTCAGGATTTCAAAGACAAGAACCAAGAGGAAAACCATGGCAAAGTCGTGGCGAAGCTACTAGAAACGGCGATAACAAATCTGCATCCAGACCATTTAAAAGAAGACCTACTGGTGGACAAGGGAGAAGAAGAGATGGTAGACCAGGAAGTGACAAACCAGCAATTGCTGCACCGATTGAATCGAAAGAACTAGTTGCTGAACCATTGAAACCAACTTTGAAACCGGAGCAGTTCTTTTACGGAAAAGTTCCAAGTATAGTTTCCTCAGTTAGCTCAAGGGTGGCTTCGGTTGCTAAATTGTCCTTATTGGACTCAAAGTATCCATTTAATATGCCCAAACACATCATTGAAATTGCACCTTCTTCATCTCAAAACAGATTCATTTTACAAAAGAATTGGAATTTGGATCCAAATCAAGAGGTGTTGAAAAATAGGATTAGCAGCGTTGTTTTGGGTCAAGTAGACACTATTGATTTAAAGGGTAATAAAGATGCTGCTGCCTTGCAGGTGTGTCATGATATTTCCATCAATCCTACATTACATCTTCACCAGAGGCAACAAATGTTTGACACCATTCATTCATTAAACACCATCAAGACAATTTTTAAAGATGCTCATTGGAGGAAAGCTAGGAAGTAATTAATTGTAAATAGATAGAAAGTGGCTAATTTGAAAATGCCCCCTCAGTTCAACATCCCCTCTTTAAGCAGTCGCAGTGGTATGTTTTATTTTATTTTTGTCTGTTTTCGGCGCGACTATCGTGCAGAGTATCGCTCGTATCATTGAGCCACAGTTTAATACGTCGGTTCGGAACAGACCGTACATCAAAGGCACCACCTCTGTAGAGGAAGAGAGAGAGCGTCTTAGTTAAAAGAAATACTGAAGACCCTTCTACAACTTTCATGAGTTCACATTAAAATATCCATTAACTACGTAAACATATTTACCTTCCTGAGGTACCCCTTATATTTTCGTAAAAAGCGACCTAAACGAAGCTGTACCTTTACTTTCTTGATTTAGGTTCATCATGGATTCTTTGTATGACAAAATAAATGGCAATGTTGTGGAAATGCTTAAGTAGCTGATTAGAAGAGCGGCAGACGTCTTGGATGTTGGTCTCATGCGATAAGTGTACATTGTATTAGCAAATGCAGTGTGTTGAAAAATATGAAGTAAGGTAAAGATTGTAATGTTTGTTGGACTAATTGGTAGAAAAAAGTTTGGGATTTACTGATAGTTTTATATTCCCCCTGGAAGAGTATTTTATTGATATGGGTGATTTGTTATAGATGACACAAAGTGGGGCAATTAAAATAAAAAAAAGGCGTATGTACTAAAATTAGTGTCTCTAGTCGTTTACAAAATGCCATCACTTGGAACAATGACAGGTGAGATTTAGAAGCTTAAAATTTTCTTAACCACTATGGAAATAACCCCCCAACAAAAACATTTACATAAATATTTGTAGTTTGAATAAAGGAATAGAGTGGTTTTGTGTAATGTACTGGATGTTTTGGTTTTTCTGATCGGGTGATTTTCTTTCTTTAGTGCATAATAACCAACGCCACAGAAAAAACTCCTTATACGACAAGGGAGATATTAACGAATGTTATTTTTTTATGCGCCTAGATTAGAGACTTCCAAAGGGAAGCGTTAGAGGGTTGTCCCCTCCCCCCCCTCTCCTTGACGACGTCTTAGAGCATAGTTTTTATCGTTTGTATCGTCGTTTTCACTAACTTACCAACGTTCACTCTAATGCGATTGTGTACTATAATTATTTAATCCTTTTCCGACGAAAATCTCCGCACTATTTCAGCAACTCCCCTTTCTCAACACCCCCGTGTGTACTGCCACATTGATTTAACATAGCAGCACCTCTGTGTTCACCACTCATGTGCGATCTTCGGAGAACAGAAGAAAAAAATAAAAAAAGAACGAAAGAAACATCTTTTTTGTCACATACACTAAACTAGAATAGCAATAGATTGCGAAATCAAAACACAACATTTCTCAAGGGAAAGGTTTGTTTGTATTTATACTTGAACAAAATTGGGTAATCCAATATCCAAACACGTCTGAATGTAAACACGTCTTATTTACACGTTTTATTTACACGTTTTATTTACACGTTTTATTTACACGTCTTAATTCTACTTTTTTTAATACACGTTACACAGAATGGAACGTGAAATTCCATGACGTGTTTAGGAACGGGCCAATGAGAGGGATTAGAACACGTATAGTGGTTTAATCCCTCTCATTGACAGTAAGTTCTGCTTATCATTTGATATTTTTGATTAAACTTTTGTGCAATATGTGAGCGTCGTATAGATGATGGACTCCAGTAGGAAACGATCGTGAAAGTAGCAAGGTGCCACAATCGAGGAGCTCGGTGGGAGTGGCTATGACAGTGTGGCTGCTCCTAGCATCAGTAGGTGCTCTTAGAGTTTGTTGTTGCAATGAATTCCAATTGCACCTTCAGCTTGTGAATTCCTCCAATTTTGCTTAATTTTGGCTCCAAAATATTACACAGTAAAACATAGCTGTGTCTTACTTATCACAGAAGAAAACTTTACCAGTAAACCTAACTATTCACCAGTAAATTATAAGCCTAGCTGCCATATATCTTGATCGATTATCAAGTGTGGGCTCTTGGGTGCAAAACTTTGATCTCTTTTGAAGGATTAAGCGCTACCTTATCACCAATTGATAGTTAGATATATATTACAGGTAACTTTCACGCTAACCCCTTTTTGAAAAAGGATGTGGCAGAAAGTGGCGCATTGTGGATTATGACTCTGTAATAAAGTTTCTGTTCGTGGTCAGACTAATATAAATAGAGTAGGATTCCCCCCACTAATGTCTGTTCCAACAACATTATATTCCTACCAATCACTGACACCATCAAAAACTACAGAAGGCTTTAAGAATACATCAGAAGACTCTTTACTCAAGTTTCACCATGTTTGCGCCAAATTTTCCAGTGTTCTTATACAAACAGTATTTGAATCTCGTTTTTTAATATACTCATTCAGCTTTCAGGAGTGGATCAGCAATTTATCAACAAGACACACATAGAACCTAGTATTTAACTAACACAAATTACATGTTGCACTCAATATCTATATTATTCAGTATTCACGACCTAATGGCATTCACTATTTTTTTAGCCTATTCCATAGATCCAGATGAGCACATGTCAAATTTGCAAAAGGATCTTTTAAACCAAGCCACACAAGAGCCCCAACAGCCACAGCTACAACCACAGACATCGTCCCTTCAAGAATTAGCTCACTTCGGTTTATATTAACTTGATGTGATACAAACAAAAAGAACAACTCATACTGATCCAAAAATTACCAATGCATTGTGATTAAAGTTGTAACGGACTTGTAGACTGAGATAAAGAACCGGGTTTGCGAAGCGATTTGAATATCTTTGTCTTGTCACATGTATCACGTACTATCTC
This sequence comes from Lodderomyces margitis, assembly GCF_024628925.1. Classification (NCBI taxonomy): domain Eukaryota; kingdom Fungi; phylum Ascomycota; class Pichiomycetes; order Serinales; family Debaryomycetaceae; genus Lodderomyces; species Lodderomyces margitis. The sequence continues at coordinate 304,754 of NW_026261776.1, forward strand.
AAGATCCTTAGGTATAATTCTCACATCCTCAGAGTTCAACATGTGTCTCAAAGCACTTCTAATTGGATGATCAAACTTAGAATTGGATTTTGCAACGGAGCACACTTGTTTTTCAACTAACGATGGAACTAAAATTGGTTTCAATGATAGTCCCAACGTTTCGTTATACTTGCCAAGCTTTCCTAACCTTGAACGATGGACTTGGGTACTGGTAACAATTAATGAACCATTATCTTGTTAAAAGGATTTAGAATTAAATAATTGTATCTTCAGCAACAACTTTCAAAGTGCCCTAGCCTTGAATCGGAGCACCACCACCATCCAAACTTTCAGTTGAACCTGCCATTTCAGTGTTGTAAATATCCCTCTGTTACTAATGTGTATCTATCTTAACTCATTAAATTACTTTTTACTATATCTCTTTAGGAATTATGCTTTTCTACTTATACACTTTTATCTCTCATAGATTGTATTTTATTAATATCTACATTGGATTGAAATCACAACAAGTTATAGTGCTCCTCTTCAATTAGAGGAATACTCTCACATGTATACTCATCAGAAATATAACATTATTACCACGTTTATGTTGATTATACACTTTTATATCCCTTTACAGATAAATTAACACACACAATAATCTACATTTCACCGTACAACCAGGATTAAACTCACAATACCCCATAGACTTCTATTATAGTCGAGTCTTTTTAAATCGTGCGAGTACTCAGCTTTGTTCTATATATTTTACTGAATCCAAAATAAAACTAATATTTACTTCGCCAAAAGCCACAATGCTACCAAAATGAGTAAGCCTAAAACTGCTACCATGACTCATTCCAATTTTCTATTTTTCCATGTATTTAAAGACCAAAGATTATCCCCAACATGATTCATTACCCAAGTTTGCTTTAACATCAAATGCCATTAGAGATTGTATTCCTTCCACTGCCGTGGTTCCGTGCAAGGTGCTCTTTCCCTAACTTGGCAAAACTTCTCAACAAAGGGTACGACAAGCCCCGGTTAAAGTACAATATCATCCAAACGCCAAGAATTCGCAACAGTGAGTCATTGCTTGAAAACTTAGCTGTAAAGCCAGATGATGAAATAGGGATCTTTTTGCTACTCGGAGGAGAAAAAGAGTTTGCAGCTCTCAAGGAAAGAGGGTTCGAAAGAGACTTTAATGACGATTCAGTAGAAAGTGCTTTGGAATGCGATATACCCCCAGAGTTCAGTTCATATTTTGACCTTGATATGTTAAACACTGCGCAAGTGACGATAGCTGACACAAGCTATGACTTCAATGAGAAAAAGCTAAACAGAGTCATTGCCAGTCTTGGGTTTAGATCATACTACAAGAATTCCAATCAGACAACAAAGCCATTTATTTTGACAGCATATACCTCGTTCGTGAAAAACGCTGCCTCAAAGTTTCTTGAATTTGTGTTGAAAGAACTATTGGTTGATCCCAAATACTTCAATGTACTCTCTCATACTGGTGACATTGCTAAATATGGCCGTTTGTCAATCCACGCTGATTGCATTGTTGAACATGGATTGGTTGGCTATTACACAAAAAAATGCAGCTTTGAAGCAACGGGAGAGAAAGTCTTAGTCCAGGTGGGTGCGCTGATTGGTGGTGATGCATCGTCAGCTAGCTACAAGGCAATTGAAGCGAGTCGTGACTTCCACATAGCTTATATACGCCGGGAAATCGAGCTTAGATGATTATTGGAATCAAGCTTGTAGTAATTGTCTGTATTATTGCGAACTAATCAGGAACTGCCAATACTCTGATCTTTTCAATATGTATATCTCAATTTTATCAATTTTGTGTCAACCATCGGACTTAAACCTAGTGTATGACATTGCCACTACATAAGTAACATCGGACTTAAACTTAAATCTTTGACATGCCACTGATACGTACATATTGCAGCATCAAACTCTAATCGAAATTACCCGACACAGATTATTATCCTTCAATCTTTTATTTTGAATTATTTGCGGAAAATATTTCTTTCATCTGCAAAAAGTGGGGTCTATTGTACCTCCGCATTTTGTCACCTGAGAAGATCTTTTAAATACCCGCAATTCAAATAAAAAGGGATTGCAAATCCCCTCTCCTTCTTTTTCACTTTTTCCAATAACATCTTCTTTAGCTAATCCAATCTCATCATGCAATTAAATGTCGATAATAAAGTGGCTGTCGTCACCGGTGGAACTCGTGGTTTAGGACTTTACTGCGCTGAAGCCTTTGTTGAAAACGGAATCAAAACAATCTTTATCACCTCGCGTAAAGCCAAAGCATGTGAAGAGGCTAAGAAGCACTTGGAAGATTTAGCAAAGAAAAACAGCAAATCGGTTGAGATTGTCGCAATTCCAGCCGACTTGGCTGTTGAAGAACAAACAGTCAAGTTTTACAAAGAAGTGGAAAAGAGAGTCGACAAGGTTGATATTTTGGTAGCTAATGCTGGTGCCTCGTGGGGCGCACCATTAGAGGATCACAACGTTGCTGCAATCAAGAAGGTTATCAATTTGAATTTCGTCGGAGTGTACCACACCATCCAGTTGTTTACTCCATTGTTGGAGAAGGCAGCTTCGGTTGAAGACCCATCAAGGATTGTCATCATGTCGTCAGTTGCCAGCTTAGCAACCAACGATATTGTGGGAACTTACGGATACCTTGGCTCTAAAGCTGCTGTGTCACATTTAGGAAGAAACTTGGCTGTCCAATTCTCACCAAGACACATCAATGTCAATTCAATCTTGCCAGGTTGGTTCCCCACCAAGATGGCTAACGGATTGATTGAAGCTGGTGGTAAATTATTAACCGAAACAAACCCTCGTGGTAGGTTAGGTGAGCCAAATGACTTGAAAACCGCTTTGTTGTTTTTATGCTCAAAGCAGGCAAACTACATCAACGGGGTTGATTTGCCAGTCGATGGTGGTGCTCGTTTGAACAACCCATCAGCCCACTTTTAAGCTTTACATAGTACATTTTAAATAACATGTAACATAATTAGGTTGAATTTAGCTCTGAAGGAAGGCCACGCGTCGACTGTCTCAAAATATTCTAATCTAAGTATCGTATCTAACGTATAAGGCATCTATAAAGTGAGGATGTCTAATTCCAGGAGGTTTGGCAACCCTGAAACCTTCAACTGCATCTTTCACCGACCATCCCAATGCTTCAATTAAATAGCAACAAATCAAAAACCCCGTTCTATTGAATCCGTAGTGACAATGTACCCCAATGAGCGGTTTCTCTACATCGGATTCCTTTAGAATCTCATCCACCAAGTTGATAAATCTGCATATGGACGCTTGATCAGGAACAACTTTTGACACGGTGGCACATTTGTAGTATCGGATGTGTTTGAACGACTGAGGGTTATATGGCGGGATATCGGAAGAAATGTCAATTACGGCAATCAATTTGCCTTTGACATTTGAATTTGCATGTTCATAATACACAGACTCGACTACTCCTGGTGAATGAACCGCATCGCCTTCCCTCAATGTCTTCATGCCCAACAATGGAGAAACCTCACTGCCTCGCGTTATATTATCAGATATTGGCTTCAAATTAAGCCACTTTGCCTCATTCTTTAAACCCCATTTGTCCCCTGAAATAAGTGCTTTGACTTTCAAAACCCAAGCAGGTGATAGATTCAAACGCTGTGGTAGCTTCGTTTCAATGTGATTTAAAATCAGACCGCTTGTGAGCTCTGGCTTTGCTAGCAACAATGAATGTCCTGCATCTTTAACCTCCATTGCTGACGAAATCTTTCTATTAAAAGTGTTGGTTAAAAATTTATCAATGTGATAAATGTGCTTGACATTGGTGACATGGTCTTCAGAACCACATACTAACAAGGTCTTCTCATAGGCACGGTCATCGCTTTTGTTGTTGTTGAATTGGCTGATCGCCACCACGAGGTCAGATGTAGTAATCTTTCTAAACCCATGTACATACTTAAGCAACGTAACCGAATCAATATCCAAATTCCACCGAAACTGCCGAAGCCTATTATACAACAGACTATTTTTGGGCAATTGTCGACGCACACTTTTGCTCTGTAACCCGGGGAGCCTATCCCAAGTTCTAAACAAGTTGAACAAGAACGGAAGGTAAACAAAAAGCCTAAAAAGCCATGATAACCCACCCGTTTCTAAATCCTGCAGCCCTGGTACTGAATCATCAATCACATCTGGTGGTGAAAGAAGAATCAATCCTTCAACCTTGTGTGGCGGCAATTTCTTTGCTACTCTTACTGCAATGTGAGTTCCCATAGAATGGCCAATTAGAATAACCTTCTTTTCAGGGACTTGTTGCCGTAGAAAAGCATAAACAATGCTAACGATGTTGGCTGTCAGAAAGTCTTCCCAAGACATACCCTTTATGGAGGCTGAAATTCGTTGCTGCTCCGATTCACTTATATGGGATACAAACTTGTGACCTTTGTCAAACGCTTTGGAATTTCCAAAACCAGGCAAATCTAACGACACTATCTCGGCACATTGTGATAGTAACCCGATTAAAGGCTCAAACTGTGACATTTGTCCCCCCAAACCATGAATGAAAACCAAGATTGGGCTTTCCCGCAATTCGTTGTTTACACCTTCTAAAACATCGTCAGCAGCTTGTTGATGAGTTTCATTCCTCATAAAACTCTCGAGGGGATGGGGGATATGTAAAGTATTTAAAGTCAATTGATCAATGGTCAATGACGGTTCCATGCTCAAGTCTATATCTGTAGTCCTTCGGTACTTTGCAATCAATGCACAATCATTTGGCTCCTTTTCTAATATGTACTTTTCCAACTCGTTGGGGTACCTTAAGAGCTGTATTTTGAGAAATGACTTGATTTTCGCAAAAATAGTCTGCGTCTTGAGTTCTTGCTCAGCTTCCAACTGAGACAACTTGTCTGAAAACTTTGAGCCGGAGGTGTGAGCATGAAAGCCAGAAGAGGCTGTTATAGCCAACGTCTCCTCTATATCTTCGTCACTCAGCATCTATCAGAAGGTGTATGATACTATATGATATTTGCCTGAGAAAAAAATTGGGATCAATTCTGAGATTAAGCTGGAAGATAGAACTCAGGTTTGAAGCTCTTCAAGATCAGGGAACGAAACAGGCTCAAAAGTGTGTTATCTCAATTTAAAAATAACAAAAAAAAGAAATTGATAATCGTGGGCTGCAGCTACCAATTTTAGCCTCACATAACAAATAAGTCATTCCCACCTGATGACGCAAAAGAATTGTCAGCTCAAGAGTTGAATCTAAAGTAGATCTTGCAGGGAACACTTAATATGAGTACACTATCCACTATACCGAGACTCAACGCAACTGCAAATCGTCTGACACAACTGTAATTTTTGTTATATATCAGTTGAAGGAAAATTGCCTTTTTATACCCAGGAATCAATTTTCTTTGAACACGTTGCAAACGTCAAATAAACAATTTCTACACCTGCTCGATTTCCTCGATCACCTCTTGCCCTTTTAAAAACGGCTTCCCGACGCAATATCTCGAACTACATGTTTACTATAGGTCATGTAAGAGCTCCCAAGGAGTCACTTGTGGTTCAGGCGCATCCATTTTTCCCGTACTGTAAAAAAGATCCATTCGTTCAAAAAACACAAACAAAATAAATTTCCTCGCATATAAACACATGAATAATTACGCTTTATAACCTACGTTGACCTTTGTCCCCAGAAAATGACCTCGTCTACAAGGCGATACTCTTTTAGTCGCGATATTGAATCTTTTGACGACTTGGACAACTCGCTAGATAGAGCATTAAACAGCGCAACAAACACTCTACAGCAACAACATGGTACCAAGTATAACAGCAGAAACAATTCCATCAACTCAAGTGCAGGCATACTGTTGCAATCCTTGAAATCCAATCACGATGATCAAGACTACTTGCACGATGGCGATCACTCTCCGTTGATATCCAATGCATACCCTTACATTGGGCATCAATCGTCACACCATTCTTCAAGCTCGTCGCTAAATATAGCAGCTAGATCAGCTTCGTCAAAATTCAGACGTTTTTTCAAACGCTTCGTCTTTCTTTTCAATGACGCTAAACGCGAGCTAAATCAAGAAAGACTCAAGGTCTCAGGAGCATCCGACTTTAGGATCAACAACTTGAGTGAAGAGAGGTACATCTCTGCCAAAACTACTAACCTGAGAGCCAACAACATATACCCGTCAAACAGCGTTTCCAATGCAAAATATAATCCCATCACCTTCATACCAATCATCTTGTATGAACAATTCAAGTTCTTTTTCAACCTATATTTTTTGGTGGTGGCATTGTCACAGATTGTACCTCAATTAAGAATAGGTTATCTTTCTTCATACATAGTGCCTTTAGCATTTGTGCTTTTCGTGACAATGTTGAAGGAAGCAAGTGATGACATTACAAGGCGCCGCAGAGACAGAGAGCAAAACTTTGAGGTTTACGAAGTGTTAAATCGAAATGCACAGAATAATTTGACCGGCGAACCAAAATACGTAGCATCAAAAGATTTAAGGGTGGGTGATATCGTTAGGTTACACAAGGATGTAAGAATACCGGCCGATATGGTTTTATTACAATCAACTGAAAAAACCGGCGAGGTGTTTATCAAAACAGACCAACTAGATGGTGAGACAGATTGGAAATTGCGGGTTGCCCCCAATGTCACCCAGAATTTATCAAGTGTTGGCCAAATTATTGACTCGCTATCGTTAATTATTGGAAATCCAACCAAGTCTATCCACGCGTTCGCTGGACAGTTGGTGTATAATCCACCTACCGCATCGGGGACAACCTCTCCAACTTCGTCAGAGACATATCCATTATCTGTTGATCAAACATTATGGGCCAATGCAGTTTTAGCATCTGGAAGCGCAATGGGGTTAGTCATATACACTGGAATTGAGACACGACTTTCGATGAACACGACAAAGAGTGGGGTCAAGATTGGTCTTCTTGAAATTGAAATTAATAGTCTTTCCAAGATATTGTGTGCCGTGGTTTTGGTTTTATCTATTGCATTGGTGCTTGCTCATGGGTTCCCCTTGGAGAAAACGTGGTACATCGACATTCTTCGGTTTTTGATATTGTTCTCGACAATTATCCCAGTGTCACTTCGAGTCAATCTCGATCTTGCGAAATCGGTGTATGCCTCGCAAATTCAAAACGATCTAGCCATACCCGATACAATTGTAAGAACATCCACTATTCCAGAGGATCTAGGAAGAATCGAATATCTCCTAAGTGACAAGACGGGTACCCTTACAAGAAACGAAATGAATTTAAAAAGACTTCACTTGGGCAGTGTCAGCTATGCTGGCGACACGTTCGATATTGTCACAGACTATGTCAAGAACTTGATAAACTATCTCAACTCGCCACAATTTCTGCTGAGGAAAAAAGACTTGGCAGCTAGGGTGTGTGATTTGGTTTTGACATTGGCCCTATGCCATAATGTTACGCCAGTATTCGATGACGATTCAGAGGATGCTACATTTGGCGAAATAACTTACCAAGCAGCTTCGCCTGATGAAATCGCTATAGTTGAGTTCTGTGAGTCTGTTGGGTTGAAATTGTTCAAACGAGATAGACACAAGATTACATTAATGCACGTGCACACAAGCCAGCTTCTCGAATTTGAAGTATTGCATAATTTTCCATTTAGTTCGGAAACCAAGCGTATGGGTATCATTGTAAAGAGCAAATTTAGGGACGATGTGTGGTTTTTACAAAAAGGTGCAGACACCGTGATGTCGAAAATAGTCGGAGCTAATGATTGGCTTGATGAGGAAACTGGGAATATGGCTAGAGAAGGATTGCGTACATTGGTAATTGGTAGAAAACTCTTGCCAACCAGTGTATATGATGATTTTGCTTCAAACTACAAGGAGGCGTCCCTCGCAATGAAAGATAGGGATCAGACAATGCAGAAAGTTGTCAGCTACTACCTCGAGCAAGATTTGGAGCTCCTCGGTTTAACCGGTGTTGAAGACAAATTACAAATGGATGTAAAGCCATCTATTGAATTATTGCGAAATGCCGGTATAAAAATTTGGATGTTGACTGGAGACAAGGTTGAAACTGCAAAGTGTGTTTCAATCAGCGCAAGATTAATTTCACGTGGCCAGTATGTGCATCAGGTGACTAAGCTATCTGACCCAGACTTGGCATTGGACCAGATAGAATATCTCAGAACAAATCCCAATTCGTGTTTGCTCATTGATGGTGAATCCTTAGCCATTTACATGAAATACTTTTGTGATGAATTTTTGGAAATAGCTATTAAATTACCAGCAGTCATTGCTTGTCGTTGTTCACCACAACAAAAGGCCGATGTTGCTGTTGAAATCAGGCGTGTGACTGGTAAACGAGTCTGCTGTATTGGAGACGGTGGTAATGATGTTAGTATGATTCAATGTGCTGATGTAGGTGTTGGAATCGTTGGTAAAGAAGGTAAGCAGGCGTCGTTAGCCGCAGATTTTAGTATTGACCAGTTTTGCTATTTGACCAAGTTGTTGTTGTGGCATGGAAGAAATTCGTATAAGAGGTCGGCCAAGTTGGGCCAGTTTGTTATCCATAGAGGATTGTTGATATCGGTGGCGCAAGCTGTATACTCCATATCATCCAAGTTTGAGCCCATTGCATTATATCAAGGCTGGTTGATGGTGGGGTACTCCACTGTGTACACCATGGCACCAGTGTTTTCACTCACACTAGATTGTGATGTTGACGAGCATTTGACCAAAGTTTACCCGGAATTGTACAAAGAATTGACATTGGGAAAATCATTGTCGTACAAGACTTTCTTCATGTGGGTGTTTATCTCATTATACCAAGGCTGTGTCATTCAATTGTTGTCGCAGCAGTTTCAAACTCTACTCACAAAGAAATTTACAGCCATGGTCGCTTTGTCGTTTTCGTGCTTGGTTTATAATGAGTTGTTCATGGTTGGATTATCAGTCAACAGATGGAACAAAATAATGGCGGCCACTATTGTTGTGACATTCTTGGCCTACGTGGGTTCAATTCCCATGTTGTCAGAGTACTTTGATTTGGACTACGTCAGTTCTATTACATATTTGTGGCAGACAGGAGTCATCTTGGTTGTGAGTTTGTTCCCAGTTTGGTTGGTACAGTTTTTGAATAGGAGGTTGAGACCGCCAACCTACGCCAAAGTACAACAAGATTGAATATTCGATAGAGAGTATTTTGATACACTTCTTTAGTATTTACATAGCTGTTGAGCTAATTTTAAGGGATATTGGTAATTCTCATAAACCTTAGGATAACCATAAACTGATCCTCTTCCAATGCAAACATATTTCTAAACTTTAGCACGTGTTTCCATCTCTTGGCATTCATCCCTTTCAACTCGCGAAAGATCCTGTCCCACAAATGAAGTCCGCCAATTTTCATCTTGATTTCATTGGGGCTGATAGATACATTATACTCGTCAGTGAAAAGAGAAGCTTTTGCTCTTCGTTGCAAATGCAACGCCCAAATCAAAATGTGACCAAAATATGCAAACATCGAGTAATCTAGAGTATTTCGATGCAGCTCCTTTCCAGAAACAGTGATTGCCGTATGTGTATTTGTTAGATTGAGCTCGTCGTAATGACCAAAATTATCAAGGATATCTGGGTATTGCAGTACCGACTTTTTAAATCCATTCGATTCATAAAGTGCAACATTGAAGCACAAGATAAGAAATTGTTTCTTCAAATTGTAGTTGTCAAAGATTTCATTTTCATATTTTTTAACAAATTTCATACAATTGGAAGCGTATTTTGACATGGAAGGTGCATTCATAATGGTTTTGATCTTGACGTCTGATAAGTCAGCTGTCAAAATTTGCTGATGAGAAACTCCAATGATAGTTTTGATAGGAGAAAGCTCCGGTAAGTGTTCCGATTTGGTTGATGACAGCTTAAGTGGCTTTAAAGTCACTCCAAATAGCGAAGACACAGAATTGGCAGAACCCGGTGCATTTCTCTTGTTCAGGCTCGAATTAGCTCTTATTTCAGGGAGTTCACTTTCATCAGTCGTCATCTCCCCGACGGAATTCAAACTGTTGTCTTTCTCCAAATTCACGGCTTTCGTATTGTCCGTTGTACCGTTAGCCTGCAGCATAATGTTAGTACTTTCGTTGGCAATTCGGCCACTAAATCTGGGTACTTACTATTGTATTGTCTTTGGTTGGGTTACCAGGCACGCCTCTAGAGGGGGCATGTGTCTTTTCTAAACCCACTTTTGGTGAAGATGTTGTGTTGTCTGTTCTACTTTTTGATGGTTCTCTTTTCCTTGCAGATTTGTTTTTCTTCCTTTTCAATTCAGTTTGAGGGGCTTGGCCATGTTCTGACTTGATTGGACTAGGTTTTGTATTTTGTTTAGAGTCATCTTTAGAAAGGGTGGTTTCCCCGTCCTGCACAGCAGGGGGTTGTTTGTGATTTCTTGTCTGATTCGATTTCTTGTCTTTTGTACTTTTCTTGACAGGAGACTTGGACTCAGACGTACTGACCCCCTGCTCGTCGTTGTTGTGCGTAAGCTTGTCTTTTCCTGCACCACGTTTCGAGTCCTTCTTAGTACTGTTCTTTCTCTTCTCAGCACCCCTTTTCGGTTCGGTGTTTACTTTGTTGGGTAAAGTTTTGTTATCCTTGCTAACACACACCTGACTTGGCTCTTCTTTGCCCCCTCCATTCGAGTTGTTGTTGTGCTCTGATATTATCTTTTCTGACAGGGACGCTCCATTTGGGTTCTCATCAGTGATCACCTGAGTTCGGCCAACACATTCGTTAAGAGTTTTCTTCTCCTGATTCTTTTTTTTGGGTTTCTTCTTATTCCTCTTGGCGGGACCATGGCTTGAAGTTACAGCCACACTTTCAATTTCCAAATTTACACCTTCGTCATCATCAGACGAAAATTGGAGACCACCTATATCCTTAACGATTTCTGCAACAGTGAAGTTGTTCCTTCTTGCTGAACGTTTCAGAGCTTTTGGTTTACCAGAATTCCTACCGCTTTGAGATGCAACTCCAATTTCAATCTCTTCAATTACATTTGCCGTAACATAAGTCTGCTCATCGGGTACAATTGCCGGTCTTTCTTTGTTGGTTAACAAGTAGTCTAGGTTGTTTTGAAATTCCTGTTCTTTTGCTTCTGGAGTTGATTCAATGGTGGTGGGAGATAATTCCAGCTGGTATTTCGCTTCATTCCTAATCTTGATATCTTTGAGACCTTTATCTGCTTTTTGCCCATGCTTAGGACGCGCTTTTGACATTTGTCTGGTTGTGCTGTAATAGGAAAAGTATGGCCAAGTTTTCTATTTTCTTAATTTTTTTTTGGCGTTTAATGTTCTGCTGCAAAAGGACTGAAGACGTGTCATTCGATCTCCTACATAAATTGTTTACAAATTTGCATAACTATCTAGAAGTAACCCTCTGCCTTGGGTGGCGAGGTGTTCTACTTGAATTTATAATCTAGTTTGTCTCCATGGTCTAAGAAAGAGCCTCTTTAGGCTTGTATGGTTCCTCTAAATACTTAACCTCCTCATCACTCAACTTGACTGTTATTGCCTTGACTATATCTTCAACTCTTTTCTCAGAATTCAAACCAACTATTGGATTACATCCTTTGCTGATCACCCAAGCTGTTGCAATAACAGCCATACTCTCGCCGTGATCCTTAGCTACCTTTTCTACTCGTTTGATTATTTCTGTATCGGCATCGGTCAAAGCATCTAGTCCCAATCGAGAAAATCCCCGGTCAGACTCGTTTCTTTTATTTTCTGAAATTGTACCAGTGGGTCTTGTCAACACGCCTCTAGCAATTGGACTCCAAGGAATAATTCCAACTTTGCTCAAATCATTGTTTTTGCAAAATGGAATCATTTCCCTTTCCTCCTCACGATAAATCAAGTTATAGTAGTTTTGCATACTGATGAATTTATACCAGCTGTTTTTTTCAGCTATAAATTGCAACTCGGCAAACTCGGTAGCTTTCATGGTTGATGCGCCAATGTATCTAGCGAGTCCTTGGTCAACAACATCATTTAATGCCTTCATTATTTCCTTCTTTGGTGTAGTTGCATCGAACCTATGGATTTGCAATAAATCCACATATGTTCCCAACCTGTTGACAGAATCATTGACTGCATCCAAGATGTGCTTTCTGGATAATCCTCTTGAGTTGGCAAAATCCTTGTCGCTTAAAGGACCTGCTTGTAATGCATTGAAATCAGGATCTCTTGGATTCATAGGCAGGAAGCATTTGGACAAAATAACAACTCGTTCTCTTGGGATGTCGTATTTTTTGAGAAATTTACCCAAGATAATCTCCGATTTTCCATTTGAGTATACATCAGCAGTGTCAAAAGTTCTTAACCCAACATCATAACATTTCTTTAAGATCTTGAAAATCTCTTCCTCGTCTTCCAAGACCCAATCAGCCCATTTCTTGGATCCATAGGACATACATCCAACAATTAATGGAGCAATCTTCAAACCGGACTCGCCTAAGTTGTTGTATTTAAGTTCAATCGACATATTTGTAGAGGGGTACTAATGAAGACTATCCAAGATCAATTCTTCAGCTTTGCTACAAGTTGCCTCCTTTTTATAGCCAAAGTTTTAATTTATTAAATGCGAAGCTTTGCAATCGGACTTACCTCTTTCGGGAGTAGACCGATTGTTACGGAAAACAATAGATTAACCCCTCCCCCCCCCTTGAACAGACATTAAGTGCCTAAAAATTATATATATTTTTTTTTCAATGGAAAGATCCACCACAAAAACGTTTGAAAAAGAGATTAGAAATTAACAGAGCTAAGGTATTTGATCAAGTAGTTGAGTGTGCTGAAGTATTAGAAAATAGAGTAGGTGTATCGCTCACACTGTATATCATACATGATGGATAGTGTGATAATTGTAAATAGACTCTTATTTGGACACGCAGATGATACTTTCGGACCGATGCTTAACTCTATACTACTATCTCGCTACCAATTACAATTTTGCATATCTTCTCATTTTCCTTTCTGCTTTTCTCTTTTTCCATTCATTTTTTTTAGCCTCACGCACACACAACCTTCTTTCGTCATTTCAGATAACGCTTGTCATTTTTCATTCCCTTCCCATCTCATTCAATACAACAAACATTATTATCTACGCCATGTCTGCAAACGGATTCAAAGAGATTAGCGAAAACTTAAGTCATAAAGTACAACAAAATCCTTATGGACCTAACCCTGCTGATTACTTGTCAAATGTGGGCAGTTTCCAGATCATCGAAAGTACATTGAGAGAAGGTGAACAATTTGCCAATGCATTCTTTTCTACTGAGACCAAGATTGAGATTGCAAAAGCTTTGGATGATTTTGGTGTCGATTATATTGAATTAACCTCGCCAGTTGCTTCTGAACAGAGTAGAACAGATTGTGAAGCCATTTGTAAATTGGGCTTGAAAGCAAAGATATTGACTCACATTAGATGTCATATGGATGACGCTAGAGTCGCTGTTGAGACTGGTGTTGATGGTGTTGATGTCGTTATTGGAACTTCACAGTTTTTGAGACAATATAGTCATGGTAAAGACATGAATTATATTGCTCAAAGTGCTATTGAAGTTATTGAATTTGTTAAATCCAAAGGTATTGAGATTAGATTTTCTAGTGAAGATAGTTTCAGGTCTGATTTGGTTGATTTATTAAACATTTACCGTACAGTTGACAAAATCGGTGTCAACAGAGTTGGTATTGCCGATACTGTTGGTTGTGCCAACCCAAGACAAGTTTACGAGTTGGTGCGTACATTGAAATCAGTGGTCAACTGTGATATTGAATGTCATTTCCATAATGATACAGGATGTGCTATTGCTAATGCTTATACAGCTTTGGAAGGTGGTGCCAAATTGATTGATGTCTCTGTATTGGGAATTGGTGAAAGAAATGGTATCACTCCATTGGGTGGATTGATGGCAAGGATGATTGCTGCTGATCGTGACTATGTCTTGTCGAAATACAAAGTTCATAAAATTAGAGATTTAGAGAATTTAGTTGCTGAAGCTGTTCAAGTCAATATTCCATTCAATAATCCAATCACTGGATTCTGTGCATTCACACATAAAGCCGGTATTCATGCTAAAGCAATCTTGGCCAATCCATCCACATATGAAATTTTGAGTCCAAGTGATTTTGGATTGACAAGATACATTCATTTTGCCAATAGGTTAACTGGATGGAATGCAATTAAATCAAGAGTTGACCAATTGAATTTACACTTGACTGATGCTCAATGTAAAGAAGTTACGGAAAAGATTAAGAAATTGGGTGATGTTAGGCAATTAAACATTGATGATGTTGATTCGATAATTAAAGATTTCCATTCTGACTTGTCCACTCCATTGGTGAAACCCACAAGTAATGGCTTGCCCAAAGTGCCTCATGTCTTGGAAGGTTTAGAGGAATCCGATGAGAAAAGAACCAAAAATGAATAAATAAATAAATAAATAAATAAATAAATAACCTTGGTATTTTTATTCTCTTTTGATATAATATATATCCTATTTGATGAACTGAAAAATTTATGTAGCCCAGCCTGGCCTGGTTTTGTTTTTTTTTTTCTAGAAAGAAAAAGCAAAAAAAACTCTATACTTTATCAACTACCTATCCAAAGCCATTGTAAGACCAAATTTCAGCTACACTTGACCGCCATTTAGTTTATTGTAATTCCTCAAGAGGAAACACATTGATGCCACACCAAAAAGTATTGACATTGCTATGCAGACCCTAAAACTTTTGAAATATTTACCGGAATTGACGGTAACACCCTCTTTTCTGTCCACAACGTAAATGACAAACGCCGTAAACAAGTTGAGAAGTGAGATGATTGTAAGTACGTACTCTATTGTGGTGTACATCTTTGATTTGATTGTGATTGGGGTTGTGTTTTCTGATAAGTTCAAGTTCTTTCTAGAGTGGTTATATGATTTGTCGTGAGTTTGTTGGCTGATCTTGTGAGTTAAAATCCAATGTTTAGTCCATTGGAAGTAAAGGGCAACCTTTTCTGTCTTGTATAATAATATAGGTTGTGTTTTAATTCTGGTGGGTGAGTGATGATGACGCTTGCACAAGAATCAATTACATCTGAGTATGCACTAGTGTAGGTAGGTAAAAAGGAAAAGATTTGTTTCCAAAATTCCACCAAAAGATCAGTTTCAGACAACCTTTGCTAAACTCTGCTAGTAGTTAGATGACAGATTGTTGGTGGTAAATGCAAAAGAAGAAGAAGAAGAAGAAGAAGATGATGATGATGATGGTGGTGGGAGATGATTTTTTTGTTTTCTTTGTTTCTTTCTCTTTCTTTCCTTTCCTTTTAGTTGTTTCTTTTCTTTTTAGTTTTAGCAAAACTACAATTACACAGAATCAAAATAATTTTGGTTTTGCTTTTTCAAGGCGTTATGGGAATTTTTGCTTCTTCTTCTTCTTCTTCTTCTATTATTATTAAATAACCGAAATAAGCTACAATTGCACTTTTACTAACAATGAACTAAAATAAAATAAAATAAAATAAAATAAAATAAAATTAGAATCTAAAAATAAAAGTTACAAGTTGGAAAGTTTGTTCAAAACACACACCCACACACCCATACACCCACACACCCACACACCCACACACCCAACACATATACACTAACTAACAAGGGGAATAGGGGTCATCTAAATATGTAGTGCTTGTATATTCTTTAAACATGGAAGTAAGGATTACAAAAGAAAAAAAATGATAAGTTTGGTGCTGACTAAACATTGTGAATGACAGACTCTTTTCTTTTCTACATCTAAATGACTAAAAATCGTCGTATATTTCTGAAGTCCGACCACACCACGTTTTTTGCGACATTAGTTAATGAAGCTGTGTAATTATTGGTCAGTTAAAAGAAAACAAAAACAAAAAAAAAAAAAAGAAAAGAAAAAAGAACAGAACACCCCAGTTAATGTACTTTTTACTTAGCTTTCCCCAGCAGTATGTTACCCCTTCATCTTACATACTGGTAGCACGATTGTGGTTCCACTAAGTAATATAAGAGGAGATTTTCGTACTAACTCTTTAATCTAATCTATTAAACCGTTACCCAACATAAATAACAAGCTTCGTAGCTATAACTATAATTACTCACATCTTACTTAGATGTAGCTTGCAATTAGCCAAGAGCTCAATAAAGGATGTATTAGTTTATGTACTAGACCGAGACTGCATAGAAGTTTGATCTCTTTTTTTTTCTTAAAAAAAAAATATTTTTTTTGCAGTTCTCATCACCCATCTTTAGAGAATCACTTAGATATCTCAATTTGATAACTATTAATATATTAGTGCACAGTCTGAGGAATATATAATGGCCGTCACGAAACAAAACAACACTCGCGATAAGAAACTATCTAATAGAAGGAGAAAGAAGAGAAGAACCGAAGACTTTTCGTCTTCATCTGAGTCTTCCTCATCTTCATCCTCAAGTGAATCAGATAGCGAAGATGGCGGGGAACAAGACAACAAAGTACCGCCTGCCCAACAAGTAACAATGGACGATATAGAAATAGATACAAATGACGAAACATCGTCGAAGTTGTCTAAAAAGGCTCCCGATAACTTGACTATAGAGCAGAAACAACAACTAAACTCAATTTCATTCTCAACAACATTAGTTTCAGAAGCCACCAATCCAAATACAACAAATGCAATGAAAAGTATACCGAATCTCACAGAAGTATCCAACTCTATTGAACTGTCCAAACAAGAAATAAACACGCGATTTTTGAAGCTAATGACAAAAGAATTTGGAAATGATATAGACGAATTGAGGAAAAAACCAGACTTTAAAGAAGCATCGTTGAGCGTTTTAGCAAAGACGCTTCAATCAGGAGCCAATATGTTTGACATTGATGTGTTGCAGGGATTACTTGGCGCAGAAGGAAAAGACGAGTAATATGATCCATAATGTGAAAAGGTTCTAGCCCCCATAGGTATAAGCCCATGCCAAATACTTGCTTGTATTGATGCGACATTTGCACTCACATTAGACTGCGCCCAGGTCAGTATTTTCTACCTTTCATACTGCAGCAATGAAGCTTGATATGCAAGAGTGCGTTCACACTCGTTTCAGAGTATAATTTATGGTACATAAGTTTTATCACTCTCTATGTAATGTGTTAATCCGGTTAGGCATAAATAACCTTTTACTTAGTAGTAACACTCCCTTTCAGTTTATTAATAGAACACAACAATCGTTACCTAATCAATTAGTTACACAAAACTACACAATTTACTTTTTTACCCTAATAAACGATACTTTCGCAAAAGAAACCAAAAGACTAAATCCACAAAATGTTTCTAACCGATAGAACAGTACGATTTATACCTTTCCTTTTCATTTCATTCCTTTTCTCAGAACCAATACACCAACACCACACTATAGAGAAAGAACATAACCTACTTCACCCAATACATGGATAACTACTTTTAATTAAAGTAAAAAGTGAGCTATTCATCTATTCTTCACTTTTGCTGTTTACCACAAAAGGTAATTACACTATCGAGCTAGCTGTCAAAGTATTTGAGAATATGACCGTGGGTAACTCAAATCAGCATAATGAGATTGATGATGCTGTCACCGCACATACACAAGAGCAGTCAAACAGCAGTTCCAAGTTAGACAACTCAGTCACCCCTAATCAAAATTATGGAGCCATTACTGGTGACAATGATGGGTCGCACGTGGATATCAATATCGAAGCATGTGAATCTCCAGAAGATTTAGATCTGAGCAAGCCACAGACATTTCCTCCCACGCCACAGGAGTTGCATGAAAATATCAATGAAAATAGCTTGTTGTTGTCCCTGGGCCGATTCCATCCAGATGGCGACGACGATGATGACGATCGAATGAGCAAGATAATCAAATTGGCCAAGCGACCTAGTTTCATTTGGATCTTTGGTCTAGGAATTCTAGCTATTATAATTTTCCAGTTGACGTTCTTGCCAAGGACCTCGTTGTCGAGGGACTATAGACGCTGGCATGGGATACATTTGACAAAAACTGACGTCAAGCGAAATTTTTTACAGTTTACCGGTATTGGTAACAGTCATCGTGATCTAACCACCGAAGAATATATTGACAATTGGTTGTACGACTTTACCACTATAAACAACAAAGCCAAGTACAATATATTGGCAAATGATAACCCCGAATTAAGCCGCTATGTTGAGTCAAACTTTAAAGACTTTGGGTTCAAAACTGAAAAACATAGCTATGAGATTGATTTGCAAGAACCTTGTGCGTCAATCATTAAATTGCTTGATCCTGAAAGTGAAGTTGTGTATCAATGCGAAGTTTCGGAGCCAAAATTTAAGACACCAGGGTTTTTTGCCTATGGAGTGAACAGAAATGTAACAGCCGGATTTATTTATGTCAACTACGGTACTCCAGAGGATTATGATTTGTTGTTAGCCACTAATAACCCTCTAAAGGGGAACATTTTTATCATCAAAAATCACCTTGAAGAGCAGAATATTACAATTGGCGAGAAAATTGCATTAGCAGAACACCATGGAGCCATGGGTGTCTTGACTTTTTTTGATTCTGATCCCTTTGGAAATGAAGAGAGTAAATCTTCCTTTATGAATGTGGCCATTTCAAGGGGCTGCAATAGTGAAGGGGCAAAGATTCCGGCCATCCCTATTAGCAAGAAATTATTGCTTCCCGTTCTTGATACACAGCAAAACCTGGCTTACAAATCCGTGTTCAATAAATGGGAATACTTGCCTTATTCTAACTCTAAATTCAAATTGGAGATTGACAGTGTTTTTGAAAACTCAAAGCGAGCAAAGTTGACAAACATTGTTGGTACCTTAAAGGGGATCATGAATGACGCCGATGTTATAATTGGTGCTAGGCGTGATTCGTTAACCTCCAATAATCCTCTATCAGGACATGCAGTCCTATTTGAAGTTATGAGAAATTACCAACGATTGATAGAGAAAGGGTGGAAACCATTAAGAAATATCAAATTTGTATCTTGGGATGGTTCATACATGGATTCATTGGGCGTCAAATTATTCACTAATGATACGGTAGTGTTTAATCCGAAACGATCAGTGGTCTCATACATCAATCTTGATACAGATACAGTGACTGGAAGCAAGTTTGATGTGGACTCTAATCCGTTACTCAATCATTTATTAAAGAAAACCTCGAAATATATCCCAATTCCTAAACGCGCAGCTTTTGTAAAGACCTTGGGCAGGGACGCAGAGTGGAGTTCAATCGAGGAAAAAATCGACTATGACATTGTTAACATTTTTGATGATGACAATGATGACGATGACGATGACGATGACGATGACGATGACGATGACGATGATGAAGAGTACACAACTTTGCACAAATACTGGATGAAGCAAGATAATGCAACAGTCAATAACAATTTGGGGTTGCCGTTGATAAACTCCGAGGCTAGAATCTTTCAACAACACTTGTCCACTCCCGTTGTAAACTTAAAGTTTAGTAATGACGAGAAAAGAGACAGTGCAAAGTATATTCCAAACTCCAACTATTATTCACGTGATTGGTTGATAAAACAAGATATTGATAACGATTTGTTGCTACATGGATCACTAATTAGGTTTGTGGGATTATTAGCTATAAATTTAAGTGAGCAGGAGGTTGTTGATTACAAAACGTACAAGTATCTCAAATTGATCCAGTCTTTTTATCGTCAATTATTGGAAATAGAAAAGGAGAAATTGTTTCAATGGAAAAACAATGCAGTCTCAAACTACCTCATCTACAAGAATTCCATTTTCCAAGATCTCGACACTGATGAAGAAGTCCATTTCCACCAGATTGTGACCCAATTCACATCGCTCATGAATAATATAGTGACCCTGGCAAAGGATTTTGATGAATATAACGAACGTGTTGAACAAGGACTAAGTCAGGATTACCCATGGTACATGTACTACAAAAAGTTGCAGCACTTTGCCCAGTTCAAAGTGACCAATTACAAGCTCTCTCATTTGGAAAAGGACTTGAAATTGACGGATCAAGATTACACGTATTTGGAGAATAAGGACCCACGAAAGAATGTCAATGCCGATGCCAACTTGGTCAAACAGACTCAAGAAGAAGGGCTTGCCTCAAATGGACTTAAAGGTATTTTGGATGGCTGGAAAAACAACAAATTCTACTACAATTCGGTGATTTATAGTGTGCCTAAATTTAGTGTTGAGCATAACAATACTTGGTATGATGAGCGCTTGACCAAGAGCACATTCACTTATTTGTATGCGGCGATTGATGATGATGATTACGAATCCACTGCAAAGTGGTTTGTATTGATTTACGAAAAGTTGACAAATATACAGTATAAAATGACTTAGGGGTGACGTGGTTTATGTATAGACAAAAGTAAATAAATGGCTATTAATGTAAATCAAGTGAGGGGAACGGGAAGTTGTTGATGGGTATTGGCTAGAGATATGTGTGAAGAAACAGAGACGCGCGAAATTGTAATTTATAAAATTTTGGCAGCCAAAATTTTAACACACTAAGTTTGAAAATATCGAAACCATGACACCACATGCTAGTTAGGAACTAATCACCGCTGGTTACTATTTTTGGCTGGATTTTGTACTAGCTACATCCCCCCCCCCCCTCCCCCCAAATGGACCTCGTCACCAACCAATCAAAAGGCCTTCAGACCGCCTGGCTCTTGTCAACATTGGGCTCCAAAACGTCTTCGAGAAGTAAGATTATAAGAAAAGATGACTTGTTAAGTATTCTGATTCCTAAAATCTGCAACGAGTTGATCAATTTCCATCGCGATAATAATACTGGCATCAATATAAGATTTTCTTCAAATGTGTTGCATGGAATATCGATCTTGTATAAGTCAAAGACCATGCAAGTGTTGACCGAAGTGGCCCACGTTCAATTGAGATTACAAAATGCGTATCGTCAATTACAAACAGGACAAAATGACCAGTTTGCGAAACCAAATGGGACTCGGGCTATTTTGAAACGTTCAGATTATTTGGAAAATGATTTCACGTTTCATGTTGGGTCAGATTTGATGCCGAGGCTAGAGTTACCTGAGTGTGGGATGGCTGATCTGCCAGAGGTGAAGCGTCGCAAATTGAAAATTGCTGAGTTTGATTTACACGAATTTTCGTTGTTTGATAGCACAACTGAGGATAACACAACTAGTGTTACTGGGGTGGGCCCTTTTGCATTGGTTCTTGGAAATCAAGCTGATGCCAACTTGGAAGACTTTGAGTTGTCAACACACAATCATGAACTTGGAAAGTACAAAGATGATGGCGAGCGTATCAATTTACAGTTTAACGAAGACGGTGATATCTTGGAAATCCAAGGTCAGGATATGGAGGATGTTCGTGGCTCATCTGAAGACATAGAAATTGAACAGTCTTGTAGAACCATGGAAGATGTGTCATTAGAGTTGCATGCTAGAGATGGTATTGTGGAGGACATCAAGAACCAAAAGAGTTTCCACGATGACAGTCTGGATTTAAATTTTCAAGTTACACGGAGATATGAAAGACATGGTACTGAATCACGGTCGGCTGTCGCACCTGTTGGTCTATTTAGTGTTCCAAATCGTAAGCTAGTGGTTGATGAAAACATATGTTTGACACGAGAATCAATACTCACTAACCACGACAATTATGCCACAATCATGAACTACCGAGCTTCGCTAATTCCCCAAAGACGTCAATTGCAACAAGTGTACCAAGAACTCAATGTGACAAACTTTAGACCGTGGACCAATGGCAACACCGGTTATAATTTTAATTCGTCAAGTATCGAACAAAGTATCAATCGTACCATGGGTATATTCCATCGAACAGAAGTAATGGTCAATGAGGCATCAGAACAAGCAAGAAATTCACAATTACAAATGGAAGTTGAGAGGTCGAGGCTTTTAGAGGATACTGAGTTGAATGATGATTTGGAAGATGTTGCACAGCGCGAAACAGATGAAGCCGGGATGAATTTCGATGCAAATATCTTGGACATGGATTTCAATTTCGATGAAACTAGTAAAGAAGAAGAAGATGAAGAAGATGAGAATGACATCTTTCTTCCATCAAGTAGTTTCAGTTTATCCGATGGCGAGAATAATTTGCAGCCAAATTTGATGCCTCGATTAAGAAAGTTGATTAAATACTTTATTCAAAAGCTGATGGAGTTGGGCAAGCTGGTTGATTCTCAGGAAAAGAAATATCAGCTTACATTCAAAGAGTTGGTGCCATTAAGAGATAATGAAGAGGTAAACACTAGACGGATTGCTGCTGGTGTGTTTTCTAACGTCTTGTTTCTTGCTAATAAAAACATAGTGTCGATCAGTGTGGAGCCCCAAGGGATTGAATCTTGGAAGAGTAGTTTGCTGAAGCCAAATGGTATCAATTTGGCTTTAACTTTTCCTTCCACGACTTGATGTGGCTAGTTGATAGGAGTATTAAGGTTCCGTTTCTTATTTGTTTTGGTATATACAACTCTTTCCCTCTGTTTCTTCTTTAACACCCCTCTGGTGATTCTACATACTATCAAATTCAGAACTGTTCTCTAAAGATTCTATCTATATATATCTAAATAGTTTGTTTTAAAAATGAGCTGCTGGCAAGTTCAAACGAGCACCACCATCGACTGACAAATCAACCCCGTTGATGTAGTTTGCCTGCTTTGAGCACAAAAACAAAAGAGCTGCCTTTAAATCTTCTGACTCGCCCAACCTACCACGAGGGTTTGTTTCTGTCAATCCCTTTCCTGCCACTTCAATTAAACCATTGGCCATCTTTGTTGGGAAAAACCCTGGCAAGATTGAATTGACATTGATGTGTCTTGGTGCAAACTGAACTGCCAAGTTTCTTCCCAAGTGAGATGCAGCAGCTTTAGAGCCAAGGTATCCGTAAGTTCCCACAATATCGTTAGTAGCCAAACTAATGATGGACGACATGATGACAATCCTTGATGGGTCTCCAACCGAAGCTGCCTTCTCCAACAATGGAGTGAACAACTGAATGGAGTGGTACACAGCAACAAAGTTCAAATTAACAACCTTCTTGATTGCAGCAACGTTGTGATCCTCTAATGGAGCACCCCAAGTAGCACCAGCATTGGCAACTAAAATGTCAATCTTGTCGACTCTCTTTTCCACTTCTTTGGCAAAGTTCTGGGCTTGTTCCTCTACAGCCAAGTCGGCTGGAATTGCGACAACCTCAACCGACTTGCCGTTTTTCTTTGCTAAATCTTCCAAGTGCTTCTTAGCCTCTTCACATGCTTTGGCTTTACGCGAGGTGATAAAGATTGTTTTGATTCCGTTTTCAACAAAGGCTTCAGCGCAGTAAAGTCCTAAACCACGAGTTCCACCGGTGACGACAGCCACTTTATTATCGACGTTTAATTGCATGATATAATTGATGAAATTGTAAAATTCAAGGAAGAGGAAATTGTTGCTAGAATATTGCTTTCTTTTTTTTTCTATAATGGAGAAGAAAATAAAGTGGGGCACTGTTTTCTCCAGATTTTCTCGGTCCTAACTATTCAACCGAGAAGCATTTCACCGTTTCGTATCAAAATCAAGGGAGAGGTAGCGTGGGATGTCACTTGTGGAACTTTCCAGCGAAGAGCTAGCACAACTGAGATCTGCTTGATTATATTAGCTACTTTCCAGAAATCTACCTATATATTATTCTAGAGTAATATCGGTGCCTGTAACGGCAATTATCTAGGCAACTGTGCAGGAATTAAGATGTGTATACTGGAAATTCTATAAAAGTTGTATCTAGTATAGGGCAGACAAGAAGGTGTTGTCTTCAAATGGCAAGGGACCTTTCTTCTTTCTCACAAGTGGAAAAGACCAAAATTACGACTCATATCCTATCTTCGGATCTAGGGGGTCTGTGGTCCTAGTTTTGAACACCTGGAAGGAGTACCCAATAACCTTTACCCGGAGATTTGTAAGGACTTCAACCTTAGACTGTGCATAGCATATACTAAAAAAATGTGCCAAATCATTACCACAAATGAAATCCCCTTTCTTGGTAAATAAAACACCCGGGCACACTAAAATAGTACAGTACATCCACTACAAAGTCAATTGAATGAGATACTTAATTCTACAATGTTGTAATGAGTACCTATCATTTTAAATTTCTTTGCAGTAAAAATAACACAATTGTTAAGCGACAAGAAGGAAAAGAAAAATTAAAATCTCGTTATTACGTACCACGTTTATAAATAAATAAAACCACACAATTAAAATCATCTTGTTTTTACTTCTTTGTCTACTTTTCTTACTCATCAAAAGTTGTTTTCAACTGATAGCTGCTTATGAAATTCGCTGAGGCCCTTAGTGATGGCTTAGTTGCAGAATGGCAAGACCAATACGTTGATTACAAGGGTGGTAAAAAGTTGATAAAGAAGATTCACAAGCTCAAGGACGAGTATGATCAAGAAGCAGCCAGCTTGTTAGCAGACAAAAATAAGGATGACGGTACTAACGACGATAGAATACCGCTATTGGACTCAAATGAACTCGGGAGACGTGATGGGCCATACGCTAACGATGCAACACCATCAACCGCTTCAAACACTCGGAGTGAGAATAGGAGACCTTCAGTGTTTAACTATTCACTCAAGTCTAGTAAGACAGATTACTTTACCGAGAGGAGAAAGTTTCAACTATGGCTTGATGAACAGTTGTTGAAAGTGGATGAGTTTTATTCCGAAAAGGAGCAAGATGTCTATGAACGGTTTTTGTTATTGGAGGATCAATTGTATCAAATGAGGGATCAAAAGAACCAGGTACAGCGACAAAGGAGGCAGCATAATGTGAATGCTCATGATATTGGGGCGAATGGAGAACGAGTCATTCCTCATCGAGTCAATGACCTAGCTTTTCACACCAAATTTTTCATTAGTGGATTGAGTAGATGGGATCTACCGTCACTTCCTTCAATGGTGTTCTTAAAGAAACTAAGAGGTAAGAGGAAAGCAAAGACTGAGGATGATATATCATTGCATGTTCAAGACTCTGTCGATTTGAATTACGCCGAAAATCGAGTCAGAAATGGTGTTGTTGAATTGAGCGATCATTCGACCGACCAAACTTCATTTGAGTCAGAGTCGGAAATTGAGGAACTTCCACCTTCGGTTCCCGCTGAGCCACAGACTGATGCTCAAGTACGACAGTCGCGAAGACGTGATTATACGCCCAAGAAACAGCATTTCGGAGTTCCGTATTTGTATGCGAGAAAACAGCTAAAGGCAGCTCTCTTGGAACACTATCGAGCTTTGTCAATTTTGAAGTCATACAGAACGATGAATAGAACTGCGTTTAGGAAAATTACAAAGAAATACGATAAAGCAATGCATACAAAGATAATGGAACCTTTTATGGAAAGAATCAATACATCGTCCTACTTTTTAACCAGCGATTTGGTTGATAAGATAATCAACCAAGTTGATGAACTTTACATTGCCTTTTTTGACCCCGAATCAAAAGATAGGAAACAGTCGTTGGAAAAGTTAAAGACAATTGCTTATACATTTAATTCAACAGAAATGAAACAGCCACAATACTATTCTGAATTTTTCAGTTCCGGTATATTCATTGGATTTGGTATTCCGTTGTTCACTTTGGCATTGTATACAGCATTACACAAGACAATCATTGGAGAGCTTCCCGAGGGTCGGTTTTTGCTACAAGTGTGGGGTGGATTCTTTCTTCTTACATTAACATTCCTCCTATTTGGGATCAACATGGCCGTATTTGATAGGTTTAGAATCAACTACAAGTTTATTTTCGAGTTTGATATTGCATCAGCACTAAACTACAAACAATTTTGGTTGCTTCCCTCGTTTGCTTTTGCGTTTTTGTCGCTTTTGGGGTGGTTTAGTTTCAATAATTTTTGGCCTTATCAATTTCCAGGCCGAGACTGGCCATGGATTTTTTTTGGGGTAATGTTGGTGCTCTTTTTATGGCCCACTAATGCATTATATGGGTCAAGTCGACGCTGGTTACAATTTGCCTTGTGGAGACTACTCTTGTCGGGACTCTACCCAGTTGAATTTAGAGATTTCTTCTTGGGTGATATTGTATGTTCACTAACGTACACAATGGGGAATCTACCATTCTTTTTCTGTTTGTTTTCGCATCATTGGAGAGGAACTCTTGGTGGTCAACCAACTAGTGCAAATACATGCACCTCATCAAGGTCTAGACTAATGGGATTTTTCAGCTCTTTGCCAAGTGTGTGGCGGTTACTACAATGTGTGCGTCGTTATATGGATACTGGAGACTGGTTCCCCCATTTGGCAAATATGTTAAAGTATTCGGTGTCTACTGTGTACTATATGACGCTTAGTATCTATCGTATTGATAATAGTGAGAGGAACAGAATTGTGTTTATCATTTTTGCTGCAATCAATTCAATATACTCGTCAATTTGGGATATTGTTATGGATTGGTCGTTGTTGCAAACAGGGTCCAAGCATTTCCTATTACGAGATTATTTATTTTACAAGAAGCCATACTATTACTATATAGCCATGGTTGCTGATGTCATTTTACGATTCCAATGGATCTTTTATGCATTTTTCACTCATCAGATTCAACAAAGTGCAGTAACTTCGTTTGGCGTTGCTTTGGCGGAAATATTACGTCGATTCATTTGGATATTCTTCCGGATGGAAAATGAGCATTGTACCAATGTTATATTGTTTAGGGCATCCAAAGATACGCCGTTGCCTTATGCCGTGTCGGCTAAAGTTGAACGTGCAGTGAAGAAGTTGGTAGAGTCGAGGTATGATGAGAGGAAATTATCTGACGAAGAGAGGATTTCCGAAGAGAATGTTGGATTCACTACTGGACGTTCTGGATCTAGAGGTGAGGAAGGAAGTAGGAGTTCGGTTGATCTTACCAGGTTACTGACCAGACAATCAATGCCACAGTTGCAACAACGAAAGACTTACTTTAAGCAAATTACTGACCGGTTGAATACGGCACATATAAAGGATTTCCAGAGAAGAAAGACAACGACGCATATAGACGAGGATTCCGATGAGGATGAGGATGATGACGATGCAAGCGTGACGGGCAAGTCCAATAGAGCCTCACGATTGTCGTCTATACGCGATGAGTGAACCACTTAGTCTCGTTAAATTTAAATACTTTCTATTAATAGATTATACTGTATGATCAAGTTGAGAGTGTAAATGCGTAGACATAGAGCTTTACAAAGTGATTTAAAATCGTTTAGATAATTATTAGACGATATTAACATTTAATTAAACAAAAACAAGGATGAAGAAGAATAGAATTAATGGTTGGGTTTTCGGTGATGGTTACCCTAATCAGTCTTACTTTTCGATCATTTAAGCAGCGTGTTCACCATTGTGTTCATCATGCTTGGCAAATTCCTGTTGAGCAGCATCATCAATTTCAGCTGGTTCTTCATCTTCATCATACTCGTGGTGTAAAGACAAGGTTGGTTTAACGGCAGCAGCATCCAAGGTCCATGAAGCCAAAGCATTTTCGGCATCAATGATAATTTGCTTAGAAGCTTCGTAACCATCGTAAGCTGGTCTAGTTTCACCTGGGGTAACAGCTGAATCGTCCAATAATTCCAAAAGAGCCTTACCGTAACCAGCAATCAAAGCATACTTCTCAGCCAATTCTCTAGTAGCATCAAATTGGTAGTTGAAAGCAGCCTTCAATTGTTCTCTAGTAATGTTACTCAATTGGGCTTCAGCAACCAAAGATTCAGCTTCAGCTCTAACCAATTCTTGTTCCAAAACTGGGATTTTTGGTGATTGTGGGTCCTTGTACTTCAAGTGAGCAATTTCATCAGTGATTTTTTGTTTTCTTTCTCTTGAAGGTTGTACTGAACCTTCGATATCTCTAATGCTCTTTAAAGTGATTCTGTATTGGTCATACTTGTCAATGTATTGGTCTTCCAATTCACCAATTTCGTAAATCAAGACACCCAATTTGTCAGTAACGTCGGAGACGTCATCGTCATTTTCTTCACCCCAAGCACTCAATTGCTTAGCAATGTCTTTTCTTTCTCTTGAAGTGACTTCAATTGATCTCATCAAGTTCTTTTCCATCTTGATGAATTGGGCCAATTTTCTAGACAATTCTGGACCAGTGGCACCAGCAGCTGCCTTTCTAATGGATGAAGACAACCCACCTGCACCAAAAAATCTATTTTTGGTGGATGATGGTGGTGGTGGTGGTGCTTGCAATTGAGAGGCGGTTGGAGCCTTTGAAGATCTCAATGAGTAAGTTCTGTGCATCTTTGAAAGTGTATTATAATGATGGGGGGGGGTCTAGGATTTTAGAAAAGAAAGGGAAAAATTTACTACAAGAAATGGAAATATGAATGACTATTTATAAATGTAATACAAATTGAATTGAATATTAATAGCAAGTGAAATTTTGTCGAACAAACAATCATCAAACACACAACTAATTAATTTTTAAAATTTAACACAATGTTAACAAAAGAATAAAAGAATAAAAGAATAAAAGAACAAAAGAACAATAAGCGCCAGAAATATTTCAGACATATGACTTTCTTCTTGTACGTTTTTTTTTTTTTATTTCACCTGTTTTGCATGACTCTATTGCTATTTTTTTAGGGCAATATGAGTGTCATAAAGTCAACAGCTTCAACTACATTGATCTGCAAAGATGCCTTCTTTTGTATTGCGTTGAAGTCATACTTCGTAATCTGCAATTCAATTGTGTTTTCTCTGTTAATTGTTCTGATAGCAAACTAAGAACATCCAAAAGAAAAAAATTAAAAAAATTAAAAATAAAAAAAATGACTGAATGTCCGAGAAAATCAACCACAGCTTCATACACACATACAAATTGACAGCAAAAACAGAGTTTAACACACACATTGTTGTGCATCATGGGTAATTAGCAGTATGATTATGCCTCCAATCTACACCTTTTGATCGTTTCAAGTCTTTCAGTTTAGTATTTATGACGCACATGACACACTACTAATGTTGCTACCACTTTTTGATTCATTTGTATTTTGTGTGTTTATTTAAGAAAAATATGTGTTCGCTATTTCCTAATTCGGCGAGTAAATTGCTGTTTTAAACAAAATAACAAACAAAAAAATTCATATGACGTATAGGGAAATTTAAATGTATGATTTAGGAAAGTGAGCCGCACGCATATATAATTGCAACGACTGCAATTTGACATTTAAGAGAGAGGCGCAAACCACCCTTCAAATCATACATTTGATAGAGTTGATGGGAAGAGTCATCTCTTTTCCGGGATTCGACCTCTATTAGTACCAAATAAGGTTGTGTTGTCGACTTGCAAGACCATCTTTGATCTGTGGATTGATTCTCAAGAGTTTCTTACTAGGAAGAGTTGCGAGTGAACAGGGTACACTCGGATACAACCCACCAATCCCTCGCCACTTTGTATTTGTAGCAGCTTCAGAGTCATTTTCTTGTGCATTATCGTGCCTCAAACAGGAAAAGTTTTGGTTTCTCTGCTAAGATGAAATGACCAAACAGACAAAGACAATGTCTGGGGCTGCACGCCTCAAGTCATTCAAGTTTCTTTCATACTTTACTTTGCTGTATCCTCTAAGAATCCTCCTGATAAGGCACAACTCATATCGTATTTTCTTTTGTTTCTCGAAGAGCCACATTCTTCTTGGTATGACGTCAGAACAAAGATTTTCTTCGTTTCAGTTTTGTGTTTGGAGTATTTGACAGCCATTGATTAAATACCAATCTGGCTAAGGTTTCAGTAGGTGCAAAAGATCTTCTCGTGAAACTATAATCAATGGCTCGGGCATGATTGGTAAAAAGTGCTAGTTGACCCAACTTTCTCTAGCTTTCCATCATTGCACAAGAAGTCGTACGATGATGCCCAAACAGAAGGAAAGTCACTACAAGAATTGGTGTTAAAAATATATCCAAAAATTACGAGAAATAGATAACAGACACAAGCCAACAGTTTTCTTCAAAGAAGGTGAAGAGATCGATGATATTGAAATTATGATATCAATGCCGAGTGAATCAGCTTGCGTGAAACGAAAAAGAATCTAAAAAGAGCTAGGCTAAAATTACATCTTTATATGCTAATTTAGACACCGCTTAATGCAGTCTTGCTCACCCAAAAAGTAAAATAGTTGTACGGTCTCAGTCTCGAGGTCGTATCAAATCTACATCAAGCAGTTCGACAATACAAGTGATGAACCCCTCGTTCACGTAACTCGCTCACTTATGACTAGCAAACGCCCCATTGCAGAATGCAATAGAGAATCTCAAACTCCTACAAATTGTCAATAATTAACCACCAAGACATTTAACAATATTTTACGCTAAATCAATAAAAACTATACGAAAAAGTTTTGTTACGATCACAATGTTCCAACTGCTATTGTTGTTAAATCGTTCTAGACATTCTTCGGTCTAAAACGAATGCGAAATTAACAATCCACGGTTATTACTGAAACATATAATCAAGTGGATAAAAGTTATTTATTCTGATAATTACTTTCGAAGGGTAAATGTTACGTTTATGCATATTTTGTGTGCGTTCCACCACGGAAGTAAATATCCCTATGGCAAATTACAGCTTAAGGTATTTTCAAGCTCATCTCAAGAGATGAGATGGGATGTCAAATCTGGAATAATATACATATACATTTTATCGTACATTTTAAGAATGCTGTGGTCTGGTTCACACAATTCAAATGGATATTATAATTAGGCCTAACGTTCAACCATATGTTTCACACACAGCTCAGCTAATACTTTCGTATCATATCGAAAACCAAAATAAATTTGTCAAGCTTGATATGTTTATTGACGAATTTCTCAAGGTTCAAAAAAATGAACTGCACTCATGAATGGTTGATCATGGAAATAGTTTACCTTCCAGGGTAAAAGACTAATAGGATCCCGATGGATATTCACAATCAGATCAAACAGGTACCAAAAGAGCCCGACTAGTAGCGCAAGAATTTAGCCAGAAAGAAGATATTCACCTTCCCTAAAGTAACATGTTTTAGAAAGAATTCTGTTCTTGTTTTAGATTTCTTTTAATCTGAGAAGCGTGACTCCAACTCGTGCAAAAATGGCAAGTTATTCTATGGTTTAAGGTCTTGATCTCTAGTATAATACATATTGGTACCTATAGAAGAAGTAGGCTTGATTACAACGACTGGGTCATAGCTTAAGGGGAGAAAATATTCGTATCCGTTACATAATTGTTTTATTTGAAAATTTCACCATAGTATTAATTAATTACACAAGCACTTCAAAAGGATGTCTAGCGCAAAGTCCAAAATTCACTTAATCAAACGCATCAACCAGCTCAATCCACTTTCTTCTTCTTGCTTTGTGGGCCATCTTCACTATCGAGTTTCCTCTTCACCGAAAGTCTCACATCCCCAAGGATTCTGTAATAGTCATCTTCCAATGCTTGGTAAGCAGTTTGCAACTTATCCCGTCTGGTAGCTTCATCCAAAGCATCCAACCCTTCTTTGTTTTTCTTGTACAATCTTTTCTTGATGAATAACCTCACGTCTGATTTGGACACATCCTTATTATGCTTCAATTTATATAGTAAGATCAATTCCAAAAGTCTTGCAAATTGTCGTTTCTCCAACTTCAACTGTGCTCTTGTTTTATTAAGCCAATCTTGATCAATGTTCTTGGCAACAATCTTGTCATAGTCAAACCCCAAATCACCCAACCGTTTCAAATCGGCTCGATCCCTCATATCATCAAAACCTTCATTGGGATCTTCAACTACAATTTCGACAATATCGTCATTAGTCAACCAATACTTGCAAAGATGGCTATAAAACGATTGTCCAAGTCCCTGTCCTTGGTATATTGGAAGGATAATAAATTGGGATATTTTGATCCTAACTTCTGCTTTTTCATCATC
Organism: Lodderomyces margitis; assembly: GCF_024628925.1. Lineage (NCBI taxonomy): Eukaryota > Fungi > Ascomycota > Pichiomycetes > Serinales > Debaryomycetaceae > Lodderomyces > Lodderomyces margitis. Next base: position 336,801 of record NW_026261776.1, read on the forward strand.
AAATGCTTTGGCTCCCGGGTACTTCCAGTAATTATAAGCAGTGGCGAATCCAACAACAGATGGTTCTTTATCCTCTGGTGTCTTTTCATAAAGGACATAAAGATCCCACAACTCATCTTCGACATCAATGAATGAACCTGCTTCAATATATAACAAAACAAGAATCTGTAGCCGTTTATGTAACTCAACCCCGGCTGCCAGTTTTAGGTTAATCTTGTATACCTCGTATTCAACATCATCTTGTTTAAATGTATCTATCTGATCACCTGGTATCTTGTAAATTTTCTTTTCTTCGTTAATTGAATCAACCCAGGCAATTTCATCTTTAAACACGGTACTTTCCGGAACATATTTGTCCATAGTGGCTTTCAAATCAACCAACTCGGGATCATCCAATTTCTCCTTATACTTGATATTGAGAAATGGCTTGAACGTGTAGTGGTCAAAGCAAAGAAAGATGTTCAAGTCTTGATACCCATATACCGTCTCGGCATCTCCAAATATCGGGTAGGTAAACAATGGTTGGAAATTTATCGCTTGTTCGCCATTTGTGACAAACATCTTGAGTGCATCATTCGATGATATTGTCCATAATTCAGGATGCAACGATGCTGCCGATATCTGTTTACTATTCTCTAACGACATGCTTTGCTTATAAGTTAACTGGGGTTTGGTTGAGAAAAAGTTTTGTTGACGAAATATTTATCTTTTGCAAAAACACGCGCGCGCCAAAGAACAAACTCCAAAAGCTAGCTGCTCTTACAACTCTCTACCATAACGTTCTCTATATTTACAGAAGATACACATAATTTACCCTAAAACAACAACTAAATCACCAGCATCAACCATATCACCATTCTTGTGATAAATCTTTATAACTTTGCCTCCCCTTGGAGCATTAACCATCATTTCCGTCTTCATGGCCTCAACAACAATCAATGGCTGATCCTTGTCAACGTTATCACCCACACTAACAAGACTCTTCCAGAATCTACCGGAGAACTCCGAGTAAACCATTTCAGCGTTTTCATCAAACTTTTCATCTTCTTGCACTTTAGTTCCACTTTGCTCCAATTCACTATTTGAAATTTGAATCAATCTGTTAAACTCCTCCAATTTTTCACCACCTTGCGATTTCTGAAATTGTTCAATTGATTCAGAGTTGGCTTGAATCCATTGTAAATATTGACCATGGTCGAAAACAGAATCAATTATATCAACCTTGAATTTTCCCACATTCATTTCCTCGGAAAACTTGTCAATTTCAGTCTCACTAACTGGATAAAATTCAATTTGATCAAATGGAGACAACAACCATGGCTTGTTCACGTCATTAGAGTGCTCACCAAGTGTCAATTTATCCCAAATTGGCACCGTTCTACCAACCAATTGGTATCCACCTGGTGACTCCATGGTATAGATACACATATAATTACCTCCGATACCAACAGTACCATTTGGTGTGTACGTTCTTGATGGGTTGTACTTGGTACCCAAAAATCTGTGTCTTGGATCTAATGGGACAGCACATGGAGCACCAAGGAAAACATCACCCAAACCCAAGACCAAGAAACGAGCAGTGTACAACATATCCTTGACATCGTTTCTGGTAATTCCATTAATGTTGGCTATGAAATCAACATTGTTTGGCAACCAAGGAGCTTCACTTCTGATGGTTTCTTGATACCTCTTGACGGCATCCAATGTCTTTTGATCTTCAAATGCCATAGGCAATCTGACAACTCTAGATTTAACTCTCCACTTATTGATGAAAACCATTTCCTTTTCATAAGCCACAAGAGTGTCCAAGGCTTCCTTTTGGGTAATATCGTCAGTAAATTCAACTAAAACTGATCTTACACCTGGTGACAACTCGAAAATTCCCTTTGGTTTATACTGTTTTACCATCTCAACCAACTTGTGAATTCTGTAAGCCTTGTTCAAATCCAAAATGTTTTCTCCGTATTCAACAAGAATATATCTATCACCAGCCTGACGGTAGGTAATTTTAGGCGAAGTTTCAGAAACTTTAATTTGACAAAGAACTGGCGTTTCTGGATGCACCAACCCATAACTTTCAACGTCTCCTAATTCTCCTTTCAAAGACTCAATACCTGCATCTTGTTGACTCTTCAATTGCTTGGCAGAATCGTATGTGATAGGAATGAATTGGATTGATTCGCCTGGCTTCACTTGACCAATCTTCCACAACTCGGCTTCAGCAACAACGGCTTCACAAACAAAACCACCCAAACTTGGACCATCACATGTTAAAACAACTGGTTCGTCACCAGTAAAGTTTACTGCTCCCATGGAGTAGACATAATCGTGAGCATTTGATGGGTGTAGACCAGCTTCACCTCCATCAGCCCTTGCCCATTTGGGTTTTGGACCAATTAATCTAACACCAAATCTGTTTGAGTTGTAGTGGACTTTCCAAGTTGATGAAAAGAATTCAGAGACTGATTCTGGCTTGAAAAAATCGGGTGATCCATGAGGACCACAAGTGACACCAATTTGCCAAACTTTGTTGTCGTAGTTTGGAATAAGGGATGATGGGACTGCTACTGGTTTGGAAACTGGTGGAGCCAACGTGCAGCTTGAGATTTCCGGCTGTCCTAAAAACAAAACATCTCCAAATTTTAAAACTCTTCCGTTGTAACCTCCCAAGTTACCCAAGGCAAAGGTTGACCTCGAGCCCAAGTATTCAACAACATCGACACCACCTCTGATGGCTAAATATGCACGACAACCACTGGTCAACTTTCCAATAGATAAAGTATCGCCGCTTTTGATTTCAATTGGTTCCCATTGCGAAACTTGCTTGTCATTAACCTCAATAGGTGCTTTACCACCAGTTACAGCCACAACACAATCTTGGTGGAACAAAATTTTTGGACCATTGAGTGTAATTTCCATACCTGGAGCAGTGCTATCATTGCCAACTATTCTGTTTGCAAGTCTGAATGAGTATTGGTCCATGCATCCTGATGGGGGAACACCAATATTCCAGTATCCTCTTCTACCTGGGTAGTCTTGGACGGTAGTGTATGCACCAGGGCTCAAGATTTCAATAGCACGTGGTTTGTATTCATAAGTATCCAACACCTTTGTGGCAACTCTGGCCTCTTCAAACATCTTGGAATTTGCAATTGATCGAAGGTAATCAACGTTGGTAATACATCCATAAACGACAGTTTCATCCAAAGCTTGGCGCAACTTCTTCAATGCATCATTCCTATCTTTTCCATGAACAATAATCTTTGCCAAAGTAGGATCATATTCAGCTGAGACTACAGTACCCTTCTGAACCCAAGTATCAACTCTCGCCCAACTAGGAAATTTGACTTCAGTCAATTGACCAGGTGAAGGTTTAAACCCCTTTGCCGGGTTCTCAGCATACAATCTAGCTTCCATTGAAGCTCCTTTGACTTCAATCTTTTGTGAGAAATCTGGTGGAGTGTCAGCCGCAATTAAAAGCATCCATTCCACCAAGTCTAAACCAGTAACCATTTCAGTGATTGGATGTTCGACTTGCAATCTGGCATTGACTTCCAAAAAGTAAAACTCATCCCTTTTTGGGTCGTAAATGTACTCAACAGTACCAGCACCTTTGTAATTCATTGAAGCGCCCAAACTTTCACCGGCTTTTCTCATTCTTTGACGTGTAGCTTCAGGCAAGTCAGGGGCAGGTGTTTCTTCAATAATCTTTTGGTTTCTTCTTTGCAAAGAGCAATCTCTTTCACCAACGGCAATGGCATTACCGTTACCATCACCCAACATCTGAATTTCTACATGTCTGGCATTTTCAACAAACCTTTCAAGAAAGACACCAGCATCACCAAAGTATGACAATCCTTGGTGTTGTACTGTTTCAAAGACTCGTTCAATGTCCTCTTCCGAGTCAACTTTTTGCAAACCGATACCACCACCACCGGCAGTTGACTTAACCATGATTGGGTATTCTAACTTGGCAGCGATTTCTCTTGCCTCCTTGGCATCTTTAACCAATCCAGATCCGGGAACCAATGGGACGCCAGCTTTCTCAGCAATTTCACGTGCAGAATGTTTCAATCCTAATTTTCTAATCGCATCACCCGATGGTCCAACAAAAATAATGCCTTCTTTACCACAACGATCAGAAAAATCGGCATTTTCAGACAAGAATCCGTAACCTGGAATGATAGCCTCAGCTCCCGAGTCCTTGGCAGCGTTTATGACTTTGTCAATATCAATGTATGTCTGGGCAGCAGTTGTACCATGCAATGGAATCGAGACATCGGCACTAGTAACATGTTCGGCAAACTTGTCAGGATCTGAATATATGGCAATGGACTTTATACCCAATTTTTTTAATGTCTTGATTATACGAACAGCTATTTCACCTCTGTTAGCCACCAAAACTGAGTTGAATGGCTTTTTGTGGCTTTTTGATTCAGCAGCAAGGTGTTCTTGGTAATTTTTCCATCCACCGTATTGTGAGATATCTACAGTTCCAGGCACATTATAGCCAGACTCTTCACAAATGAATGACTTGACCCATTCGCCTGATGCCAACTCTGCAGATCCAATTCCCAAAGGCTCAGGGACAAAGTTAATAAAGGTTCCAAATCTCTCCTTCGGTATGGAGTAGATTTCGACTGCGATGTTGGCACCATTTTCTTCAACTCTTCTCAATCCTGGTTTTGCCACTGGACCAGTTTTTGGTAAAGCATACAATTTATACTTTTTTGAAGTGGCTGTTGATTCAACAAACCTGGCATCAACTTTTTCTAGTTGCCAGTGTAGTTGAAAGCCTTTTAAGTGTGCGCCAACAACGGCCAATTTAACTTGTTCCGATGGAATAGTTTTAGGAATATTTGGAAGCAACTCCTCGGCAATAGATGACTCAATCAATTTCTCTTTCAAAGCACCGTAAAAGAATGGTACAGTTTTTGAGTATGGGACCATGTAGCGACTTGCCAAATCTAACAATGCATAGTCATTGAATTTGTGAGACAACAACGTGATACCGAAAGGTTGTCCATCTTTTCTAAAGCCAGCTGGGATGGCCAAAGCAGACATATCGGCCAAGTTGACAAAGTTTGTATAGGTTCCTTGGCATGAATTAACTTTGACTGGTTCGGCAAGTACTTCTTTAATTTTTGGGTTCAAAGGTGCAGTTGGAACAATGATTGCATCGACATCCTTCAACAATTTTTTAACCTTTTGCAAAATCCTTTGTCTCTTGTACTCAAACTCAAAACATTGGGCAGCTGAGTAGTGTTCACCACCCTTGACAATATTAATCACAGTAGGATCCAAATCTTCAGTTGGTGGATTGGTTGCCAAAAAGTCACGCACAGCGACAAATCTTTCTGTTACCCAGGGACCTTCATATAAGCACCTGGCTAGTTCAAGCAAAGGCTCAATGTCTAAAGACACCAAATCAACTCCAACGTCATTTGCAAATATCTCGACTGCTTTGTTGTATAATCCTGGGTTTTCTGTTTCTCCGCACCATATCAAATTGGTAGGCACGACAATTCTTGGTTTTTTGGAAAACTTCAACAAGGGATTGGTTGGCATTTCTCTCGAATATTCATCATTGTCACCATCCTCCTTGGCCATGATTTCAAAAGTTAACTGAGCATCTTGTAAGGTAGTCGAAAAGATGGATACACAATCTAATGACTTGCATGCTGGCACCACACCGCTGCACGAAAATACACCTTTCGTGGGCTTTAAGCCAATGATGTTGTTTAACGCAGCCGGTACTCTACCAGATCCTGCGGTATCAGTGCCCAATGAGATTGGCACAATTCCTCTAGCAACAACTGATGCTGAACCAGCAGAAGATCCACCACTAACATAGTCCTTGTTGAATGTGTTTGGGGTTACACCATATGGCGATCTTGTACCAACCAAACCAGTAGCAAACTGGTCCAAATTTGTTTTCCCTATTATGATAGCACCTGCATCTCTTAACAACTTGACAGTTGTAGCATCTTTTTCTGGTTTGTAAGCAAATGAAGGACAAGCAGCTGTTGTTTCGAATCCTTTGGCGTCGATATTGTCTTTAACGGCTATGGGAACACCATATAATGGGAGTGATGTTTTATTAGCCTTTGATTGTAGGAAATTCCATTGATGAGTTAAATCTTCAACTGTTGCTAATGAAATCCATGCGGGATCTTCTGGTGCTGTTTTTTGTGATTTGAGGAGGTTAATCAATAATTTAAACGATTGTTGTGGTGTTGAGCTGTAATGAGTTTTCTTCCAGTCTTCCACTGTCCATCCTAAAGTAGAAACCATGTTTGAATGAGTAAATCGTATGCTTTTCAAAGAAAGTAGGGGGTGTGTAAACTTATTATTTGATCAAGGAAATCCTCCAACTTTTATATATCTTCAATAATGTCTTTGAAATCAGCGGCATTTTCCGATAACAAAAGTATAAGGGTAAACAAAGTAAGCTGAAAAATTTTTGATTCTATTATTATGCATAAACTGGTTTAAGCATTTGTGTAATAATCGGGCTGATAAGGAAAAGAAAAAATGTCGCTCTCCAAAAACGACAATTTAGCGCGAGAATGAGAGTGGGCAATAGTAAATGTCGTCTTTGTTAATCCGATAACAAAATTGTCGTACACAGAATGTCTCCCTCGCTCCAAGTCGCCAATTTCCGGCCCACTGGCTGAGGCAAATGGAAAAAGAAGCAATTTATGTTTTTTGTACACAATCGATACAGTAGACCAATTAAGAAAAGGCTGAATTATCTATTGTTTGCAGAGCTCGTTTAGAAGATGACGACACTGTTCATACATATCCCAGCTTTGAGCAGTTGTGTTGCAGAGGTAAAGAGGTCTCGGGTATATCCGTAACTCACACAACTATGAAAGACCCTCAAGAGAGAATTAACGAGGACAGGACTCTAACCTCTTCATGTGCTCAAGCATACTATAGTCTCTGTAGGTCACTCAAAGGCTAATCTAAAAACGTTTTATGCAGAGCTTGCAGCACATCGTGCATAATCAAGTCTTGTATTATAAGTTTTGATAAGCTTTCAGTAGTAGCAGTAGTCAAGCATTTAATAGGAAAGACGCTGATAGCCACCCAAACGTTTCTTGATAGTCAAAGCTTGGACTATGTTCCTTGAACTTGCGCTACCGACTTGTGGAAACTAAATTTCTTTTTGCCTTTTTTTCTCCTTCTCATTGGAGTTTGATAAGAAAAACGGATTTAGAAATTCGTTAGCGTTTATGCGGCCCGGAAAAAATACCGAGACCTACTTATACGTTATCAGCTTATTACACTGGTGCATTACTCTTATGATATCTCACACTAACAAAGAACCCTTCCTTGGCATGTGTCAAAGTTTACGTTGCAACAATTTAGAAAGCACTATGCTTGAGCTTTAGTAATGGTTCTCTCGACAACACACCTAACAGAATGTAGTCAATAAAAGAAGTGCTAGGTACAAAACATAATCAGATAAATATTAATAATACACATATACGTAAAAAAAGTTCTATTTCTTTTCATCAGACAACTCATCATCTATATTGCCGTAATTCATATCAACAGCCTTACCATCAACAACTTGTGGATTCGACAATTGAGCAATTATCTGTGATTGAACAGCATGCATTTCTTCTGGATGGTCATTTTGCCATTGTCTCAACTTATACGTTTGTCCAGTCAAGTCCCAGTAGATACCTCTTGCCGTGTGGTAAAGACTTTGTCTTCCTTCCCATACTGGATACACAATCACTTGGAAAACCGTATACCATATCCATATGAAAAACACGACAACCCAACCAGTAAAGAACTTACGGGAAAAGATATACTTGCTTCCGTATAATGGCATGGGCCATATGACTAGCAAACTGAGGGTTAAGAATAAACAAACATAGACACATCTCTTGAACGCATGGTGTAATGTTTGTTGTTCTTGACTGTAATGTTCTCTTTCTTGCTCGACCAACTGACTAGCATATACTGTGATTGGAGACTTTACTGGAGACAACCTTTCATCATCATTGTAGTTATCTGATTTAGTAGCTTCCATCAACTCTTCCTCTTCATCCACACGAGTGATTCTTGTTTCCAACAACTTCCAATTGAAATTCTGGGGCTTGAAAATAAGGGTAAATAATGGAACTGTAATCAAGGGAAACAACAAAGCAACAACGTTACCTGTCAACATTGAATCATCTTCAAATAAGTTGTCGTAGGAAATAGTACCAAATTTAGTTTTGCAAACAACCAACCACGACATAATAGCCAATCCAGTAGCAATTGGTGGTGTGAACGTAGCTGCATACCAATTCTGTTTTGCTGACAAGATTGTCATTGATGAACTCAAAACAGCACCACCAATAATCACCCCCATCAATTCATACAAGAATCCCATTGAAACATTGGCATAGTAAAGACCAATGGCAAACCCTGCCATGGTATAGGCAAAAACAACGCATGAAATATGGGAAATGAAAATCAACTTTTTACCACTGGCCTTGGGGTTGATGTAAGTTCTGTAAATATCATAGGTGGAGATTGTCGACACAGCAATCAATTCTGATGACATTGCACTGGTAACGGCCATGTAAATCATAATTAAACTTAAAACAGCACCACCTTTGCCCAATAAAGCAGATGCAGCGTTGGGCAATACTAAACCAGCAGCAACTTCATCACTAGTCATGGGTCTTCCTAATGGCCAGTAATCAGTATGCTCCAATGCCAAAGCAGCAAAACCCAAAGTCAATGAGCAAAAAGCGGGAATAGGAAGCCAAGCCAAGGAACCCAAGATGTAACCTTTATAAGCTGAAACTGGATCGGCAGCGAATGCTTTGTTGAAATAACCATTGTCCAAAAACACAGTACCGAAATTGCCAACAATGTTAATGACAAAGAAAATACCACCCGATTTGGAATTAAAAGTCAAAAATGATCCATCGTGGTTACCATCAACTGGTTTGGTCTCTGCCAACTTAGTCACCAAGTCCCAAACAACCCCAGGTGATCCCAATTTGGAACTGGTAGCCCATGTGCTAAAGGCAAAGATGATGATAATAGTAACCATAATAACAGTATGAGCATAGTCAGTCAAGATTGTTGCTTTCAATCCACCAAATACAGAATACACAGTTGGCGAAAGACCAATCAACAAACATGCAGCTACTGGATGCATACCAGTCAAGTCACGTACTGTGGCTGAGCCACCACTCAACAACATAGCAGTGACCAAGATATTTGTAGCAAGACCCCAAAAGATGTAGACGATGTGTGTTGCTGTGCCGTACCTTGCACGTACAATTTCCAAGTAAGTTCTAGCCAGAGGTGCCCTCTCCTTAGCTTTGATGGCCAACGAAGCAAACAATGTGATTTGAACGGTGGCACCAAAAGCATAACTGCAAGATCCAAAGATACCGTTTTTATAAGCCTGTGTCGTTGATGTTAGCAAGGTAGCGGCCCATGTCCATGACGAAACAACAGCAGCACTGATCAAACCCGATTTGACCGACCTACCAGCAGTGGCAAACTCTTCAGCAGTTATAATTTCTTTGTTGTATCTTTTTAACAAGTACGTCGTTAGTATCATACCAAAGGCAAATACCGCACCTAAACCAACCAAAATTGCATAACCTGCACTTTGAGGTAAAGGAATAAATGTAGTGTCACTCATTATTTGCAAAAGTAAGTGTTATTGTCGTTGAAAGTGAATGTATAGTGTCTTCTGTAGAATTGAAAAATGTGAAAAAAAATTGGAAAAGTTAGAAGGACATCTCTATCCTCTTATATAGATCATCTCAACTCCATTGTTTAAGCATTATTGTATGCATTTCTATTGTCTTTAATCATCCGACATGATTCATGGGGCATACTTTATCAATTGTTGTTGAAATTGGTTGCAACTGTTTTATGGTTATTGTTTTTTTTTTCTCTTATCTCTCGACGATTAATAAATTGTTTCAGAAAAACTTAAAGATAAGAAGAATAAAATTTATCATCTGTAATATATCATTGGCTTGTGAATTAGTGTCACTATAGAGATAATGAGTAGTGCAAATACGTAGGAACTCTAATGCTTCAGCCTCGTAATTAAATTTCGAGGCGATAAAAATCCGGGGTTTGCAAATGGGCCAGCTCTCAATTGGCGGTTGCAAAGTAGTTGCAAAAAATTCCTACATTACAACTGCGAGAGACAATTTGGAGGGGCTCAATTATCTAGCTAGTCACAATAAAAAGGGGTGGTTATTTTATTTGGAAGTACTCTTAGCCACTTTGATAAAAACTTTTGCACAGAGCCAATCAAAAATTAAAGGCATTAGGTAAGGCAATATTTTTGTCGTCTAATTTTTGTTTTCTATTATCAGTCCCTGTCATAATCAAAACACCAAACCTGTCTTATTAGGATTGTGTGCACTGATAAGAAGAAATGCCAATAGTATCCTGCATATAAACGGGTTGTGCATGTACACTACTAAGAAATGATTGGGCCGTTAACGCAAGGCATAAATTGAGATGAGATGGCTTTTGTGTAGCTTATAGTTTGAGGCAAATTCCTTAATTTGACAGTTTTTCTATTGCATTAGGATTGGACACAAGTGTGGTAGACTGATTGTGGACTTGAGATGCACCTAGATTGACCAATAAACAAGTGGCCAAACAAAATGAGTCAAATCCCAAGCACTTTCCATAACTAATTAAGGAGAGGAATCTCTGTTGGCTCTCTCGTCTTACCTGTGATAACTACTTTGTACACAAACTTTAGCTTACGGCCCGGAGCAACTCATAACCTCATATCTCTAACTCATTTCAAATTCTGGTCTTGCAAAACTAAGTGTTAAGGCAGATGGTGTTTCTTTTAATCTATATCTTTACGGAGGCAGATACGAGATTTGGCAATTGGAAAACATTCACCACGGGCCGGACAAATTACCAGTGTTAGCCCTTGCTACATTTACGCATTAAGATTTACTTTGAAAAGGATTAAGTTTAGTAATCTTGTTCCAAAAGTGGCAATCTACAGATTTGATAACCGCGATAAAGCAAATTGCTAAATGAGAAATTAAATTCTAAAAATAAATAAAAGATTAACAGCTGAACAGTTGGGAAAGTATTGTATCTTTACAAAAATTTATAAGAAATTAATGCAAAAATATTGCAAAAAAATCAAGTGAAAATAGAATTGTCTCTGGTTTAAATTGATACACACAGTTATATAGATGTATATAGTAAAGGATGGCAACAGTAGTTTTGATATCCAGCTGCTGAATCCAACCTCATTTTATAAAAAAAGAAAACAGTAAAACTATCCATACATATGAATGGTTGTCCTGGGTAAAGAAAATTAATAAAAAATAAAATAAAATAAAATAAACCAAAAAATTGTCCCTCATCGTTATAATGTCCGTCATTCCTGCGCTATTGTCAAAGCACCTTGGTTCAAAAGTTGAGTATTAACAGCTTCGATATGTGCTATTTCACGACTCTTCGACGTACTCTCTGTCATCAACTTTACCTTCCAACTCATTTCTAATTTCTTCCATTTGCATCACTTGCTTCTTCCATTCTTGTTTCTCCTTTTCAGTGTTGGTGTCTTTAATAAAGAATGAATCATCAGGTCTTCTATACGATCTTCCAATTCTATCCCATAACGTAGTAAATTGCCCATAATTGTAATTGAAATATAAATGATGAACAGTATGACAAGCAGTTCCGTTAACCACTGGGTCATTACTCATATAGTTACCATCATGAATCATCACCGTCCAGAAGTTGACAAAGGTGAATAATCCCAAATACAATACCTTATGCAAGGGAAACAACAATGGGTAAAGGTGATAAGGCAAACTCTGAGCCCATCCATCAACAGGGTGGAATGCATGGGAAGCAAATGGAGTACAAACAATCCATTTGTGATGTGGTTTGTGTAATTTCTTGTAAACAGAAGGCCAATGCAACCAGCGATGAATAAAATAAATCAAACAATCGGTGAATAAAATAAACATGGGTATTTGCAACACGATAAATTTCCAACCGCCAGTGTTTTCGTTGATATCCAAATAAAGACGAGAAAACCCTTTTAATTCCAAAAGGAAAAAGGGGTTTGTCAAAGCAACCATAATGGGGATGGCAGTCATTGCACGTTCAATTTCCAACCACATTTGGTTTTTCAAGTATCTTGGATGGTTAAAGATCCTGCGGTCAAACACAAATAAATAACTGAAATAAGCAACAATAAGGTACAATAACCAGCCAAAGATTGTTGTTACCACCAATATACTTAATGATTCACGTAAAAGATTTGATCTCGATAAAATTGAACTCGAGAAATAGTCGCCAGCAGGTAAAAAAGTTGGTTTCAATCCGTAAATTTCTGATTTATTTTGCAAACTCATGATTTTTGAAAATAAATACAAAGGCAAGTTAGCCACATTGACACTAGTAGAATTGAATTGGAAATTTAAAGCACTTGAAGCCGATGAAGAGGCATTTCCAAGTATGGCTTTGTCAAGTGTGTCATAAGCGTTGGCTGAATTTGCAACTGAAGCAGGAAGGAACTGAGACACTGTTGATGAGACTTGTTGAATTAGCGGGGAGTTGTGAATAAATTGGTCAACTTTACCGCCTTTTGGTAAAGCAGAAGCATATAGCCGGTCAAATAAAAAGTAGTCACACACTTCTAATACGATATCCATGTTGTGCTATGTTTGTATTATGTATAAAGGAAAAAAAACACGTGGGTCCCCTTGTGATGCTTTGGGTTTGGTTTTTGGTCTTTTGCTAAAGTCTTTGGGTGCAACTGTTAATACAAAGTGAAAAACAGTGAGTAGTTAGTTGAGTAGTGAGTTAGCTAGGTGTGGTGTGTGGTGGTTGTAGCAGTAGCTGAATAGTAGCTGAGTGTTAGCGAATGGACCTATCTGTTCTTATTCAGATATAAGTGATATATTTATATATATATGAAATAGTATTTCTTCTGTTTATAAATTAAAGGAGAAGAATTCTTTTTTTTTTTATTTTTTTTTTCTCTCTGCTAATATGTTTATACGAGGGAAGTCTCTCTTCTTCTTAATTCCGAAACTGAAAAAGTTCTAATTGGTTATAAAATCAACTGGGGGTTCTCTTCTTTAACTAATATTTTGCAGTTTGTGAAAATAGGCTACTTAAACAGGGTAATAGAACTGATTCCCGGTCTTTTACCCTTGTATTTATATATTATAGTAGTGACAAGAGTTTAAGCGTCTAATGCATGTATTGAGTCTATTGATTTGTAATAGGATGATTTTTTTTTTTGTTTTGAATTCTCCCGTACATAGTGAAATGTGTCAAAACGCGTGAGTAAACAGTTCCAGTAAAAAATTAGTGGAATGATATTGAACTGGTGATTAACTTAAGGAATTATACTTGTACGTATATACGATGGGGAAGATTGTAAGAAAGATTTTCGTATTGCGTATTACAGGATTCATCAACAGGTTTCAGATTTAGTCTTTAAAGCAGTTGTAACGGCCTTTAATCTGTCCCACAAATCGGTAATCTTACACATTAGTAAGGGCAAAAAAAAAGAACCGATAGATCTCCTCTCCCCTCCTTACCCAATTAGTAATAAAGCAACGATATTCACAAAGCTCCATGCTTTCTATTTGTTCTTATCGTTTACATCTCCCTGTCTCAGTTTCTTCTTCTTCTTCTTTGCTGCTGCTGCTGCTCCTCGTTTTCCAATTTTGTGTAACTTCATGTCAACTGCGTCTCGTTCCCACAGTCAAACAGAAAACTTTTTTATACGACGAAAATAAAAAAGAAATCTCCTATTGCCCTGAGTTGTACACGCGATTATTAGGTAGAATAAGGAACTGACTGTAGGAGTGAGACATTATACCATATAACAACACGATCCGCTTACTGCGTGAACTATGCACACCTCTCAATCTATTCTGTAACGGCCCAACCTTTTAATCAATCGGATGTTTTTTTTGTCTTTGGCTGCTCTATACGACCAAATCGGTTATTGGGTTTGTGTAATCCTACACTTAGATTGCAAAATCAAACTTATATGCTACCAAATGACTCAGAAAGAAAGAATCAAGAACAATGGAAACGGTCCTTGTTTTCTGATATTTATAAGAGTATACATATTAGAGCTCTTGTTTGGCATAGTATATGTATGATATCTAATTACTATATACAAGGCTATACCCCTTTCATCGTTATTTACAACAAATCTAGTAGATCTGTATTTATACCACTAGTATTACTAGCATTATTAGATTGTGGTGGCGATGTCGTACTTGTTCTCAGAACATTTGGCAGGGCAGAACCACCCTTTGGAGACAACACAGAAGCATTGAACCCCGGTGGATAATTCCCACCATGCACCAACTGTGAAGAAGAAGAAGAAGAAGCAGCAGCAGTATGATTACCCATCGATGCCGGCCTGCTGTTACTATTCCTATTTAACGATGGGCTTAATGGAGTGGTGGGCAAACTCTTCATCTTGTTTGCTTCTGATGTCCAATTGATCTTACTATTGGACTTCGTCTTGGTGTTATTGGCATTGGCCAGTTGGAAATCATCAAAGTCATCATCATCACCTTCATTATCATGGTATGCAGGTCTATCATATGTGCTCTTCAATCCATCAAATAGATTGGAGGTTGCTGCGCTGTTGCTATTGGTGGTAGTTGTAGCTCCAAAACGCAATGGCGTAGATTGAGTTAAATTAATAGACTTTGGCGTTGCAATTGCAGCTGGTTTACTTCTTGCGGGGTTCAACGTACTCAGTCTACTTGTAGGTGTCTGTGTCTTGGCCCCTGTCCGTGTTGAGCTGGATGATTTCCTCGTTGGTTGCATGACTTCACTCTTTGGTGCAATTTCTGGCTTCTCCGGCGCTTTAATAGCTTGAGATTCCAACAATGTTTCGAAATTAGGTTTTCCTCGCGCATGTATTTGACCACCAGCTCGACCATTGACATGACGCTCAGGTAATTGTGCCAATTTCTTATCCACCATAACCTTTTGAATCTTGTTGATAATAACCATGAATGACTTGAATTCCTTTTGATCACAATCAATGCATTCAAATGATAATGTATAACATTGAGGTATAATTGATTCAACAAGTATCTTCAAATCCAAATTCATATCTTCACTAGATACAACCTTGTCAAAAAATTTCAAAATTCGTTCGATAACTTCCTCATCGCGGTCCTTTAATGTCTTGGTCACTGGTAAGAATTGCTCACTGATTATAATTTTATCAATGGCCCTTGCATCAACAAAATTTTCAAACGTATTTAGAATTTTCAATTTGGTGGTAAATACTGATGTTGCCTGAAAAATTTTAATCAACAAGGGGAACATCGTATTCTTCATGTATGAAAAATCAACCTTGCTAACAAAATTGGGAAGATAATCAAGAAAAGTTTCTTGCAATTCAATTTGAACATCTTTTTGATCTTGTTCTTTTGCCGCTAGGGTAAATACAAGATCCAATATAGTCTTTATAAAACTCATAAATTGTTTATCATTGGTCTTTTCCTGCAAAACATTTAAATTCTTAACCAAAGTTAATCTAGTTTTAACTGACGCATTGATGAGCTTAGTAAACGTCTTTAGTTTCTTGCTCTTGGCCTCGTCTTTGAAAACAACGTCGTAAACTTTCTCCAGTAGTGATGAACTATCCTTCAACAATACACTGTAAACCCGATCTTGGAACGTCAATGCTGATAATGATTTCGAAATTGCCAAGATTATCTCCAACGACAACGAAATCAATTCATCAATGTTGGGATCTATAGACACCGTCTCGTCCAATACAGTCAACTCATTTATCAATTGTCCAATCAACAATGGCAATATCTTCAGCGATCTAAACGCTGACGGAAACTGGTTAAGCAAATCGGTTTGTGTTGTTGGGTCAAATTTAAGCAACCCTCTCATAAACACCAATTTCTCATCAATTGTCTTTGTGGTGAACTCGTCTATAAACCACATGGCTTTAATTATGGTTCCATTGAAAAAATCCGAATCGATAAATTGATCTAGTCGCAATCTGTCATAAGGGTACCTGGCTAGCAACTGTGGGAACAACGGATACAACTTTTCAGGAACTTTTTTCAATATATATTTCAACCCACTAGGACTAGTTCGATGGCTGTAAAATTTCGATTCAAATTTGCGAAATTCATGCTTGTAATCCTGAATACTGTTGGCGTCATTTAAATGAATCAACAAATCAGCATCATCATAATTGTATAAATAAAAAATCAACATCCCAAATGACCAAATGTCATTAGCAAAATCCAATTTTGGCTGCGGATCAACAATCAACTCCGGTGCCGTGAAATTTAAATTCAAATTAGCAAATGGAATAAATGATGACGTATTCATAATAAAGAAATTGTCTCGTTCTTGAGGTGATATCTCATTGAGGTTCTTTAAGAAAGTGAAGCCGGCCAACTTCCAATCGCCCTGATTATTGATAAATATCGATGAAGGTTGAATATTCAAATGGATGATGTTACATTGATTATGAATAAATTGTAAACCCTTGGCCACTTGTAACAACCCCTTTTGAATAGATAGATCGTCCAAATCTTTCAGCGATGCAGTGCTTAAATTACTAATAACCGCCTCAGTAACAAAGATGAACTTAGTCTTTGTCTCTTCCAATGGTTCAAGCGTGGTTAAAACTTGCGGATGTCTCAATTTACTCAATTGATTAATTTCAAACTTGACCAATTCATAGCATTCCTTGATGATCTTTTTCGGACTACTATTCGCAGCTAGCGATGACATTTGACACATTCGGTGAACTTGCGATTCAAATTTCAGCTTATCAAATATAAAGACAGACACTATTCGACTGGTTGACTTGTGTTTTGCAGGATATACAGTCCATGGCTCACTGACAAACGATGGGTTATCCAGAACATTGTACGCTGCTCTAATCCCAGTTTTGAAACCTAAACTGCTTAGCATGTTTTCTGATGTAATGCCAGTAGATTATTTTCAGAGGTCAGCACTGTTCGTTGTCACAATTTTCGTGTAACAAAAAGGATGAACAAGATGAAATGGTGCGGAATTTTTCGAGTGTCGCAAGAAATTGAGGAGGGATTTGCGACATCTGGTTCAATGACCAATGATGGCCCATGTCTGGGTGTTTCTTAACGGGCACAAGAGAATTGTGTTTAGAGTCGTGCAACAAATTTAAGGCAATATTTGGACTACCAAAATTGAATCGTTTCAACTTGCTAAATTATATGTAAATTTTGTTGCACTAAACATGCTATAGATAACGTAGGGATTATTTAAGTATGTGGTGACTAGAGTGGGAAATGGACCTGCTGGGCTTATTACTATGAGAGGCTATCTTTGTTAATATAGTTCTAGACTATACAGGAAGTTTTGAACTCGCATGTTGGGTACCCCTGATTTGAGAAAGCGACATAATAATTTGTCTTTCCCTTTACTTACCCTCACATAAATACATAGGAAAGTCACATCATGGGGTTAAATGAGGATGCATTGTAGGACGGGTCTTTCGATGGGATATAAACCGACGTCTCGCCTCTAAAAGATCCACCACTACCAGGGCCACCACCACCACCCCCTCTACCCCTACCTCTAAACCCACCTCTATACCCGCCTCTAAATCCACCTCTGCCTCTATAGCCTCCACGGCCTCTTCCTCTAAAACTACTTCTTTCATAATCTTGCCCATTTGCAGCAGCAAAAGCGGCTTCTTGTGCAGCTTGTCCTCCATGCTTACCTCTACCAAACTGTCTTCCTTCTCTAAAACCAGGATCCAAATCTATCGATATGCTTTGACTATCTAGAATAGTGGATTGTAGATACTTCATGGCATTAAGTGCACCTTGTTCGGTTCTGTATATGACAAAACAGAATCCACATGGTGTCAACTTGTTGCGATCTAATCCCATTATGATCTTATCTATGGCGCCGCATTTCATGAATAGTTCATGTATTTGTTCCTCAGTGGTGAAATGGGATAAATTTCCAACATACACAGTGCGCGATGTCATTGCTCTTTCAAGCTCACCGTAATTATGTCTTGCCTTCCGTATTAAGTACTGAGATGGCTTGTCTAGCCTTTCGGCTGAGTTGTTGAAGTTGTTCTCTAGCAAATCCATTGGTGTCTGGTGAGTTGAAAAGGTTTGATATTATTTGGTGGATTTTTTTTTTGTGATGATTTTTTAAACTCGCAATACAAAGCAATTTGGCTACGCTACAGATTCACTACTGAAGATACACATGTTCAGATAGAAACTACTTAATATATTAAAATAACACTCTCCATACGCGACTAACTTTGACACTTGATGTTGTTGTCGGAATAAAAGTTAATAAAACAATTGTTGTCATTGAAACAGACACTACTCAATTTCCCTTCCTTTGGTGTAGAACAATTTGGTGTCAATGGACTCAATCTGTATTTGTGGTCCATAAATTTTTGATTGAATCCAACGTCACTAGTATTCCACAATGGTTTAGCCACATAGTTGTGCCAGAAGGTACCATTCAAAGGCGCATCTTCTGGCCAAGTGTGGTCTGAATCATAAAAATCTCTAGCACTATATTCAATTTCCCACTCTGGCTCTTCACCTCCATTGGTGAAGGTCAAATTCAATTGAGTATAGTAGTTGTATGCATTGATGATGTTGAAACTTTCATGCTCAACTTCGTACCACTTCCACGAAGGGTTATAACTAGTAAATGGAGTTACTGATTGCGCAACCCAGGACATATTGATAACATCTTCAGCAACAGCATCCGCAGCAGTAACATTGCTAGAGTACAATATGGAGAACTGATCTCTATGCGTATGACCGTAAAACAAATTGGCAACGGTGTAAGGGGAAAATCGTTCAATGATTTTACCAAAGATTCTCGACTGAATTGGCAAGACGTCATAATTGTTTGGTGGAATGTGTGCCATTATCCAAACTCTTTGGCCCTTTTGTTCCGAGTCCACCAATTCATCAACTAGGAATTTCCAATTTCCAAACAAGTCGGGGCTAGTCGTTTGGTCAATATAAGCCCATAAATTATCAGCGTAGTAAGTATTTGAGTTCAAGGCAATAATTTTCAATCCTCTGTTGGTAACATATGAGAACCCAGTATAGTGGTGTCTCAAATCACTAGCATCCTTCTCATCAAACCACTCATTATTGATCCACAAGTTCACCATGTCATCAATGTTGTATTGGTATGAATTGTTACGATCAAATTGTAATGGGGCAACTTGCGCATAAGGAAACGAGTCGTGATTACCCAATGAAGGCATAATGGTGATGTTGTTTAAAAAGTGTTTAATCAAATTAAAAGCAACAACTTCGGATTCCTTGGTGATATTGGGAGTTGCGTGAACTCCATCATGGTCAACCAAATCACCTGTGAATAAAACAAATTCGAAATTCTTTTCCTCATGCAACTTGGCCACTTCAATTAACGAGTTGTTCATCAATAA